>NW_024425563.1:14790756-14899354 GCF_017311325.1 Ursus maritimus | reverse complement strand
TGCTGCTGCTGCTGCTGCTGCTGCTGCTGCTGCTACAGGCGACAGCTGTCTGTGCCAGAGCGGCAGCAGGGTCTGTCCTTGGAAGGATGGTTCCTTCTAGACTGTGACTCAGAGCCATGGTCGCGTCAGGGTATCTGTCCGTGCCCGTGGCCAGAACATCCTCTGGAGGGGGTGGGACCTCCGCCCAGGAGGGAAAAGGCTGCTGAGTCACGCCACTGCCTAAGAGCCCAGGCTCTGCAGACAGAGAGCTAGAAAGAAGGGTTTCTGCCTCCTCCATGCTGGACGCCATGATCTCCAGCAAAGTCCTGCTTGCTGAGTGCCCGTAAGTGTCAGTAGGATAAAGCACCAAGTTCCTACTAGGAGTTGGAAGTATGCCCTCGGATGTGGGAAAAGCTGACCGAAAAGCACTGAAATGACTGGAGGATTCAGTATACGCTGTTGGTTGTTGCATTGTGTGTTGCCAGGCTGATGTCATCTGTTCGTCTTGTAAAGAAATAATGGGTGAAGATGGAGTCAGCACTGGCGGGCTGACCGGGAGATACCGAACCGGAGAAACCACACGCGAAGTGGTCCAGGGAACTTCTGGCAAAAAGTTATCCATTTCATCGTCATCTCTGACCACCGCATTGCTCATCATTGACACATAATTTGCCACCAAGATGCTGTGATCTGCTATACTTTGGGTCAGTGTTCCTTGGTTAAAAAAGATTGTATCAAAAATAGTGGCGGATGGAGATGATATGACGTAGAGAGAACTGCTTTGCTGGGACCCTGGGGCAGTTTCTGTTAAGGCCACATGTGCAGTGCTGTGCACGGTGCTTTTCTTCATCATGAGCTCCACAGAGGATAAAGAGAGGTTTTGCTGTTCCAGAAAGAGCTCATCTACAAGGGAAGTAAAAGCTGGGTTAGTTGCAAGGCAATCAAAGTCGTACTGCCAACACTTTGTTTCAGATATAAAAACGGACTCGTTCAACAAATATCCACTCACTGTGAATATGCACAACACACATTTAGAAGTTAAACAGCTAATTGGGAGCCAGAAATTGCCAGAATTACAGTTAGGGTAATATCTGCAAATATTCATAACCATGAGCTTCCACCTTTACTGAAGCTTGTGTGTAAGCACACATTGACATTTTTTCTCTCACTTTCAAATGACACCACAGAACACCAGAAATGGAGGAGGTCCTAGGAGGTTGTCTAGTCCATTCTGTCTCATTTATCACACAAGAAAGAGAGTTCAGAGAAAGTAACTACATCAATTACATGATCACCCAGACAGGTAGAGCTGGAATCTCAATATAAGCCTGCCTTGATTCCCAAGCCCACATTCCTTCCCTTCCACAAGAGCCGGCTCTCAAGAGAAATGAACATGACAAGTCTGACAGCATCACTCACTACACAGGTAAAAGTTCAAAAGATCCTAGTTTAGGGCTACCCACACTGAGGCCCCAGACTACCTCCAGGCTCAGCTCTCATTATTCCCTGCTCTACTCTCACGCCCTCCTGACTATGCTCTGGCCAAAGGAGCTACCTGCAGTTCCCAAATTCAAACCCCCTCTGGCTTAGCGACTCTGCACATTCTTCTCCCTCTGCCTGGGATGCCCTTCCCTGGCTCTCCACTTGGATCACTCCTACTGGTCCTACAGATGCCACACAGATACCACCTCTGTCCTCAGTACTCTAACGTTGAGTTCGTGCCTCTCCTGAGGCTTCCACCTGTCATATCCCCTATCATGTTTCACTGAAATGAACTCTCTGCTCATCACACTGTGACTTTCTTAAGGACAAGGACTTGTTGATGTGCTTTCCCGGTGCCTAGCCCAGTGAATGACACACAGTGAGAGCTCAATAAATATCTGTTAAATGAATGAATGACTAAAGGAATGAATGATGAGGACCAAGTTCTGATATATGCCAAAAGCATTCTATCATCCTCTCAAAACTTTCATATTCTTTATCCTTGTGACAGCTGTCATTATCATGGAAGTGGTTGAGGTGTCTCCACCTGTAATTCAAATACAGTGTATACAGAGGCAGGACATGTAATGGCCCAAACCCCTAATGAAGACCCAGAGTACAGGGTACTGTCTACTGCAGCACAGTCTGGGGACTGAGCAACTATCATGACCCATAATAATACCCTCCTCTTGCTTATCCAAACAGTCTATCAGAACATGAGTTTGTGAAATACTACAGAGATCATCTTGAATTCACTCTTTTTGTTTTTTCAAAGTAAATTATTTCTGTTCTATTCCTGGTGACATGACAGACTGGAGATCTTGAAGTCTTCCCACATCATAACACTTAATTATGCTTAATAACTGTTCAAAAACATCATTTTACATGACTGGATGAGCCTTCAAGACAAAAAGGGACATGTGCTGAACACAGGAGCAAAGCAGGAGATGGACTAGGAAGGTCATCAAGCACTGCAGTCTTTGGATAGAGGGACACTGCACCAGTTAGCCTAATGGTTGGGCTACAGGGAACTAAGGGACGAGTATTGGGTCTGAACAGGTAAAGAACCCAACTGAAGACCATCTCCAAAAAAATGTAGACCTGAGAAGGGCCATACTCACAAGGAAAGAGTAAATCAGGAAGAAAAATACCCACCTCTCAGAGAACAGTAAGAAAAAGTGTCTGTCTCAACTTGGACTTTGTGCAGATATTTTATAAAAAGCATTCCCAACTTTGGAATCTATACTGCTTGTGTGGTCCTAAAAACTGTACGTTTAGAATCATAATTTAAGGTGGACCAGGCCTCCAGTGCCTATCAGAGGTTAACATAAATCATCTCCAGAAGAACACACTCACAAACCAGGCATCAAAGTCGTCCTGCAGCTAGAGTTCCACTAATTATGAGTGCAAAATTAAAGATTACAAAACACATAAGGAAGTGAGGTACTATGAAAAAAGTGAAGAGAAGCCCACACAAATAGTATCAGATCTGTAAGGACTTTAGATATTGTAATGTGAGCTACATTTTTTAATGTGTGTTTAATCCACTTAAAATAATAAAGGGGAGACTGGAAACATGAGTAAGGAACAAGAGACTATATAAAAATGGCCAGAAAGACTTGAAAAAGGATTAAAAGAATATTTAGAAATGAAAAAATAAAGAGTCACCTAGCTGGCTCAGTTGGAGGAGCGTGCAACTCTTGATCTCAGGGTCATGAGTTCAAGTCCCATGTTGGGTGTAGAGATTACTTAAATTTTAAAACTTTCATTTTTTTAAAAGATTTTATTTATTTATTTGACAGAGAGAGCCAGAGAGCATAAGCAGGGGGAGGGGCAGAGGGAGAGGGAGAAGCAAGCTTCCCGCTGAGGAGGGAACTCAATGAGGGGCTGGATCCCAGGACCCCAGGATCATGACCTGAGCCAAAGGCACATGCTTAACTGACTGAGCCATCCAGGTGTCCCTAAATTTAAAAACTTTTAAAAATATATAATAGTTAAAATATTGAAACTCAATATGCAATATATAATAAACAATAAATAGCAATTTAGACACAGCTAAAGAGAGAGTCAGTGAACTGGAAGATAGATCTGAAAATTACACAGAATGGAATACAGAGAAACAGAAAGATGAGAAATATTAAAAAAAGAAGTTAAGAAGTTTGGAAGATACGGGGTGCCTGGGTGGCTCAGTCAGTTAAGCATCCAACCCTTGATCTCAGCTCAGGCCTTGATCTCAGGATTGTGAGTTCAAGCCCCACATTGGGCTCTGCACTGGGTGTGGAGTCTACTTAAAAAAAAAAAAGTATGAAAGATAGAATGAGACAGTCCAACATACATTTGATACAAGTTTTTGAAAGAAATAATAGAGGGAGCTGGGAGAGACAATATTCAAAGAAACAGTGCTAAAAATTGTCCAAAATTAGTTAGAGACACAAATCCTTCAATTCAGGAAAATGAAGAAATCCCAAGCCAGGTGAAATTTTTTAAAAACATATCTAGGGACACCTGGGTGGCTCAGTCAGTTAAGTGTCCGACTCTTGATTTCAGCTCAGGTTATGATCTCAGGGTTGTGAGATGGAGCCCCACATCAGGCTCCACAGTGGGTGTGGAGCCTGCTTGGGATTCTCTCTCTCCTTCTCCCTCTGCCCCGCCTCTAACTAACTAAATAACTAAATAAATAAATACTCATATCTACACAGATGACGATACCACAGAACATCAAAGACAGAGAGAAACTATAAATGAGTCAGAGGAAAGGACTGGCAATAACACCATCAGATAACTACTTCCCTAGAGAACTAGGAGCCAAGTGACAATGAAATAAAATCTTCAAAGTGCTAAGAGAAAATATCTGACATCTTAGATTTGAATAACCAATAATACTATTTGTTAAAATAGGGACATTTTCTGATAAACAAAAAGTGGTTATACCAACAGAAGACCTTCAGTAGAGAAGCCTCTCTAAACAAGGATATACTTCAAAAGGAAAGGTAATTATCCCAGAAGGAAGATCTGAGAAGAAAGAACAGGATAAATAAATGATAAAGATATGGCTAAATCTAAACAAACACTGATGGTATAAATGAACAGTACTACTACTACATGATTCGTGAGGTTAAAAAACAGAATACAGAATTAGAATAGCCTACTACGATCCCACAGAAGCTGAAAGATGGCATCCAGAGGCATTTTTGACTCATTAGCAGAAATGGAAATCAAGATTAAGATAAAATTCTGTGAATAGATTTTGTGTGTATACACTAAAATTAGTACAGGATATTTAGTCAAATATTTATTTCAACAAAAGATTTCTAACTTGTTCCATTAGCATCTGAAAGTCACAAATTTACACCAGATATAAGCTGCTTACTTAAAAGGGTCACACTCCGTTTTATGTAATGTGACTTTTAAAAATAAACAATAAAAGAAGGAAAGTGTTTCTTCGAGATTTCAATATTATTAGGCATTTGTTGTCTTCTTTACAACCTAGCTCTAGGATTTCTTGTCTGTGTACTTTTACTATTTACCCATCACATTCCAAGCATGGGCAAAAAAGTAATCACGATGCTTCTCACAACCATGGTAAAGTAAGTTGCAGCTGTTCTTTTCCACAGTAAAGGGTAAACAGTTATACATCTATTTATAGTAATAAAAGTGATCAAATCAACATTCTGTCCATCTATGTAACATATAGATTTTAAAGTTTTTCTAAGGACAAATCATTTTATGTGTGCTTTAAAACTCTGCTATGATCTAATTTATTTTGAAATATAAGATCTGAATAGAGAGCATGATCTCTTTTAAAATAAATCAGAAACATATTTGAAAATGCACTGGAAGACTACAAGAGATAAAACAGCAAAGAAAAGCAACATTTTTTGGCTAATTTATGAGCCCAAGTATCTGATGCAAGTTAGAATTCAATCAACTCTGTTTACAAAGGATATGGAACAGGGAAGGCAAAGTGGTCAAAAAGATGAAAAATTCTCCAGACAGTAAAAAACAGGAACAAACACTTCCCATTAAGAAATGTGAGGTACGCCAAGCTGTGATGTGGTTTGTTGTTTTTTGTTGTTGTTTTCTTTTTTCCTCCTTTTTTGGCCAAGCCCTAGGAGAGAGAAACCAGCTCTGAAGAGATAGCAGCTGAGATGCCACGGGAATTCCTTCTGTAGTTAATTCAGGAAGAGGTTAGAAAGCCCAAGTGAGTCTCTCCCAGCAGGAAAGCCTTCATAGACTCTAATTTCAAGCCCTGGAGATCAATTTTCAAGCTCTAAAGCATTAGTTCACCAGAGTGAAAGGCTGTCTCTGTGCCGACAGAGAAAAAGGCAGGGGGCTGGGGTGACACCCGCGCTCCTCAGACTCTGTGCACGCGAAGGGCGCGGGGGTGTCTTGTTAAAATGCAGGCGCTGTCCAAGCAGGGCTGGGGTGGGCGCTGAGTTTCTGTGTCGCTCTCGGGCGATGCCACGTCTGCAGCCACACTGAACAGCTTGTGTTAAGGCGCTTTCTCCCATGGAGACCGCAAAACACAGACTTACTGGGTGCCTACCTGTACCTCGACCTGGGCTCGGATCTTGCCACGCTGCACCTAACAGAGCAGGGACTGTCCTACTGCTGTGCTGAAACACGGGGCTTAAAAATTCACAAGGCAAACCCACAGAACATATAACAGCAAGAATGAACCCTAAGGTAAACTATGGACTTTGAGTGACAAATGATTTGTCAACATAGATTCACGGTTTGTAACAAACACACCACTCGCTGGGGGATGTTGATGGTGGGGGAGGCTATGCATGTGTGGGGGTAGAGGACATATAGGAAATTACTCCTCCCACTCAATTTCGCTGTTCAGCGAACCTAAAACGGCTCTCTGAAAAAACAAAAGCTTTCAAAAATCTTTATTATAAAGCTTTTTAAGAACTTTTTAGAAATCCACGAGGGAGTGCCTAACTGTCTCTAGGAACTTGTGGTCTTACTCAAGCAAGATAATTTTTTTTTTGTTTTCTTCTTTTTATTTATATTGTTCTATCTAGAAATCGTCCCCCAATACAGTAGTCAATCATGGACTCGTGGACTTCCCGACCTGAATGCCTCCTTTAAGTCCTTAGTCGATCCCATCCCATTGCAAAGGAGGCTCAAAGAGTTTAAGCTGACTTGCTTAAAATAGCACCCGGGCCCTAGGCAGCCTTAGGAAGGCAGGTTCATAAATTCTCCATGACTAAAGGCTTCTCACACACCACAGCACGTTTAGTCAAATCAGTCCATTTAATTGCTAGTGAAGAAATTACGTTAGAAAACATGCCAAGTTATATTACATTGCAAAGGAGCGGAAAGCATATACTATTATTTTGTGCTACTGAAGCCCATGCTGAGGCCTGCCTTTGGAGCCATGAGGCCCCACCATCCACCGGGGACAGCTCACAGGTGCAGGCCTGGGTGCTGGGAAAACAACACATCCTCGGAGGGCTAGCCTGGGAAACCCAGTGGCAAAAACCTCTAAAGAGCTTTAATCCAAATAGAACCATTACTTTTGCTTCTTTGTTCAGTTGTGGAATTTTCAAAACATAATGAGTCATCTCAACTCTGCGTGGATATTAAGTCTACTACAAAACAAAAGCCCTTTAGGGTTTCTAAGAGTTTAAAAAGAAAAGCGGATAGTTAAACCACTACCCAATTCGGTCAATCTTTGGCAACTTTTATTCTTCTTGCAGTTCTCGGGTTATCCTGAAGAAGATTTTAGTGCCGTTATTAAAATCATTCTCTGGGGGCCGCCTGGGTGGCTCAGTCGGTTGGGCCTCCGACTCTTGATTTTGGTTCAGGTCATGATCGTCGGATGGTTGGGGGATCAAGCCCCGCATCCAGCTCTGCGCTTGGGGTGGGGGGAGTCTGCTTGGGATTCTCTTCCTCTTCCTCTCCCTCTGCCCCTCCCCCTGCACGTGCTCTCTCTCTCTCAGATAAATAAGTACATCTTTGAAACAAATATCATCCTCCCCCCTTCCCATTTTTCTCCCTGGTTTAGAAAACAGTATCTTCGTTCCCTTTCTTTTTCCAAACCCAACTATATACTAATAACTTCTACTAGAGTATTCTCTCCTCCCATTGGTACTGGTTTTATTATCAAATTATCAAGTAGATAAGAAATACTATTTATAAAAACACACTTGCAAGGTACATAGACAATAATACAAAGAACACTTGAGTTCCCATCACCCAGTTTAAGAAAAAAGATTGCCCTTTCCTCTGGCATCCCCTGGGGACCTTTCCTCCCCTTCCCTTCCACTGAGAGAATCACTCTTGAACTATGCCTTTCTCACAGCCTTGCTTTTCCTTCTAGTCTTACCACACGTATGTATCCTATAGAGTACATACTCTTCAGCTTGATGTGTTTTCAAACTTTATCAAAATGGAATTATATTGCATGTATTCTGCTGCAACTTATTTTTCACTCCATATTTTTTTAGATTCATCCAAGTGTATTTTTTGCATGTAATTATTCTCACTTTAACATGAATTCCATGGTGAATATACTAAAATTTATTTATCGATGTTAATGAACAGTTGGACTACTATCAATTTTGTTATTACAAACATTCCTTTTTTTAAGATTTTATTTTTATTTATTTGAGAGAGAGACAGCGAGAGAGAGAGCGCATAAACAGGGGGGAGGAGCAGAGGGAGAGTGAGTAGGAGAAGGAGACTACCCACTGAGAGGGGAGCCAGATGCAGGGCTCGATGCAGGGCTCAATCCCAGGACACCAGGATCATGACCTGAGCTGAAGGCAGACGCTTAACCGACTGAGCCACCCAGGCGCCCCTCTTTTTTTTTTTTTTTTAAGTGGGCTGCGCGCCCAGTGTGTGGAGCTCAAAGTGGGGCTTGAAGTTACCTACGACTCTTAAGATCAAGACCCGAGCTGAGATCAAGAGTCAGACACTTAACTAAGTCACCCCCGCACCCCAAACATTTCTGATATGAACTTTCTGACTCATCTTTTGGTACACAAATGTATATATAAAATATAGATATTCATGTGAGTACATGTGTGCACACGGATGTATGTATGTGTATACGTTTGTGTGCACCTGTGTTTAAGAATGCATGTGCACGTGTGCCTGTGTGTGTGTGTGTGTGTGTGTGTGTGCATACACAAGAATAGAACTGCTGGGTTAGGGGGCACCTGGGTGGCTCAGTCGGTTAAGCATCTGACTTCAGCTCAGGTCATGATTTCAGGGTCCTGGGATCCAGCCCCGTGTGAGGCTCCCTGCTCAGCATGGAGTCTGCTTCTCCTTTTCTCCCCCCCTCTGCTTCTCCCCCTGATCATCCTCTCTTAAATAAATGAAATCTTTAAAAAAAAAAAAAAAAAAAAGAACTGCTGGGTCAGAGGAGATGTTCATCTGAACTTTACCAATGATGCCAAGTAATCTTTCAAAGCAGTTGAATCAACTTACACTCCCACTCTTGATTGCACAAATTCTCACCAATACTTAAAGACTCCTAGACATTTACATTTTTACTAATCTGATTGGTGTGAAACCTTAGAGTTTTTAGGTTTTAATTTGCATTTCCCTGATTATAATAGACGGAGCACCTTTTCCATATCAGTTAGCCATTCATGTTGCCTCTTCTGGTGTCTTTTCAATTCTACTGCCCATTTTGCTATTGGGTTTTCTGTCTTCCTCTTTCTGATTTAAAGGCATTCTTGATATATTCTGGACACTAATCCAATGTCAGTTATAACTTCTCCCAGTTATGCACCTTGTTGTCTGATTCTCTTTATGTGGCCTCTTGAAGAACAATAGTTCTCAATTTTAATATGGTCAAATTCATCAATCATTTCTGTTATTGTCTGAGTTTCACATGCATTGGTCTTAACACAGAGGTTTAAGAAATCCTTCCCTACATCAAAAGGCATAACGATGGTCTTATATTGTCTTCTAAAAGTTTTAAGTTTTTGTCTTTCTCATTTAAAGCCACATGCACCTGAAGGTGCAAAGTCTGTGTGCGCATGTGTGTGTATGTGTGCGTGCATGTAGTATGAACGTCTCCCAGACTGATGTTACTCAAAGTGGTTGCACTTTTCATCACTGGCCTGTGATGAGAAAAGGTGCTTGAGCCAGCATGTAACTCAATGTATGGTTTCTTTAGAGACTAGGTCGTGATACAAAAATGTAAACGTCAGCTGGACCAGAAAGCATGCTCCAGAAGGGGTCAATTCATGCTCCGGTCTACATTCCTTATCTCATCTTGGATGGAAGACAAAACTTTGCAGGCCAGCTCATTGCACAGTGCCATCTGGGCAGAGGATATGGGATCTGTACAAGGTCCAGTGGGGTGGGACAGATGGAGGAGGAACTGGTAAAGAAGCCCACTGAAGAACACAGAGAAGACGAGTGTGTCTGGGAAAGAAGGAAGGAAAGATCAAGTTCCCCAAGACGGAGTCAGAGGGAGGTAGGGCATCAGAACACACAAGGCTTGGAAGCCATGATGTTGAGGATAACGATTTCATAAACACAATGGGAAGCCATCAAAGGCATTTAGAAACATGAGAATGACATGACCAGAAGAATGGTTTTAAAATTCCCTCCTGCAGCAGCATGCAGAGCAGGTGAACAGGGGGCAAGAGGAGATGTGGAGAGACTGGTTATGTGCTCACAGCAGTCGAAGCTTGAAATGATGGTGGCTTACATTAAAATGGTCTTTCCAGAACTCTGCCAGTCAGTGTGGCCTGTAGACCATCAGCATCACCAGGGGTGTTTCAGAAATGCAGCCTCTTTGGCCCATGAAGACATTACTGGGTCAGAAACTGCTTTCAGGGGCGCCTGGGTGGCACAACGGTTGAGCGTCTGCCTTCGGCTCAGGGCGTGATCCCGGCGTTACGGGATCGAGCCCCACATCAGGCTCCTCTGCTGGGAGCCTGCTTCTTTCTCTCCCGCTCCCCTGCTGTGTTCCCTCTCTCGCTGGCTGTCTCTCTCTCTCTCTGTCAAATAAATAAATAAAATCTTTAAAAAAAAAAAAAAAGAAAGAAACTGCTTTCAACAAGATTCCAGGTGATTTATGCACCCGTTAAAATCTGAGAGCACTAGCCTGAGATTTTTTTTTTTTTTTTTAACAGAAATCCACATGGAGATATCAAGTTTGCAAACAGATATATGAGCCTGGAGATAAACCTGCAAAAGTAAGGAGAAATCTGAGAAGCAGGGGGAACCAGGAATGTGAGCTGACAAGCAGACAGAAAAGTTGTTTAGGAGTCAGGAAGGGGTCACCTGTGCTGAATGACCCAGAGAGATCAAGAAAAGGAAAGCTGGGGACACCTTCTTGAGATGACAACAGGTCCCTGGCCATGTGGTAGCAGAGCCAGGTTGCCGTGGGTTGAAGAGTGAATGACAGGTGAGGAAATGGGGATTATGTGCCGGAACTTTCTTGGGAGACTTAGCTGTGTAGGGCAGGGGCTCAAGGGGGCCATCAGGACAAGATGGTAACCAGAAGGGTCTAGGGGAAGTTGTTTCTCAGACAATAGGTTAAGACTCACCCAGGAGCTCATTAAAGATGCAGGCTTCTAACAATGCAAAATGCCAATCTAATCAAGAGAAAATGTCAGACAAGCCCAAGGATATTCTACAGAAGACCTGATACTTCAAAGATCTCAAGGTCATAATGACAAGGAAAGAGTAAGGAACTGTCACAGACTAGAGAAGATGAAGGAGTGATGATGACCAGATGCAATATGGAATTCTGGATTGGGTTCCAGAACAGAAGAAGTGGGAAAACTGGTGATATCCTATAAAGTCTGTAGTCTAGTTAACAGTATTGTACCAAGGTTAATGTCTTAGCTTTGATCACTCTACTGTGATTATACAAGATCTTAATATTAGGGGAAGCTGATTAAAGGGTATATGGGAACTCTGCGTATTAAAATAAAAACTAAACACGTGTTCTCATTCAGAAAACTAAGCATGGGGCATAGGAATTGGGATGTGTTGTATTTGCTGCTGTTCTTGTTGTTTTGGAATTTACGTTTTGAACCAATGCCATGGGTAATTCTAATGCAAGTACGGGGACCTTTGTTTGGAATGTACTGGACTAGAGCAATGTCAATGGAACAATCCAGAAAAGAGGAAAAGGTGGAAGATGCAGTGGATAAGTGAGGAACCCTGGTGGCTGAGAAGGAAGAAGAAATGACATCCAGGAGGGAAGTGGCCTTTGATCCTCAATTAGAGGACAGACTGAGAGGGGGACAGCAGAGATTGGTCAGTTGTACAGACATGCTGGTGAGAAGAGGAGGGAATTTTGGTCAGAGGTAGCCTAGGGCAGAGTGTACCAGGACAGTGGAGAATGTGTGAAATAGACACAGAGTGGGGAGCAGGGCTGCCTACAGACATGAATAACACAGTTTTGGAGCTACAGTCCAAAACCAGAAGGTAGTTTCATGTCCCGTGTGAGGAAAAGCTGCTGTTCCCAAATCAGCATTTTAGGCTACAGTTGGATACGGGACTCACCCACAGAACAATCACTGATGAGCTCTCAGGGTGAATGTTAAGTACCTGACTGCGCAGTCCCCATACTTGAAGATCTCAACGCCATGTAAGACTTCTTTTAGAGATCTTCCTTTGGGGGTACGTGGGTAGCTCAGTAGGTTAAGCGTCTGCCTCTTGATTTTGGCTCAGGTTATGATCTCAGGGTGATCTCAGGGTCATGAGATCAAGCCCCATGTCGGGCTCTGCGCTTAAGATCCTCTCTCTCCCTCTCCCTCTGCACCCTCAACCCGCTCACTCTCTCTCCGTCTCTAAGAGAAGAAGAAGACGACGACGACAACAACGACGGAGAAGAAGAAGAAATCATCTTCCTTTGACATCTTTCGTTGCTCAGCTTTTATTAAGTCAAGACAACATTAAAATGTCCATATTTGTAGGGGCTCCTGGGGGGCTCAGATGACTAAGTGTCTGCCTTCAGCTCAGGTCATGATCTTGGAGTCCTGTGATTGAGCCCCACGTCAGCCTCCCAGCTCAGCAGGGAGTCTGCTTCTCCCTCTGCCTCTCCCTCTGCTTGTGCTCTCTCTGTCTCTCTCTCTCTCAAATGAATAAATAAAATCTTTTTTAAAAATGTCCATATTTCTGTATTTCACATCTGGTATGGGCTGAATTGTGGCCCCCCCCAAAAAAATTCCTATGTTGAAGATCTAATCCCTAATAAGGCTGTATTTGGAGATGGGGTCTTTGCAGAGGTAGATGTGGTTAAACGAGGTCATAGGGGTGTGGTCCTTATTCAACAGAACTGGCATCCTTCTGAGAAGAGGGAGAGACACCAGAGCTCGCTCACTCTCGGTACACTGTCATGGAGAAAAGGCTACATAAGAACACAGCAAGACGGCACCATCTGTAAGCAGAAAGAGGCCTCCCCCAAAACCAACCCTGCTGGCACCTTGATCTTGAACTTCCAGCCTCCAGAACCATGAGAAAATAAATGTCTGTTGTTTAAGCCACACAGTCTGTGGCATCCTGTTGTCACGGCCCACGAGGCTAAGAGGCAGCTTTCATTCCTGACTCAAACAAGAGGTGCTGGGATGGGGTAGGGATTACCAGAAAAAAAGAGCCTGTGGGCCTTGGGCCTTACCCTGATCTACCACAGTTAATCAACTGCCAACTTTGAGTAACTCAGGTCACATTCCTGGGTCTCAGTTCCCTCTTGGGCTAGTAAGATAGAGAGTTCCTGAAAATCACTACCTGAAAAATGAGCATTCAAGTGTTGACTTTCTATGTATAGGCTTGAAATAGGAGCCTCGGCTTCTGCTGTAGGTTTTCTCAGTCAGGGTTCTCTGTTGTTTGCAGTGGCAACAGCTCTGACCACATGAGCAGGAGGGGAATTCAATGGAAGGATACCAGACGGTCCACAGAATGGACAAGGCGGCTCAGTTTCAGAACACAGACAAGAGCCAAGTGCAACTGGGCAGCAGAGAAGCCCACTGCCGAGAGTGTCTGCTGATGACACCAAGTCGGGTCTCCGCTGGCACAGCTGTCAATAGACCCGCGATTGCTCTGCTTCGCGGCAAAACATCCTCAAAACTCAAAGTCCATCTGGGAGGATCCCACTGGTCATGCCGAAGACCCATGCCACATTGCCTCATCAACCCTTCAGTCCTCTGACCCTCACACGATGAAAGATTTCCCTAAAAGGGAAAGGGTAGCCTCCCAAAATGACAAATGGCCACTACGTCAGGAGTGGAGGGGGCTTCAGTTTCAGCTGATAAAAAGCACAGCTCTTCAGAACCAGTAGAATACAATCCCAGCCACAGAGGAAGACAAGAGGGCCAAAAGCTCCAGAACATTCCACAAAGAAATGGGCCCTGTTCTATCTCAAACTTGTTCAGGTCCCCTGGAGAAATCCCTGGTAATTAGCCACACCTTCCATTTCCTCCTCTAAAGATGGGGACACATAGCAATTAGTGACTTCACTAAAACGTGGAGAGAACTAATGAGTAACTTCAGAAACCAACTACACACAACACTGAATAATGGTACCATAAACCTTTTTTAAAAATCCATACCATTACAGCTAAAACATCCGTACGCTAGTCCCCCAAGCCCCTTATCCGTAGTTTCACTCCACAATTTCTGTTAGCTGCAGTCCAGAAGCAAATGATCCTCCTTCTGACGTAAGCTCAGAAGTTCAACAGAGACCATCACAGAGCCTACGTCATTCACCTCACTTCACCTTGTCACGTAGGCATTTCGTCATCTCAGAGCAACACAAGAAGGCTGAGTACAGTACAATAAGATACTTTGAGAGAAAGAAGATTCACATAACTTTTATTACAATATATTGTTATAATTGTTCTATTGCATTGCTAGTTATTGTTGTTAATCTCTTACGAGGCTAATTTTTAAATTAAACTTTATCACAGGTATGTATGCAGAAGAAAAAACACAGTATATATAGGGTTCAGTACTAGCTACAATTTCAGGCATCCGTGGAAACGGGTCTTGGAACGTATGCCTCATGGATAAGGGGGGGCTACTCTATCGGTTTTGTGTTGGGATTTAGGGACTCTATTTCTTTGCATGATTTTCTCACTTGAGCAGATAAAGATATTGAAATATTGGTTTAATTCAAAGCATGGTACAGAGTATTTATTGGAAGATGCTGGTTTGCTTTGCTCTCTTCTTTCCTAAATAAAATGCAATTCTCTTTTACCAACCTGCGAGGCAAGACTGTCAGCACTTCAAGCAACCAAAACCAACCAAACTAAACTTTCAACTCACTAAGAACAAAGGCAAAAAATTCTCAGTCAGCCATCTGTTTCTGAAATAATTTAATTCAAAACACAGTCCCATAACAACAGGGAAAAGGACACCGTCAGCTTCAAGATAATCTTCTGTCTCTGGTTACACTCGGGGCTGGACTGGCACACGACATCCCATGACTCAGCACGAAGAGACTTTCCCTCCCAAACACAGGAGCCAGCAGCCATCCGTGTCCACACAAATGCACAAGCCCACAGCTAAGTGACCAGGAGACATCACTGCCTCGCTGGGTGGGTCTAATTCCAACAAACAGTACAGAGCTTATGCTACAGGCTCAATTCCTTAATTCAGCTCTAAATTAAGCTTCTCTATTATATCAGGGGAGCAGGAGCCTTAAAAGACAGAGAGGAGCCATTCCGGCTGGAAGCAGCAGCAGAGACAAAGGCTCCATGTCTGGACAATGTGGGATGTGTTTGCGTAACAAACAGTAGTGGCTCCAACCGGTTGCAGAGAATACCAGAAAAGTTGGCTGAGGTTGCAGAGAATACCAGAAAAGTTGGCTGAGGAATGTGAGAACGTCAGTAGACAATGGGGAGCCATTGGGTATTTTGAGCCAAGGGGCCTTTTGAGCAGTTACACCGCAGAAAGAGCAACCTGGCAAGAAGCAGGAGACAGTGAGGGATCCCACGCACAGGTACACAGCCGATGGGGCGAGTGCTAAGCGGAGCGCGACCACACAGGGATGGAAAAGAAGCCACAAGTCAGAGACATGCGCACATGTAAACCTCGGCAGCTGGAGGGATGGACGGGCCAAGAGAGAAAAGAAGCCCAAGGTGATTCGGAGTCACAGATTCGACTGCCCACTACACACAGCTCCTCCTAAGTATATGTCCCTAAGAAGCCCCCGACCATCCCTCCATGCCCGCTGACACTCATTCTCACGTCAGGGTCTTGCTGTGAACTCTCAGATCCCTTCATCCCCATCACCAGTACTTAAGAGTTTGAGTCCTTATACCTCCTTGCTCAGAACTCCACCAAGACAGAAAGGCCCCCTTCTTGCTCAGGGACTTTACCGTGGAGGAGAGGAGACAGTAGTTACAAACTCAGAAGACTGCTAAGGAAACAAGGAAGAGGGTGGAAACCCAGGATGATGGGCGAAGGTCAGGAAAATGGACTCTGAGAAGTTGTGTCTGAGCCAACATCTAGAAGACCAGAAGCCAAGAGTAAAAGAGAGTGGAAGAGTGCTCCAGGCAGAGGGGCTGGTGCGTGCAAAAGCCAGAGGCAGGAAAGATGTTGAGAGATGCGAATACAGCTGGTGTGCACGGCACAGGGCCAGCGAGGGGAGCCTGGCTGGGGACAAGACTGGTGTAGCAGGCAGGAAGCCAACCCCAGGTGGGCAGAAATGTGATTCTAGCGCTCAAAAGAGCCACTGGGGTTGGGGAGACAGATTTGGTGATTATCTGCGGAAAGATGATGATTGAAGTCAAATGACCCCATCAAGGAAGAGAGAGAGAAAAAAAGTTCAACTCCCTTAACTCTAGTTCATTTAAGGGGCGGCAAAAGAACCCAGTATTCTGCAGCAATCAGAAAGGGCGACCTTTAGCAATCATACCAGACACAGTGCTATTTACATACCCTTCTACAATCCAATTCAGTCAAGCACACAAATTATTCTCATCCTTACTTAATTTATTTCCATTCACTGACAATCTTTCCCAAACCCCCTCTTCTGCCTGCTTATTGGTATGAAGAGCCTACTGATTAGCAATTATCCATAGCATTAACTCTCTAAGTATCTATAATTATGACTTCTCTTAGTTTATTTGAGGGCTCCATGGGACTCTGGGATGAGGAATAACATGAAGTTAATGTAAATACTAATTTGCCAAGAAACTAACCAGACCAAATATGTAGATAAGCCAAAAGGCAATTTTCCAAAATTGAGGCTTTACCAGCGTACAGAGTTCTATATTTGTTTTTGCTATTTTAAAGAGTCTAAATGCCACCACTAAACCGATTTCAGCATTTTAAACTTTTTATTATGAAATTTTCAGACATACACAAAAACGGAAAGACTAGAACCCATCACCAGCCTTCAACACCAACTTCTGGCCATGTTCACTTCCTCTATCTCCCACTCTCTTTTTTTTTAACAAGAGTAAAGCAAATCCCACATATTATTCATTTCACCAATAAATACTCCGGTATCTCTGATAAAGACTTTTAAAAAATCATAACCACAGTCATTATCACAGCCAACAAAATTAAAAATAATTCCTAATATCATCTAATTATGCATTCCATACTTAGTTCTCCTTGATGACCTCCAAATATTTTTGTACAGTTGCCTTTTGCAAATCAGGATCCAAACCAGGTACACACAATGCTTTCGGTGATGTGTCTCCTAAGTCTCTTTTACGCTGTTAAGAGTTTCCTCCTCCTTCTTTATTGTTTTAAGCTCTAACAATTTACTTGTGAAAGAAAAAGGTCATTTGTCCCCATAGCCAGCCCATATTCCGTATCTGGCTAACTATATTCTCATGGTGTCATTTAACATGTTCTTCTAACCCCCAAATTTTCTACAAACTGGTCATTACACCTAGAGTCTTCATTAGATTCAGGATTGACATGTTTAGCAAGAATATTATCTAGGTGGTCTTTTGTATTCTCATGGCAACACATTTGGTAGTGACTGGCTGTCCCATGTTGAGTGACGCTAAAATTGATCAGGGGTTTTAGGTGGTGACAGTCTGCTCTACCCATGATAAGACTCTTCATCAACTTTTCACATAATGATTAAACAGGATGATTATTGCTTACATCCATTATTTCATTAGGGAGGCTGGAAGTTAGTTAAGCCTGCGTTAATTAAAAGATATTCCTAACACTTCTGAGATATACTCACAGAAAGAATAATAATTATTTTGTATCTGAAACAATAACATGATTACATAATAACATATTTGTGTGTGTTTGAGAACATTTCCTAAGTCACCTGATTAATTCAATACAAAGATGTTCATTTCTGTACTGTTCTTTAGAAAGATTACAGATAAATTACTAACTGCGCATAATAGAATAAAGCCTTATGCCTGTCTGACTGTCTCTTAAGTTCAAAGTTCCTAAAAGATAGTGAATAAAAAATAAAGGAAATCTTGGAAATTATGAGAATTATGAAGGAGGAAAGGAGAAGAAAATAAAATGTCAGAATATCTCCAAAGCAGTACATTTATTTTAGTCCCTTCCCAAAGGAGAGATGAATGAAGTACTAAAATAACCTTAAAACATGATGGTCAATTTCACTTTTTCCCAAACCCCTTAACTAGGGTTTTGAGAAAACAGCAAAAAAGAGCCTGAATCTTTTTCTTCCCTGTCCCATACTCAGATAAGTTAATAAACAGTATAATGCCTCTGAGAACATAAGAATCCCCAACTGGAGACTAGTTAATACCTTCTGCCGAATCATTAATGACCCTGAGAAAGCCTCTATTAATAGCCAAGCCTCCCAGGCCAGCCTGCATTTCCCCTGGGGCAGGGAGCCCGCAGCTCACAGAACAAGCCTGCCTGGCCCAAGCGGTGGGGGAGGAGGTGGGGATCCCTCCCATCAGGTGTTAACTCCAGGGAGGATGAGGAGGGAAGCTGAACCCCACCAGTAAGGAAATGTTTAAAATGTTGCAACGAATGCCACTGAGCTGTATACTTACAAATTATTAAAATGGTAAATTTTATGTTCTGTGTATCTCACCACAATAAAGAAAAAACGGTGCAATGGTCAAGGGAGCCTACAGGCTTGTGTCCACAACCACCACCCCTCCGCGCCAGGTGATCCCTCCGCCACCCCCTGCTCTCGCCGCAGCACCACACCGCCTCTCTGGGGAGACGGATCTTAAATTGCACCCAAGAGTTTTCAAGGGACAGCTCCGGATGATCATTCTTGAATAGCTATGCACAAAAGTCTTTATAATTACACAACAAACGAGAATTTTATATATTAAAAAACGACTTCCCAATTTGAAAACTATACTCATGGCATCCCAACACAGGCCTATCAACTTGGGGTGCATTACGCAATATGTAAAAAACGAACGACACAGTAAGGATAACATCTCAGACCCTATATGCATAGGGGCATGAGATGAGCTTCTAGGTCAGCTCCGCATCGGGACGGCATAGGACTAATGCCATGGGAAGACCTCATACTTGGTTAAGGATGCTTAGCCCCGCGGGAGGCCCAAAGATGGCATCTGTGAAAGGGCTGGGAACTTTCCCAGGGATGAGCTTTCCTGGGCACTGTGCCCATAATGCCTTCACTGCCTTACCTGCACGGGGAAACGGGAGGTGGGGCCCGAAGCAGGAAAACTCAAGCAGAAATACAAAGGACCAAAGGATCTGCTACCCCCAGCAACTCAGACATGGCTCTCTGGGGCCTCACACCGTGGACGGGCAACTAAAACGTGTCACTCCGGGTGGTCTCTCTTCAATCACTGAGGACTGCGGTCAGCCCCACAAGAAAGAAGCAGGGACAGAAGAAGAGATCTCCTCATCTGTGAAAACGATGATGACAAAATGCTCTCTCTGTTCCTAGAGACTTTACACATACCCCTCCGCTCTCGCAGAGCCCTGCCGGTAGGGAAGGCAAGGTAGGGAAGGTCCGGTCAGCCCTCCAGCGACTGGAAGGCAGGCGCGGCGAGTTCTAGCTTGCCCCAAGCCCGACAAGAGAGTCGGGACTAGGACCCTGGTCTGTCTGCAGCTTCAGTGACAACATACAAAAGGACTTCCCTGCATGACACAAACAACACCCATCTGAACACATTTGAACTTAAAAGCAATACAATTACCAACAAGCACATGAAGTTCAATGTCATTAGTCATTAGAGACACCGCAATGAGATACCAATTCACACCCGTTAGGAGAGACCAATTTAAAAAGAAAAAAAAAAAACAAGTGTTGGGAAGAGTGTGGAACAACTGGAATCCTCATGCACTGCTGCTGATCGGCTGTGGAAAACAGCTTTGCAGGTGCTCAACAAGTTAAACACAGAATTACCAGAGCACCCAGTAATTCCACTCCGAAGCATATACCCAAAAGACCCGGGGACGGGTGTTCAAACAAAAACTTGTACAGGAACGTTCACGGCAGCACTATTAACTACAGCCTATAGGTGCAAACGACCCAAATATCCGTCAACAAATGAAGAGACAAAACGTGGTACCTTCATACAATGCAATATCATTCAGCCATAAAAACGAATGAAGTACTCCTACATTCTCCGACACAGATGAACCTTGAAAACATTATGCTAAGTGAAAGCAGCCAGACACACACACAAAAACACATATTGTATGATTCCATTTGCATGAAATATCTAGAATCAGCAAACCCAGAGAAACAGAAAGCAGATTAGTGGCTGCCGAGGGTGGGGGTGGGGGTGATGGTTGCACAACACTGTGAATACGCCTAACGCCACGAATTGCACACTTTACAATAATTAAAACGGCAATTTTAGGTCATGTGCATTTTACGATCATTCTTAAAGCAATCAATTCAGGGGCCCAAATACGAAAAGCTCCTGGGTACAAGTTATGCCAACGTAACTTCGGTAAGCTTGCTATCCTAAAGCTGACTTTCCTATCCCCACAGTGTTGCTCTCAGTGGTCCTGCTCTCAGAATCTCCTGAAGATCTTTTAAAAATATGGATTTCTAGGCCTTTCCCCACACTCTCCAAGAGGATGGGACCCAGGAACCCAGTGTGTTGTTAGCACCACCCCTACGACTCCCATCCTTGTCCTTCCAGCCAGTTCGCAGAGCTTCTCAAAAGGAAGGTGGTAATCTCCTCCTTCCCGTATGCTGACGGCTGCTGTCTGGGCGCTCCCTCCGAACTGAGAGCATCTGCTGTGTTAGCGCTCAGTTGCTTTTGCTAAGTCAAGCCCCTCCAGCAGGCAGCAGCTGACCTTGGCCCTGCTAACTATCCGCAGTCCTGGTCCACAGAAGCAGTTACCTTGCTCTTGAGACTGATGAGACTTTTTGGTTTTCTACGTTTGAACTTCATCTGTTCATTTTACGTATTTAAAAGTACAGTTCAAATTTAAAGCATGAACTCACATGTGCCATCTGGCCCAAAGACTGTGATTAATTTCTGACCATCTCCACCTTAAAACCAGATTATTAAATGGTTTCTTCTGGACATACTAAAATCATCCTTTAAGATGAATCAATTTTTAAATAAGATTATAATTTTTTTATGTGAGTGGCAATTTTGAAAGGTATCTACAGTCTGGATCAACAACAATCTTGGCAAAGCACATTTTGTAAGCTAGTTCCCCCCATCTCTTACTAACCTCCCTCCCCCTTGTCCTCCCCCATCTCTCCCCATCCTTCACCAGCTTCTCCCCAGTGCTTGTGTTCTTCTCTGCCTCTTGTCTTCTCCCTTTCCTCAACTGGTTTAACACAAGAATATGAAACCAAATAACATATTATATTCATTGTTACATTTACTGAGTGGGGCTTTTTATTCTCTGCTTTTAAACACTGGTTATAATTTGTTCTCTAAAACAATTTTTTTTTCTCTGCTTGTATGTAAGCCTTGGTTGATTTCTCTAGAGGAATCAGTGGCCTCGAAGAGAAAAAGAGTCTTGATTACTGACACCATTTAAAAAAGGAACACAGGGCATCCTCAGTGAGAATTTTAAACCACTCTACTGTCATGATACAATTACTCCTTCTTTTGTTTGGCTGTAGGGACAGAAAGAAAAGTCTCTCACAGACCAAAGATATTCTAAAACAGAACTTTAGGTATGAATGAATGAATGAATGAATGAATCCCTTATAGCAGTCCTACACAGGGACATGTAGAGGTCCCCAGCTGTTTGGAATCCCTGACCCCACCGGCTGTCTGTAATGTGCCCCCTACACTGACAGTCACAACAAATGCTTCTGCAGGTGACACTACCCGGCTGAGAACCACTGACGTGCCTGCATCTTTACTGGGGCAGCCTGGGGAGAGCAGCTGCTGAGGACAGGTAAACAGCCCCAAGTCACCCTTGGCAGCTCCACTCCCAACCGGTACAGGAAAACCACAGTAGGACATTCACTTGGGTTTATCGATATGTTCACACCAAGTGGGAGGGACTAAAAGTAAACTCGCTCCCTTCTACACGAGCTCACTGTTTTTAAGTCTATTAGTACAGAATCATGATTCATCCAGTCGTGTTTTCTTGTGTGATTTGTGGCCCCTGTGCTGACCAATTTCCTCGAGATGAAGTGAAAAGCAACGAAAACCTATTTATTAACAACAGTGATGGCTAATATTTCTTGACTGCCTGCTGTAAGCCGAGTTTTGTGCGAAGCACCTTTCAGGGATTATAGCGCTTAATTTTCCCAACAACCCATTCTGCAAATGAAGAAACTAAAGCTAGAGAGGTTAAGGAATCCACAAGGGCCATCTGATAGGAGGACACAGAATGGGACTCTATACACGGGTTTGCCAGCCTCCAGCCCTGTGCAGCTGACCCCATTGGTCAGACAGCCCAGGTGGTGGTCTCCCAACTAGCAGGTCACACACTCCATTAAAAAATTCCCAAGCACACCTCCACTCATATGCTTTTCTTTCTTTTTAAAACCCCATACAAAGCCTACTGTTTTAATACTATGAATCTTAGAAATTATACATATAACCACATTTTTTTTTTTTAAGTAGGCTCCACGCCCAGCATGGAGCCCAATACAGGGCTTGAACTCACAACCCTGAGATCAAGACCTGAGCTGAGATCATGAGTGGGACGCTCAACCAAGTGAGCCACCCTGACGCCCCACACATAACCATGTTTTAATGATATAAACATGTGATAAATGACATTATTCAGTATCAATATTCATGGGCCATTTTCTTACCACATCTGATAAAATACTCTTGTGGGTGGAATTGTGTCCCCCCAAAAATATGTTGAGGTTCTTACCCCCAGTACCTCTGGACATGACCTTCCTTGGAAATAGGTCCTACAGTGAGCCAGTACATTTCTGTGGCTTTCAGCCAGCTTGGGGTACCTTGCGTGGACAGCCCCGGGAGACCACCGAGATTCTGTCACTGTCCGCACAGCAACCAGACTGAAGGGCCTAGCAGGGAGCAGAAGCGGCCCGGGCTCGGGGGTTCTGTTTGCACTGTTAAACTCTTCTCTGCAACAAGTCTCCACGCCCTCAAAAAAATCAGTTTAAGCCCCTGGTCTACTAGGGAAAATTTGTTTATATATAATTTGAAAATCCACTTATCAGAGCATTCCCACATCTCCATCCACCCCACGCCGCTGAAAGACAGCAAATGGAAGAGACCCACTGCCAACACCCCCATCCCCAGTGTTCCTATACTTTACGCTCTGTATGTGACGTGAAACCCTCTGTCATACCCAGCAAATGAGGGTGTCAGGGTCAACCCGTACATAACCTATTATCAAACCTAATATCGATTTTTATATACAAAATAGATATTTTTTAAAAATAAGTTAAACTTCTCATATTTTTCCCCTGCCCCACTCTGGAGGCCACGAGCCTATACTGCGGTCTCATTATACAGTAAAGACAAAGCTGTAGGACTCCTCTGACATCTTAACTACCATTCAAAAGGCCAACCAACTCCCCGTTAGAAAAGGTCAAATCCTCTAGTCTCATTGGGTCAATGCTTATCTACTGAGTATCTACCAGGTACCAAGTAACTTACTAGGTGCCATAGAAACATAAAAAAATAGCCACAAAGAACGTGAAAATTTGTGGGGTAGCAGAACAATTAAATGCGACTGCAAGAGCAATAGAATTTCCAAAAATACCGTGAGATACGCTTGGGGAGGCCTGCACAGCACAGCAGGACTTAGGTCAGGACTGCAGAGCGGGGGAGGCAGGAAGGAGTGTTTGGGCTTTGGGGGACCTAGAAAGTGCACTCCTGACCTCAAACATCCAGATTCAAATTACTCTAAAACTTCTTCCAGAAGTGCAACATATTGAACACAGTATGAGGAGGCTCCTTAAATATTAGTCTAATCTCTAAAATGGTTATTGAATGAAAAAGGAAAGGTACAGAACAGTGAACATGGAAAAGTTGTCTGTGTAAAGGGAGGCACACATGCACGTACACATGCGCACACATACACACACACACACACATTTTGTTTGTATTTGTGTTCATCTCTGGAAGGATACAGAAGTCATTGATACCCTTCGAGAAAGGGAATTAGGTGGCCACGTGACAGGGTGGGAGGGACACTTTGCTATTTGTCATTTGTGCCTCTTGAATTTATTTGATGAAGTGTATCTGATGAAAGTACACATGTAGCCACCACCCAAAGCAAGATACAGAACATTTCCATCAGCCCAGAAGGTTCTCTCATGTACCTTCTAGTCAATCCCACATCCCCAATTCCTAATCCCCAGGCAATCACTTTCGGGCTCTTACCAACATTCACACATAGTTTTTAGGACTGTAATGCCTAGGGGCGCCTGGGTGGCTCAGTCGGTTAAGCGTCTGCCTTCGGCTCAGGTCGGGATCCCAGAGTCCTGGGATCGAGCCCTACATGGGGCTCCCTGCTCAGTGGGGAGCCTGCTTCTCCCTCACCCCCCCTGCTTGTGCTCTCTCTTGCTCTCTCCCTCTTTCAAGTAAATAAATAAAATCTTTAATGAAATAAAATAAAATTTTAATGCTAAAGGGGCATTTCTCCACAGGCCCCACTAACCCTTATCATCCTTTGGTCACTGTGCCACCAGCCTGCTTCATTTATTTATTATCTGCCCGGCCCCTCCCTGCAGGCAGCTGAGTTTCTGACCTTTGCCTTTTAAACTCTGAACCATGTGAAAGTACTACCTGTTCAATACAAGTTAGATTAATAAAAAATTTTTAAATAACAAACTACCATACCAAGTCTGCTGATTCCGGCTGGAAGCTTCTGATTCATGATTTAGATATGTATTTGCTGAAAAACAGTTAAGTTGCTCGATACTGAGAACACCCTAAATCAAACTTACAAAAAGTTGTGCATCTCTTGAACTCCTCACTTTGCAACCTCAGAAGGCTCTTAAACACAAGTGCCTACAGAAGCCAGGGAGAAAAGAGGACCAGGAGTGAATCTCGCAAAATAAGGGGTGCAAGGGCAAGCAAAGGGGGCTGCAGAGGCACCCTCAGCACGATGCCACGGTTCATCAAAGTGGGCTAGGTGACGCTGGCTATTCTGTGACCTCAGGATAAGACTGAAATCCACGTTTCGATGTGAAATCTCTCCGTTTTTAAATGTTGGTGATTCTTTCAACTTAAATTTAGAAATAAACAAACAAGCCTGCAGGCCAACGAACCCACTTCTTGAGGCTCAAATTCGAAACAGGAGTACCAGGAAGTTTGCCCTAAGACTGAAGAGTTCCTCCCTCCTGCACTGCTGGTGGGAAGGCAAACCGGTGCAGCCACTGTGCAAAACAGTCTGGAGGCTCCTCAAAACATTAAAAATAGAACTACCATATGATCCAGTAATTCCACTCCTGGGTATTTACCCGAGGAATAGGAAAACCCTACTTTGAAAAGATACATGTGCCCCTGTGTGTACTGCAGGATTATTGACAAGAGCCGAAGTGTGGAAGCAACCCATCAGTAGATGAATGGATAAAGAAGTGACACACACACACACACACACACACACACACACACAGAGGAATTATTACTCAGCCATAAAAAAGGAAGAAATTTTACCACCTGCAAAACATGGACAGATCTAGAGGGTATAATGCTAAGTGAAATAAGTCAGGCAGAGAAAAACAAATATCGTATGATTTTACTCATATGTGGAATTTAAGAAACAAACAAATGAACAAAGAAAAAAAAAGAGAGAGAGAAACCAAAAAAACAGACTCCTAACTACAGAGAACAAACTGATGATTACCAGAGGGGAGGTGGGGGGGAGGGGGAGGGGGAAGCAGGTGGAGGGGGTTAGGAGTCCACTCACCCTGGTGAGCACTGCATAATGTAGAGAATTGGTGAATCGCTATATTCTAGGCCTGCAACTAATATAACGCTGTACGTTAACTATACTAGAATTAAATTTTTTTAATTTAAAAAATAAAAAAATAATAAAAATTAAATTTAGAGTTCCTAAAGTTACCTAACAATCGCTTCTGTTCCCTGGAATGAATGCAGAGGCCCAGGGGCCCCGAGGACCTGAGACCAACCCCAGAACTGCCTGTAACACACCAGGCTCCCGAAAACCCGTGGATGCGTCACACACACTGAGCCCACACACCTGAGCCAGCCCCGACGAGCCAGCACAGGAACTGGGGGCAGCGTGTGCAAGGTCGAGAGAGCAGTGAGCAGATCTGAAGTCAACAGGCTGTGCCCAGCCACAATCCCCCTAATTTAGGCCACATTCTCCAGAAGACGGCGAAAGCCATCTTATTTTAAGCTCAGCACAGAACAAAGTTACCCCAGCCACACAGGCTGACACTCTGGTGGTCTCCATCGTATTCAAATTTGTATGGGACATAATTACATACACAAATTTAGTACTTCGGCTGTTAGAAGCCGGGATCAGCATTACCTTGCTGGGAGGGGCTTGAGACTGGAAGAAGAAGGGGTGGAGGGGGCAGGGGGCATTTCTGAAGGGCAGGTGGTGTTCTGTTTCTTGATCTCAGCATTATTATACAGCTGTATTCAGTCTGGGCAAATTCATCGAGCTATGGACGTAAGAGTACATAAATATATATGCACATAACGTATGTAATAATATAATATTATATAATATGTCAAGATACAAGTAAAAGGTGTGGAGGTATATAAAATTTCAAAAACTATACTTCTATCAAGTTTGCAAAACCCTTAAAACATTTCTAACAGACCCACCAAACACTCCCAACTAAGCTGGTCAGTTAGTTAAGCCACTCAACTAAGCTGTTCAAAAAGGGAAAGGTTGCCTATAATCTTCCTTCCAGCCTCATTGGTCTTCCAGAAAAGAGAATATGCTTTGTGAGCCTTAATTCTCTGATGAGATGAATTCTTAAAAACCTGTATGGAAACCACCTCTGGAATCTGAATTATATTTAAATGCCTTAGGGGCCTCTTCTCATCTGAAGACTGTTTAGCACAAGAATAATCACTTCCAAATTACCTTCAGTGCGCTCCTCCCCATGCCTTATTGCACGGCTGAGGGCAGAGGCCACCCGCCCACCAGCTCTCCATCCCCTTCCTCACTAGGGCCCAGGTCCTCCTGCTCCCCGCTGGGGCTGAAACCACCCCCTTTCACCAGATCATCTCTCCCGCTTTGCTAAATTATCAGCACCATCTTCCATAATGTCCCCTAACCATCTCCCATAACCACCTTCACCCTCACCTTGCCCCATCTGTGCCATCAGTTACCTCCCTATCACTCCTTCATCACCAAGGTCAGGTGCACCTCTCCCCTCCCCACCTACCTACACATCTTTCTCTCTCAACCTAAACACGGCATCATAGAATGTGGGCTCACGGGGACCTTTCCTCCACCGGCAGCTTCGTCTCTCTTCCTCCTTAAAATCTTCTCTCCTTAAAACATCAGAGGACTTCCGTCCCTAGAACATTCTGTCCCTAACCCTGTTGCTGCCCCAGCCCCTACTTCTCTTTTTCCTTGCCCTTTCCTTCCCTGGGCATTTCCTGGAATGCGCGATTAGCATCTCTTCTCGGCATTTCCTCTCTGATGGGTTTACACTCACAAGGCCGGCCCTAGGGACTGTTTATGTCCGTCCCTGGAGTTCTGGGGGCCACTCGAATGAACGACTATCACCAGTTCACTCTATAAACCCACTTGTTAGACGGCAACACTGCTCTCTCCACAAAACAACTGATCTAAGTACCACAAACTGAACAAGTCATTCCTCCAAGATCATTCAGGACAATCTGAGATAATAAAATGTCAATTTGGTGAATACTTCCAAACCAGGGGAAATTTAATACATCCTGAAGAGCCCCTTACAAGAGAAAAGAACACAGTCTATGCCTGTACAATGGCCAGGGCTTTGAAACTACTCATGAAATGACGCTGCAGAGTTACCTTTCTAAGTACTGCAGAACGTAACTGCTTTGTTTTAATGACACAATCCGGCGCCCAGGCATAGCTAATACGTATGGAAAGAACAGTCTCTGGAATCCGACAGACTGGCTTTGAGTCTCCACTAATGCTGGGTTACTCCACCCTGTCCTCGGTGTTCCCGTCCATAAAATAAGGAAAAGAATATATGCCTCACAGGGTCGTCAGACATTAAAGGAGGTAACGCATGGCTGTGAGCCTCATGCCCGTGTTCTACTCTGAGATTCTCATTTCAATTGTCTGGGTATGGGCCGGAGGTATGAACTTTCCCAGGTGATTTTTTTTTTTTTAAGATTTTATTGTGTGTGTGTGTGTGTATGAGAGAGAAAGAGAGCATAAGCAGGAGGAGTGGCAGGCAGAAGGAAAGGGAGAAGCAGGCTCCCTGCTGAGCAAGGAGCTGGATGCAGGACTCGATCCCAGGACCCTGAGATCATGACCTGAGCCCAAGGCAGATGCTTAACTGACTGAGCCACCCAGGCGCCCCTTTCCCAGGTGGTTTAATGTGCACAAGGTCAAGAGCCACTGAACAAAAATGAGGCAAGCTTTCAAAACACATGCCAGCTATTCATATAATTATTAATAACATGGCCTAGAAAAATAAGAACTCAGGGTCTGGGTGTAAACAAGATTAGGCACATAAAAGAAATCAAGCTAAGGCAAGTGAGTTAATAATCAAGAAGCTTAAGTAGAAATAGGTTGGAGGGCACAAAAAAACAAACACGCTTCCTTGTTCCTGCTCTTCTTAGCAGTATAATTAAAATTTTTTTAAAAAATTGTAGTTCCCAGGAATAAATTAAGGATGCTATATATCAAGTGGTGTTCATGAAGGTTACCCATAGTTAAGCAGGAGGAACTATAAATCGCTGATGTGAATTCCCAGGACCTGAAGATCCAAGCAGCTACTAATATAATCATCATCTAATGGGCCACTTTAGCAAAATATTCATACTCTAATCTAAACACGCATTTTTCAGCCACTGAAATTTGCACTTGACATTAAAGACACTAACACTTGCTCTTATCACTTTTGTCACTTGGTGATAATTGTAAGACTCTTTTGGACCTTGAAAAAAAATATACTCTAGAAGGTTCTATGAGGCCTTTAAAATAAAGATCACCCTTCCTACAGAAAACACTGCAAAAAAAAAAAAAGGCGCAGAATAAGCTGAAAAATCTGTAGTAAAAAACAAAAATATGGAAGAAACGCAGGTGAAACAAAATGAGGACAGCCGCCTTAGGAAAGAATGGAGGGCTAAATTCAGAAGGCAATGTGATGTGCTTCACATCCTTAAGAAGAGAGTGCATGGAAATTTAATTAGGAATTTTCACAAAATAAAATTGTAAAGCCATTGCCTATGATGTCTATAAATGTTCTCACCCGTCTACCACATGACACAAATATACACACAGAGAAACAAAACATGAAACCAGCGCTTATTTCTCACGAACGGTGATTCATCCACTCAAAAAAAAAAATTTTTTTTTTCACATTCTAAGATATCTGAAATTGGGTGCATTTAGAGCCAATGGTGTGTCATGGTTTAAGTGGCAGTGTGTTTTGATTCATGATCTTGCTTTCTCAGAGCTACAGAAAATACATGGTCCATCACGCTGCTGATGGCATCTTAGCTTCAGTGAACTATTATATTAGTAATCAGCGGTAATATTACGATGTGCGAGGCTGTACGCTGGCCAGGAGCGAATCATCTAAGCAGGGAAACAAGACGTATACATAAAAACTCAGACTGGTAATACTAAAAATGACCTCCTAATAAGGGCAAATGAATGAGGTACACAGAAATGGCTAAAAGAAGAGGAAGCAGGAATGCCTGGGTGGCTAAATTGGTTAAGCGTCTGCCTTCAGCTCAGGTCATGATTCTGGGGTCCTAGGATCGAGCCCCACATCGGGCTCCCTGCTCAGTGGGCAGCCTACTTCTCCCTCTCCCTCTGTCTGCCACTCCCCCTGCTTGTGCTCTCTCTCTCTCTCACACACAAATAAATAAAACCTTAAAAAAAAAAAAAGAGGACGCAGAGGCACTTGGGCAGTCTAATTCTAGGACAGCAGAGTCAGGGAGGCGTGGGAGAGGCTGACACCGCCACACAGGGCAGCAGGGGAGACCCCACACAAACCATAGAGCCGGGACGCCGCTGACCTGCCCTCGGGGGCTTCTGCCATCTCTTATATCAACACTGACAGGCTCCTACTATGTGCCACAGACAGCCCCAGATTTCTGGGATCTGGGGACACGGTCCCTGACCCTGAGCCGCTCAGAATTAAAAATAAGTCACTGTAAGAGTTCGGTATGAGATGATCAATTCTGGAAGTGGCGGCATGACAGCGTGAAGGTACTTCGTACCACTGCGCTGTGCACTTAAAAATGGTTAAATGGTAAATCTTGTGTCGTGTATATTTCCCCAATAACCAATCGATCGATCACTAGTACGACAGGCAGTACAAACACAACGGAAACGGTGCTGCAACAAAGGAGGGTCGACACTGGTGACAGCAGACAGGATGCCCCAGAAAAGGGCCTAGCTCTCCAGCTCCCCTCTTCTCACCTCCAGATCACACCATCAGGCCCCAGGAAACAACATCCCCACATCCCCAGTGTAGCCGAGATTCCCTAAGCCAACACCTTCTGTCTCCTGGGCTCTGGATCTTTAAAGGTGTGCACAGGGTGGTGACCTCTTTCTGGGGAAACACCTGCTCACAGTGAGAAATGACACAGTATACGACCAGACAGCAGGGCTGGGAAAAACAACAGTCGCAGCCAGATACTCTCTTTCTGGAAAACAGCTCAACTATACAAACCAGAAATCTATTTTGAAAATCCCAACAGAGAGGGCATATCTTGTAAGAGTTATTCTGGAATGCACTCTGGTTTACATACACACACAGGATTTTTTTCTTTTAAAGCCTATCCTTTTTGACCCGGTTATTCTCCTTCTATAAACCCAGCCTAAAGGAAACAACCAGAACTTCAAACGTCTAGGCACACAGTGGCTCATGTAACATCGTATATAATAGCTACAGTAAGTACCAATAAAGATACCAAACAGTTAAAGAATGACTTGAAAATCCGGCTCCACAAAGGAATACCATGCATTCCTCAAAACACGTTTTAGAGAATATGTGATCGCATGGGAAACGGTTGTCAGGAAGTGAAATTTCCAAGATGCAAAATTACGTAGATAGTATGATCCCATCTTATGAAAAAGGTCAAGCCTATTTTAAATACATGTATGTACATTTCCTAGAAGACTAGAAAAACATATATCAAACTCTTTACAAAATCGTAAGGTGGTAAAAATAAAGATCCTTATTTTCTTCTAAATGTATTTTCATATTTTACAAAGTGTATGTAAATGAGTATTATTTGTCATCAGAGACAAATAAACCTTTCTTACCCCTACACAGAAGGAATGGGCATGCCAGGAAAACTCAGACTCAGATACTACTGAGTTTTGAATCCTCTCCAGGGGTTTAAGTTAAGGTGTAGTTCTGGGGTTCAACCCCATGATGAACATCTTCAGGTAAGAAGGGGGGCTATGACAAGCAGCTCTGAATTATGATTCAAGGGGAGAAAACAGGGAAGAGGCAGTAAAAAATAAAAGGAAGCCCAGCTTTATGTAGTTCAGGTTACCAAACTCACTGAGTCATTATTTATTCTAGTTCATTTGCTCCTTATACCATCATTCATTCATTCATAGAATCGTTCTTTCAATCATCCATTTAACAATTCAACAAATGTTTATTGAGGGCCAGGTACAGTGCTAAATGGTGAGGCGTATACAAATATACATGTCTACCCTCCAGAAGCCTCTGATCTAGTTAAAAACAATTATAGCACAGAGTAGTCAGTGTTTTAACGGGGATGCACATGGAGGGATGGTGTCTAAACCATTCTGGGATTTCCGGAAGGCTTCCTGGAGGAGGTGATATCTGGTCTGCAATTTTTGAGAGAAGAGTAAAATCAGGCAAAGAAGAAAGAACATTCCAAGCAGAAGGAACAGTATAGGAACAGCACGTGCAAAGGCACAGAGGCATAAAAGAACTCAACATGGTTCCCCTTAAGGGGAAGAGCCACACAGCCAGGACGGCATGGTGGGAGCAGAGGCAGAAAGTGAGGCAGGAGAGAGGGAAGAGGCTGCTCCATTAATACAGGCAGACCAAGGAAAATGAAGACTCCACAGGGAGACTGCCATCTGTGGCATCACATTGCCCTTCTGATCAAATGAACTTCGTGAACACACTAACAAGGACCAGAGCCAAGAGGCCCACGAAGAACTCATGCAGAAATCCAAAGTCGGGGCACCTGGGTGGCACAGCGGTTAAGCGTCTGCCTTCGGCTCAGGGCGTGATCCCGGCGTTATGGGATCGAGCCCCACATCGGGCTCCTCCGCTATGAGCCTGCTTCTTCCTCTCCCACTCCCCCTGCTTGTGTTCCCTCTCTCGCTGGCTGTCTCTATCTCTGTCAAATAAATAAATAAAATCTTAAAAAAAAAAAAAAAAAAAGAAATCCAAAGTCAATTTATAGGTCTTGACCAACTACTTTATGAAAGCATATAACTCTGCTGCCCCTCTACTCTCTCTCCTTTATCCACCTGCTAGCATTCAGTCTCCCCTCCTCCGCTCATTTTCTCTCCAAGCACCCATGCACTGTGCCGTGGGCATGTACTCATAAGTGTGTCTGTATCCATGCATGTATTTCCATGTATACGTCTACAGGTGCATCTCTGTACATCCCGCTATTGACCTATATACTTGGACACACAATGCTTCTTTACATACTCAAGTGTCTTTGCGTATTTTGTATTTGTGAAAATGTCTGTTAATGCACATTTCTGAATCTTCTCATCTTTGCATGACTGTCTTCCTCTGGATATACAGGCATGCTTATCTCTGATTACGGGTTTGCCCATTTGCACCTGCATGACTCACATACGCAGACTCCCCCAGTCTTGCTTTGGGGATGCTCCCTCCACCACGGTGCAGGATCTAAGTACATCTGTCACCCAAGAGGCCCATTCTCTCCTGTCCAAGGAATGGGCACCAATCCTAAACCGCAGGCTCTCTCCCCAAAATCTGAATCTTGACAGAATAATAAAAAGGCTGAAATTCATCCTGTTGGGTGCGCCCAAAAGGAACAGTCTCCAACTCCTATAGTCTGGATCCTGAAGGTGCAGGCCCTGGGGCATCTTGTCAAGGCCACAGAAGTAGAAATTGACATATATATATATATGGTTATTTTTATAACTCCCAGCTAAAAAGTTCTATGACTCAGGAACTATTTTACAATCTGTCACACACTTCCCATGATGACAACCTTGCCTGGGACTGTCATTTAAAACTGTATTTCTCTCATCCTTGTTCACTTTATCGCTGCTCCGTTATCCTACATCAGCTCCTCTTCCTCTCCCCGGTTCAGAGCAGACCAGCTTCTGCCTAGCAACCCCTAACCAGCATGGATGGCAGATACTACTGGATCTCTCAGCAACGATCCGATACGGTCCAAACAAGGTGGTGTGGTTCCGAAGCAGTTCCTGTACAGAAAGGTGTACAAGCGACACTATTAAGGAAATGCAGATTTGTTTTCATACTATTGCTACAAGTTCTAAGGCATCATTTTGAACCCAACAACCCTAATAGTCTTACAAAAACCTGCTGTATATAATTCATGCCCTCTCAGCAACTAACCAACCATCAAAACTAAAAGACAACCACAAATCAGGCCCATTAACAACTAGAAAAAATGCCATTCCCCCATTCACTCACTCATTCGCCTACTTGTACAAGACTCTGAGGTGGGCATCGTGGAATGAAAAGATGATTCACATGGGGTTCCCACTACAGGACAAAGGGAGTGGTGGTTCATGGTGCAGAGGACCAAACTGCTCAGGAAAAGGTCTCTCTGCCTACAGTTCAAATCCAGATTTTATAAATGGAGAAACTATAATTACTGTTATGATCATTTTTAACCCTGATATTGGTTATCAGTTATTTCAGCATGAAGTAGATCTTGAAAGTTTGGTTGCAAAATAAGATTTAAATTTACGTTAAGGGGCGCCTGGGTGGTGCAGTTGGTCAAGCGTCTGCCTTCGGCTCAGGTCATGATCTCAGGGTCCTGGGATCGAGCCCCGCATTTGGCTCCCAGCTCAGCAAGGAGCCTGCTTCTCCCTCTGCCCCTCTCCCCTGGCTTGCACACGAGTTCTCTCCCTCTTTCTCTCGCAAAAATAAATAAACAAAATCTTTTTAAAAATCAATTTATGTTAAGTTACAGACATTAATTTTTCTTGATTAGAAGATCCATTAACAAATGTCTTTATACAGTCATGTAAATTTTACTGTCAAAGAGTCATAAGTTGGTTAAATTCCTAAGAGCAGACTGACTTGCTGTGTCAAAGGAGATGAGCCAACCCCACTTGTAAGGATCACAGAGCAACTGCAGGGAACCGTGCCTCTGAATGAGATATGACCCTTTCTTAAACACCAGGCTCAAAGGCTAACCATTTTCAACTCCAAATGTCATGGCCTCGTGGTTTCAGGCCAGGTCTCCAGACTACAGGGCAGAGATCGAGAAGACTGCTGGTCCCCTGACATGGATAAGATCTGGTCCGGTTAGAGGCTTCAGCTTACACCACAGAATTTGATCCAAGTAAGGCGACTCAAAGCAGTAATTAGAGTGATATCCCCACTCCAACTGGTCGAAGGCTTATTGGGCCACTGGGGTCCAGGAGAAACAGAATTTGTCCCCTGGAGCCCTGTGGCTTAGGAGATAGTATTATATGTTGAAAAATACAGACTAAAATCTTTACAACACCAGCAAGGGGCTGAACCTCCCAGACACCCTGGGCTGGTACCCAAGCTATAGTGGCGGGCACCCCACAGGAGTTTATCTGGAACCTTCTGGGGTAAAGCTGTTCCTTCCATATTAAGTGTGCTTTTCTCAAGAAATGCTTTCTAAAGCACTGTAGGACAAGAAAGACATATGGAGGTACCTTCTGGATTTTCCAAAGAGATCAAACTATTATGAACACAGACTCCAAGTGGTGCTTACCACTTGGAATGGGCAAATAAAAGGGGTGGATGGGACAGAAAGTGCAGTCTCTTCCTCAACCCCCTCCGAACCCCTCCCTTTGCAGTCCCGCGGAAAGACAGGCCCTCTGTATGGCCTGAAGAGTAGGAGCCATCTGCCCCTCACTCTGATCCGAGTGATACTCAACGCCCATATCCTTACCCCACCAAAAAGAGTGGAGTCTCTCCTGGAAGCATGGGGACAGATAAAATCCCATGCTAAGCTGTCCTAGGAGCAGTCTCAAGACTTGACATTTGGCACTTAAAGGGTACCTGGAATAAGCACCCAATACAAGGTCAAGGAACATTTGTAGGATCGACACAGGAAGTCACTTGGCACTCTTCTTTTCAAATCTATGGATTTTCAAATCTGTGGTGGAAATGCTGCTTTCTGAGAGCCACCGGGGAAATCTTGTCTACTTGTCCACAGTACTTGTCTACTTGTGCACTCCCCATATGCCGGGCATTCTTCTAGGCACTCAACTTGTCCACAGCAGCTGGAGAGAATGCAGATCTCTGAGACTTTGACCATGGGTTCAAAGAGCACTCTGGGATCAGCCCCATGGTGTACCTTCTCTACCCGACAAGCCCAGCCGCAGAAACCCCCACAGGGCCAAGGGAGGGTGCTGCCGCTGCACACAAATGGTCCTCACCTGTGGGCCCTCGACCACTCAACAAGCCCTTCATGGCTTCCTGCTCTGCCCCTTCGGCTATGATGCACAGATACTACAATCATAAATAATGGAGCCCAAATTGCTCCTGTCTCATTGCACTTAAGCGTTGACCAGAGTACCATCAAAAAGAAAAAAGAGACAATCGGACATTGGCTTCCTCAACAGCATGACCCTCCCACCCTCACCTGCACCCACCACTCCTTCCTTCCCACCTGTCTCAGTGGAAGAGGCGCCATCCTTCCCGTCCAAGGAGTCTGAATCCCTCCTCTCCCAGTTACTAGCTGTGTGACCTAAGGCAAGTTACTTCATCTCCTTGTGTATCGACTTCTTCATCTGTGAAAGGGAGTTAATAATTGTACCTGACAGGGTTGTTGTTAGGAATAAATAAATTAATACAATGAATACATGTTGAGTGCCTAGAAGAATGCCCAGCATATGGGAAGTGCACAGTAAGTATTAGTTAGCTGTTATAAAGCCTGTTATCATTTATTCCTGTCCACTCTGAGAACTTGCTCCAGTAATTGTTCCTTTCCAGTTCTTCTCTATTTTCAACTATTTTGTGCTTGTGGTAGATAACCTCCAAAGATGACCACCACTGATTCATAAGCGTATGCTATTCCATCCATCAATGGGGAGCTCCTGTTCCGTCCGAGCCCCTGAGTCTGGGTTGGCTTGGTGACTTCCTCTAACCAAAAATGTGTACAAGATGGAACATTCTGGTGGCTTCTTTGGATAACTTTCGAGCCCAGGATCTTTAGAGAACTGGCAGCTTCTGCTTCATCCCTCTTGGAAGCTTGCTGCCAAATGTGAAATCCTACTATCCTGAGACCACTATGCTTTGAGAAAGCCCAAGACAGTCACATGAGAAGAGAGAAAGGAAGGGCATATGGAGGAGCACCAAGAAACTGGACACATGAGTGAAACCCTCTTAAACCCTCCAGCCCAATCCCAGTACCAACCACAAGCAGCCAAGTGAGTTAGCTCAGTAGAGCCTACATGGAGAAGAACTGCCCAACTGAGCCTTGTCCAAACTTCTGACCCGCAGAATCATGAGAAATAATATATCGTTACTATTTTGTATCATTCAGTTTCGGGGTGATATGTCACACAGCCATAGATAACTGAACAATGCTCCCCTTCCTCACTAAAAGAAAGTTCCAATCTTACATCCCATCTTAAAATATCCCACACAGATCCTTGATCCTACATAGACCACCAGTTACTGTCTTCTTTGTATCATCACTGCAGTCCTCTAATACAGCATTTACCACACTGTTGTATAGTTACTTACGGACAGGACTATCTCTCCTCCTTGACTGAGTTCCTTGAGGGCCATGACTGACTGCCGTATTTATCTTTGTATCCCAGCATCTAGCGCATGGTGGTGAGCACTCAAAAACTGTTAGCTGAAGGGGCGCCTGGATGGTGAAGTCGGTTAAGCGTCCAAATCTTGTTTTTGGCTCAGGCTGTGATCCCAGGATTGTGAGCTCCACGACAGGCTCCACACTCAGCATGGAGTCTGCTTAGGACTTTCTCTCCCACTGCCCCTCCCCTCCAAAATAAATAAATAAATAAATCTTTTTTCAAAAATAAATAAATAAGATGTTAGCTGAAGAATGCACACATGCATGAATGAATGGGACCTCTATACAACTGGTCTACGTTCAGGCACACATTCTAGCACTGGAAACCCCAAGACAAAGATGGAAAAGCAAAACTTCCAGAACTACACAAGATCCAAAAGTACAGGAAAGAAACAAAGGGAAATACCAGCATGGTGGAGCCTTGAAGCCACAAGCTGAAACCCATGGAGATTTGGGGGTTGTTTCTACAACAAAACTAGTCTATCCTGATTGACAGAACACATATTCTACATGTGGCTTTCCTCTCAGGGGGACTTGAACCCTGAATTGCAAGAGGGAGAAGAGAAACTCGAAGGTTATCAATGAGTAAAGTCAATACAAACTGTGATGAAAAAAAATTGAACAGTTTCAGGCCTAAGATTTCTGGAAATTATTTAGAAGGTTAAACTTTTAACACCAGATCCAGGCAAGAACTCAAGGCATTAATACACTGTGCTTTATGAAGAACTAAAAAGGCTCAAGGGGCATATAAAACAATGGAAGCAGGACAGTGAGGTGCACTGGTGGAGTTTTGAACAAGGTATTTATTTTATGGCATCGACTTCCTCCCACCAAAATTTCAAAGTTAATGAGAAATTGATTTTAAACCAGTGGTATACACCGATTTATTAACAAAGAGAATGTATTACAACCACACGCTTTGCAGTCAGAAACAAACCACAGAAAGATAGCGTAGTCGAAACAAAGAAGAAATATTATCAAACCCACAAGGATATGATCCAGCACAAAAGAGGGTACAAAAATGTCACTTGGTATTACGAAAAATGTTATTCTCCGTGCTGGAGGATAGGGAATATAGGCTCAAAAGATGGATTTTGACTTCCTGAATTTTTTTATTTTTAAAACTTTTACTTTTTAACCTGCTGGGATCAAACAAAATGACACTTCCACACGATACAGGAGTTTCCAAAAGCCTGCTTCCTTCATTTCTCTTAACCAATATGGTGAGCACCTTCGATGTGAGACAGGGACCAGGGCAACAAGCCCTGAGTGAGAACCATCATGCCCATGGGGCGCTGTCATTACTACACACGCTTCTCTCACGGAGCCGACCCAGAGCCCAGAACACCGCCTCACAGGCAAGTCGGACTTCAATCTCGGCTCCAAAAAGCACCAATGAGCTGCCTCAGTTCCCTGCTAACACCGACCAATCAGGACGAGGCCCTTCCCACCAATCAGGAGGCGGGAACCGTCGCTATACAAGCAGGGTCTCCCCTCTGCTGTGGGAAGCCAACCTAACGGTTCTCTGTGCCGTGTCTCTCTTCAGCTCAAGACGCAGCCCCAAAAAGCCTTGTCTGTGCCTTTGACTTTGGGGTCCAGCCTCGTTTCTATCACTGTGTGGGGCCCCAGGCGCACTTCACGGCCAGGGCTTCTGACACAGGCAGGGACCACCGATGACCCTGACTGCGGGGCTCTACCCAGAGTTCACCCTACCAAGCAAACAAAACCTGGGAGTGGGCATTTTCATCGTAGAGATTACAGAGCCATTCTCTAGCATGGACCCAGAGCAAAGGAGACCCTGGCTGGGGTGCACCCCCCACCTCGGGGGTAGGAAGACTCTCACTAGTTGTGTGACCTTGAGCACGTTAGTGAACCTCTCTGACCTTTGTCTTTCTCATCTGTAAAACGGGGATAATAATAGCACCTACCTCCTGCAGTTACTGTATAGATTTAAAAAGATACACTGTGCCTCCCACAATGTTTGGCACCTGGCTAGCTAAGGCTCTGTAATTATTGGGTATTATTATTCCCAGGCCAGCCCTGAGATTTCTGCAGGAAAGAACCAAGAAGGAGAGCAAAGGAGGCCTCAATGACAGGCCCAAATGCCAATTAACAGTCAAAGAAATGCAACTTTAAAGGAGGTATTTTTTTTTTACTTATGAGTTTGGCAAAGATAATTAAGATTGGTAACAGCCAGTAAGATGGAGAGAAGAAAAACCGACACTCTGATTCATTGCTAGAGAGAATGCAGACTGCTTCAACCTTTCTAGAGAGCAATTTGGCAATATGTATCAAAATCTAATATATGAAGACTGCCTAGTCCAGCAATTCTATTTCTGGGAATTTATCCTAAGGAAATAATTAGACAAGTATGGAAAGACAGATATACAAAGATGCTCAGAGCAGTGTTTTTTATCACAGCAAAAGCTGAAAGCAACATAATTACCCATGAACAGAGAGCTGATTAAGTAAAGTACAGAACATCCACAGCATCGTACCAAATCATAATGAGGATCTATATTTCCTGACAACGTAAAGATTCAGTGATAAAGTGTGAAGTGCAAAAAAGCAAGTTAGCAAACAACATGGCGAGTATGATACCATTACTTTGTGTGTATCTGTATGTGCTTGTATGTGTGAACAAGAAGTCTGAAAAGAGAAACACCAAAATGTCATAATGGTTATCTCTGAGTGGTAGGATTTGGGGTGATTTTCACTTTCTAACTTACATCTTTTTGTACCATCTGAATTCATTTAATGTGCAATAAATTTTACATTTTAAGCTTCATCATATCACTCCTCTGCTCAAAACCATCCAACTGCTTCCCACCTCACCTGGAGTCATGCCAAAGTCCTTAAGAGGGCCTCTGATGGTGCACCCCAGCACCCACTTCCCCTACCCCCCACACCCACCTGAGCAGCTGCTGACCCTCACCCCCACCCGCTCTGCTTTGGGCACACTGGCCTCCTCCCCATCCCCCAACACCAGGCACACTCCCACCTTGACGCTGGCTACTTCATCTGCTGGGAACACTGCTTCCCCAAATACCTGCTTGGCTCACTCCCTTACCTCCTTCAAATCTTAGATTATATGTCATTGTTACGGGTCAGCCATGCCCCCCCCCCCAAATTCATATCTTGAAGTCTTAACTCCCAGTACCTCAGAATGTGACCTTATTTGGAAGCAGGGTCACGGTAAATGTAATTAGTTCAGATGAGGTCATACTGGAGTAGGATGGCCCCAATCCAATATGACGGTGCTTATAAAAAGGGGAAATGTGAACACAGACATGCATACAGGGAGAAGGCGACATGAAGATTAGAGTTGTGCTGCACAAGGAACTACCAGAAGCTAGGAGAGATGCATGGAATAGACCCTTCCTAAGTGCCTTCAGAGGGAGCACTGCCCTGCTCACCTTGATCGGGGACTTCTGGCCTGCAGGACCATGGGACAATAAACTGCTGTTTAAGCCACTCAGTTTGTGGCATTTCGTTATGGCAGCCTTCGCATACTAAGATACCTTCTCCATGAGGCCACCCTAACCACCCAGATTAAAACTGCAATTCCTCACAACCAAGCCTTTTCTGTGCCCCATTCCTTCCTGGCGCTTATCGCCTAGGAACACAGCATACAATTAACCTTGTTGGCTGATGGATCCCAAGGGCCCACCACAGTGCCTGCACAGAGCAGTCACTCAAGAAAGATGTAAAGAATAAATGAGCAAACAGCACAGAAGAAAACAGATGGTCTGCCCTGATGAAGCTTGATGTCTAGTGGATGCAGACAGGGAATGAACAGACAAAACAAGATGGTGCTAAGCGCCATGGAGGAAAATAATGCCGAGTGTGGAGCAAGGAGTTATGAAGGAGATCACTGTATTTTTAAGACTTAGAGAAAGCCTCTCTGACTGCATGAGATCTGAGTAGACCTGAAGAAAGGGGGTAGTAAACCATGTAGATAATATCGGAGATAAGAATGTTCTAGGCAGAGGGAATCGTCCATATGCATCGTTGCAAAGACTATAAAAATAATAATCAGGAAAAAAACCAATAAAGCTATTGTAATTGTGAAAATGCATAAAAATATGTAAAAGCCCCATTCCAAGGGCTAGGAAGAAGAATCTGATTTTATAAATTTTTTTTTCTTTTTTAAAGATTTTATGTATTCGACAGAGATAGAGACAGCCAGCGAGAGAGGGAACACAAGCAGGGGGAGTGGGAGAGGAAGAAGCAGGCTCATAGCAGAGGAGCCCGATGTGGGGCTTGATTCCAGAACGCCGGGATCACACCCTGAGCCGAAGGCAGATGCTTAACCGCTGTGCCACCCAGGCGCCCCATGATTTTATAAATTCTTAAGACTCTATTCAGCCTCTATTTAGGCCCAGGTTGAAAACCCCACCCCTTCCCCAGCCCAGTCCCCTAGCCCATCTTCCATCAAACGGCTGTCCAGGACATGAAGAGATGGTGAGCTGAGGTGAAAGGTAAAAGGTGAGATGAAAAGTGAGGTGGGAGGGGTGAGATGTGAGGTGAGAGGTGATGGGTGAGGTGAGGCATGAGATGAGAGGCAAGGTGAGATAAGAGATAAGAGGCAAGGAGGGGGTGAGGTGAGGAGTGTGAGATGAGAGGTTAAGGGGGAGGTGAGAGGTAAAGAGTAAGGTGAGAGGCGAGGTGAGGGGTGAGGTAAGACGTGAAAAGAGAGGTAAAGGGTAAGGTGAAGGGTGAGGTGAGAGGTAAAGGGTGAGGGGTGAAACGAGAAGCATTATATGAGAGTAAAGGGTGAGGTGAGGGGGGAGGTGAGAGGTAAAGGGTGAAGGGGCGAGGTGAGAAGGGAGGTGAGATAAGAGGTGAGAGGTGAGAGGTGAGGTGAGGTGTATGAGATGAGAAGTGAGGGGTGAGGTGAGGGGTAATGGATGAGGTGAGAGGTGAAGTGAGGTGAGGTGAGGTGAAGAGTGAGGTGAGAGGTGGGTGAGGTGAGGGGTGAGGGGTGAGGTGAAGCAGTCCTGAGGCAGAGAGGCCTGGAGATCCTCGCTGGTGCCACAAGCCAGATGCAGGGGCTGTGACTCCTCTCCTGGTCACCAGGCACTGACCTGCCCCCTCCCTGTCCCCATTCTGATCAGGCCTCTGATGGTCTGCAGAAGTCCTTGCATCCCGCCTGTCACCTGAGCCCACCTGTCCCCACTGAACACCTGTTGTGTGCTCCCGTCCTCTCCTCACCACTGTGGCTCCCAGCTCTCACAAGCGTTCACTTCTGCTCCCCAACCAGCTAGTCCCCACCCACCTTCCCTTTGTTTTGGGGTTTGTTTTTGGTGTTTTGTTTTTTTTTTTCATAATTGTGGTTTGAAAAAAACACACACACAGGGGCGCCTGGGTGGCTCAGTCGTTAAGCCTCTGCCTTCGGCTCAGGGCGTGATCCCACAGTCCTGGGATTGAGCCCCACATCAGGCTCCTCTCCTGGGATCCTGCTTCTCCCTCTCCCACTCCCCCTGCTTGTGTTCCCTCTCTCGCTGGCTGTCTCTCTCTCTGTCAAATAAATAAAAACTCTTTAAAACACACACACACACAACATAAAATTCACTATATCAACCTCCCACTTCTACACGTACCGTTCAATAACGTTAAGTATATTCACACTGGTTGTGCAATCATCCAATCTCCAGAACGCTTTTCATCTTGCAGAACTGGAACTCTGTCCCCGTTCAACACCAAACCCCATTCCCTCCTCCCCTCAGCCCCTGGTTAAGCACCATTCTACTCTCTGTCTCCGTGATTCTGACAACTCTAGGTACCTCACATAAGAGGAATCATACAGTTTTCGTCTTTTTGTGACTGGCTTATTTCACTGAGCAGAATGTCAAGGGCCGTCCATGCTGCAGCGTGTGTTCGAATCTCCTTCTTTTTTAAGAAGGAATAATTCCATTGTATGCATAAGCCGCATTTTGTTAATCCGTTCATCTCTTGACAGACACCTGGGTCCCTTCCACCTCCACCTCAGCTTTGACACCTGTTTGCTTCAACGATCTCCACGTGCTTTTGTCATCCTCCGCAGCCAGCCGCCCGGACTCCCGCGGTCAGGGCAGAGAAATTAAGGACCAGAAAAAAGGTTTCCAAATACGCTCAGGCCCTGGGGGGTGGGGGGGACAGGTCCGTGGGGAGAGACAGAGCAGGACCAGTGCTCTGACTTGCACGCCCAGCCCGACACCAGCTCGGCTCTGAACCTGCTACCATTCCTTCCCTCGGTGTGCCCAATCGACTTAAAATCTGGGCTGGACTTTTACAAGGTCAAGACTCCTCAGTGATTAGGGAGCAACCCAAAATCTTTAAAATGCACCCAACCTCAAGGAGACAGTGTGGAGGCCAGAGCTTCTCAAACCTTAGGACGCGTACAAATCCCGGGCGAGGTGCTGCTAAGAGGCAGATTCCGTAGACGTGGGGTGGGACCAGGCACTCTGCTTTTCTCACAAGCTCCCAGGGGCCGCTGCTGCTGCTGACCTGTGGGCCACACCTGGAGCAGCAGAGGCCTAGCGACTTGGCCACCAGTTCACACCTGTCTCCTGGGCTTGGCCCAGGTCCCCCTCAAAGCTGGCTTCAGAAGTTGGTTTGTTTTGCATGTTTGAGGCTTTCCCTTTGAAAGCTCCCCAGCAGTATTTACCCAGTGTTTTAAAGCAGTCCTTCAGGCTGTCTGGCTCCAAAGTTAATCCTAGCACCCAAAACGATAGTGAAGAAGGGTCGCTTCCACAGGCCCAAACAAGAGACAGGAGAACAAAGAGAGAAGCAAAGAGGGTTTTCTAAATGACTCCACAGGGCTGGGCACTACCCGCCCATCACCGGGGCGGCGAGCCTCCCAAGCCGGACCTCGCGCCAGGACTTGCAGGGAGATAACCCAGGAGGACTGTCGCCCGCTCACTTCCCACCAAGGCTCTGGGCCACCCAGGGTTGCTGGAGGGGCAAGCAGACACCACCCGCCTGGCAAGTGGTGCCTTCATCTCTTCGCAGTGGTTTCTGGAAACCAGTTGTATTTTCTCAAGCTCCCAATTCCGCCCCTGCTTGCCATCCTCCCAAAAGATCATCTTGTCTACCTCTCTCCACAAAGCTCCCCTTTCTCCTCAACGCCTCTGTCTCCAGATTAGCCTCCATTTCTCCCTCCCGCCCCCTTTCCACCACCTCCTTGAGCCCCACCCGGTGTTGCCGCACTCCCCTCTATTCCCTCAACTGCACAAGCGGCCCCTACCTTCCCTAGCGTTCTGCCCTATCTCACTCCTTGAAGAAACACAGCACCCCCTCCTTGCCCCCCAAAAAGCAGAAGGTGGCCCTCTGTCAGCTGCTGGTCTGTCACCATGAAGCAGACCCTGGGGTTGAAAAACCCGTGTGGGCTGACCCTCCATCTGACGTGGGTGCAACTCAGTCTTCAAACCCGGAGTGCCGAAGGGAGGGCAGGGAGGCCCCAGGCACTTGGGGAGTTGGGGATGCTCAGTAGAGCAGCGATTTACCAACTGGTACGACGGCGTTTCAGTACTTTCACAGCCAGCCAAATGTCCACAGTGAATGAACAGGTTATAAATCAGGGCAGGTCTAGAGAACCATTTTGTTCTGAAGATGCCTGGTCAAATGCACTATTCACACAGTCCCTACGGCAGGCGCATCTCAAGGTCCCTGAAGACCTGGAATGGCTCCAGAGAAGTGTGGGCTGACTCAGGCCCCTGGTGATCCAACATCACTTCGTCCCAGATGGTTGGAACACGACAGCACCTATTCGCCCGGTGCTTCCCAAACTTCAAGTGTGTGTTCAAAATCACCTGAGGAGCTAGTGAAAACGCAGATTCGGACTCAGAAGGCTTGGGGTAGGACCTGAGATAGCATTTCTAGCCAGCTGCCAGATGGCCCCAGTGCTGCAGGTCTGTGGCCCACACTTTCACCGTAAGTAACAAGGTTAGATTTTCACTAACGAGGAGAGGCAATGCCTGAAGCCGTAAGCCACAGCACTAGCACACCTACGGCATTATCAGCGAAGATGGATAAACAGAAGAGACAGAAAGAATGTGAGAGAGCAAAGTATGTGTCCCAGGGGTGGGGATGCAGGAGAGAAGAGTAGAGGAGGATTATTTTTTCAAAAACAAGAATTATTGAATGAACTGCCTTCAGCAAGTCACTGGGCTAGAACATCGACAGGACGGGCAGACAGTGGTACAAACATTCCACAGGCACAGGACTGTCGCCGTCGATAACAAGTGCATTCCAAGGTATCCAACGTGGGCACTTGAAATCTAAGAGCTAAAAGGGAGTTAGAGATAATCTCAGGCATCCATGAAGAAGCCCAGAACAAGGTAACTCGCCCACAGTCACAAAGCAAGTTATCAGCGGAAAAGAGCTCACTCGGGTCGGGTAGCTCACAGTCCAATGAGCCTTCCAACAAATCATGCCGCTTAAGTACAAGAAAGCGATCGCGCCACTGTGAGCTGCAGAAGAGAGGTGGGCGGTCACAACGTGGAAACCAATTAAGTCAGTTACAGTAGCATCTTCCCATCTGAGAGAATCAACCTGGTGTAATTCTAATTACAGCAACTAGTTGCCTCTAGCACCCAGGGCACACTAATAGGAAACCTGTGGTTCCCAGGTCCCTGGTGAATTTCAACAGCTCCCTGGCTGGGTTCTGTTTTCAGGATTAAGTGAGGCACTTCCTGACAAGGGGGGCCACAGCCGTTCCCCAGGGGCCAGGACCGAGAGTTTAAAATGAAGTCCTCTATGCCCTTTGAGTCCCAGCCCAAAGAAAACCAAGCCAACAAGACAGAACAAATAATAATAATTGCCACATTACAATTTTAAATCAGTTGTTCCAATCATGAAAAGACAACTGCAAGATGTTAAGCGGTGTGTCCCCAAAATGCTATGAGTTGTCAATTACTGGGTGTATAGTCTCTGGATCAGTGGTTCCAAAGTTTAAAGTGCCTCACAATCAGCTGTGAACTTGTTAAAAATGAACATTCCCAGGCACCACCACCGAAGATCTAATGTAGGTCAAGGGTGAGCCCCAGAAATCTAAATTCTTAACAAGCACCCCCACATCCCTTGGTGATACTGACCCAGGAGGGCTAGGGAATCACACTTTTGAAACATTTAAAGTCTCTGTTTATAGGATACTAAACCACTCAAAAAGTACAACAAATGTTCACTTCAAAATGCCTAATAATAAAATAAGTACATTAAGGTAAAAATTCAACATGCCGTGAGAATAAGTGCAACGAAAAAAGTTACAAAAAGAAAAGCAGAACAGCCGATTTGGCTAATCAAAATAATCAAAACTTCCGAATTTCTAAATTATATAAAATTGAAAGGAAAATCCATTGGAAGGGGGAAAAGTCAACCAATAGGAGAGAAATGGTTGCTATCCTTAACATACAAAGATTTAAATATATACCCACAACATATATGTGAGCAAAAACACAGAGAGAATTCACAGAATACAAAGACAAAATAAACCAAAAATAGCCAACCTCCCCAAAAAAACTTAAATAGTGGATTACAAATTTATTCTACAAGTTTTAAAAATTAAAAAAATAATAAAAATAAAAAATAAAAAAAGGTTTTAAAAATAATATCCAGTGCTGATGATGATGAAGTGAAACAGGCCACTGCATAAATTGCTAAGGTTTATTTCAGCATTATGGCTTTATAGAAAAAGTCGATTCATTCAACAACCACTTACAGAGCACTTAGTAGGTACCCAGCACACTGAACATGCGAAGATTCAGCCTGGTGGGTCTTAGATTTAAATTGCATTCTAATTCCCAATTTAGAAATGTGTGCTAAACACACACACACACACACACAAACACAAAGAAATACAAAGCCTTATCTACATAGCTATTCATCATAGCGTTATTTATAATAGCCAAAAAAGCTGGAAATAATAAAAGAATAATTAAGGAAATTATTAGGATGGAACACTGTACTTTCAAACAATATTTAATGAATAGGAAAATGCTTAAGTTAAATATTGAAAAAGTAATAAATGCATATATAAGTAATAAGTGCATATAATTCACTTTTCACTTTTTTTAATGTTAAAAACTATTCACAGCGCTATCTATGGGTTGTCTGATTATGGGTACCTGTTTACTGTACCTTCTAGTAATTTCCAAAATCTCTGCAAAGTTATTAATTCCATAATAACTATTATTTTTAAGAAAGACTTATCAATGAATAAGATGAGGAAATGGAGGGGCGCCTGGGTGGCACAGCGGTTAAGCGTCTGCCTTCAGCTCAGGGCGTGATCCCGGCGTTGTGGGATCGAGCCCCACATCAGGCTCCTCTGCTATGAACCTGCTTCTTCCTCTCCCACTCCCCCTGCTTGTGTTCCCTCTCTCGCTGGCTGTCTCTATCTCTGTCGAATAAATAAATAAAAAATCTTAAAAAAAAAAAAAAAGATGAAGAAATGGAGCACAATTCTCTCTTTTTATATTGTGGATGTAGGATTGCCTAAAAAACACAATCAAAAGCAAGTCCAAAGTACTACAAGTTGTTTCCACAACAGTGAACCGTCAAGACCAAACTTATAAATGTTTAAACAAACAAAAAAAGGGCACATTCAAGATGCTGAATGAAACAGAAATAGACAAGAAATCAATAAAACACAAAAATTTAAATAAAGGCTGAAATAAGGGGACCCACTGAAAGGTGGACTCCATTTAACAAAAGTTGACAAGGAAAGAGAAGACTGCTGAAGGAGATCATTTTCAGCCAGTCTTGAAAAGGACTGCTGCCTAACCCAGGAAATCCCACACAGGATTAAGACAGGCCATTTTCTGAATCAGGCTCTTTGGAAACGGGGTTTCAGCAAAGCCTCCCCCACCATCCCCACTCTGATGGTGAAAAGACAGCACTCAGGACTGGGATTCAGAGGGTCCTAGTGGCACAGAGAAGAGATCATGGGCCAACTAAATGCAGCCTCTTCCCAGGATCAACCAGCCCTCACCAGCCCAGGTCTCCTACATCGGCAAGCTACCCTCCACCACTATAGCTCCTCACAGCCTTCAAGAAGTGGGTCAGGGGCCACCTTTAAGATGTTTTTTTCTCGAAGGAACAGTCCATGCAAGGATCTGCACCGGCTTTGAGCTCCCAATTGGATCCTTGAGGACAGATGCGGTGCCCTTCACCCCTTCAGTTGCTATTCTATCACCTGGCCTAGAAGTAACGGTACAAACCAGAGGAGCCCCATACACAAGTTAGTGAAAGGATGAAGTCTCCACCCCTGTGATGTCAGCTCCAGCGCAGAAATATAATGAATTTCATGTGTCCAGGTTGGATATTTGTATTGGGGGTTGATGGGAAACAGGAACAACTTAGACAAGAAACTTACAGAGGGACAGTGCAAACAGCTCCATATATACTTTAAATTTACCAAAAGAATTATTCTCTCCACATCTGCAGTATACCCCGTTGGCCACATTCCCATGGGGAAGCTGCACAGACGTTAAACGCATAGAGTTTTTAATCAAACTAACCCAAACTCCTGAAGTCTTAGTTTCCTCATCTGTAAAATGGGGCTTATCGTGCCCAACTCATAACATGATTGGATCGTTTCTATAAAATGCAGCATCTGACACAGAGGAAGCACTCAGTAAATGGAAACGATTAGTGTGCCGGATCCCCTCGCAGATGAGTCCATTAGTATCAGATGGGCTTTCTTTGCAGAGGAAAGCCAAGGGCACTCTTCCTGATTCTCTCTTCTCACAGAAAGCCCTGAGTCTCCTCTGCTCTGGACACGCAGGGCTGGAACACACAGAGGGCAGGACTGGGGCCGGAGGTGCCAGGTTAGGCAAAGTTGTTTGCACCTGTATACTGCCCGCAAGAGACCTGTTTTGTCGTCCCCAGCTCTGGTGGGGCTCCCTGAGCCAGGGTTCCACCCAGCTGCGGGGGATCTTTGTGGAGGCCTCAGGTGCGCATAAGCCTATATAGGTCACGGGGCAGGAGGGGGTAATGGAAAAGTGATGAGTCGGCACCAACTAGCCAGTGACCTTGACCAAGCCAATTCTCCAGCAGTCTCCTCTGTAGTAAGAGGACTGGTTCCACTCTACAATTCCTGAAGCCCCTTCCTGTGTTTCCAGTGTACCATCCCCTATGTGGCACTGGTTATAATTCCGACGGTGATGTCCAAGGGACACCTTCAAATGCGTTCCATTTCCTTCCAAAGCCACTTGGCAGTCCTTTGGCCCTGCTCCCACGAAGGGAGGATCTGGAGGAGCTTCCCTGGCTCTGTTTGTGCTCACTGTGCAGCAGCTCTCCACCCAGAGCTGCTCATTCCACCTTTCCTTCTCTGCCCCCAAAGTGGTGGAGGGTGTGTGCTGGGGCAGCCACCGCTTTACAGCGTGTCAGCTCAGAGATGGTTTCCAGACCAGCCTGTGTGTATGCTCAGGGTGGGCAAATAAACATTTCAGAGAAGCAATATGAATTAAATCATTTCAGCAACAAAACCCGCCCACATGCCCCTTCATAAATGATGCCTCTTAATTCCATGCTGACGAAGAGTCAGGAAACTGCGTGTATTATAAAACAACCCTTCCTCCTTTCATGCCCTGACACTGAAGAATCACAATATTGTCACCCTCTATTGTCCTTATCCCTTTGCAGAAGTCATAGCAATAGCTATTTTCCCTGGAAAGATCCATGGCCAGGGCGCTTTCTAAGAGATTTTCTTTGAATGTTCTTTGTGTCCTGGTGCACTGGGGGACACCGCCAGCCTGCCTGCATCTGGGGGACGCCGGGCTACTCAGAGTAAAGCAATACTGTTTTAAAGCCCAGACACCGAATGTACCCCTTGGCCCCTACAATGAAGTATTCCCAAACATTCGCTATACCACACTGATACAGCCATGCACAAATATAATTTCAGTGCCTGCATTTTGCAGAGAAAATAAAGGCACATTTGGCGAAGCCACAGACCCGCCTCGGGCTCCGTGGATAACAGGAGAGCTTTGCAGACCTTTAGCAAGATTGGCCAGAATCCGTTCGCTTTTTCGTTTTATTTTCGTGCCTTTTTATTTGCTGGGCCCAAGAAGAATAGAAAAGCATCTCAAGAAAGGAGGGCTAGGGAGCAGTGGAGAATAAAAGAGGGTGGGCGGGGAAAGCAGGATTTTGAAAATAACAGCAATAAAAAAAGGCAGGGTCGCGGCCCGGGGGTCTCAGCGGTGCTTACCTGGGGCGCACGAGGCTGGCCGGGCCAGCAGCAGCAGCCAGAGGCCGGGGAGCAGCAGCCCCGGGCGGCGGCGGAGGCGGCGGGCGCGGCGGGCGGAAGGCCCGCGGCCGCTCGGCCCCGGGACCAGCGCGACCCCGGCGCGGGTCTTCCCCTCCATGGCCGCGCCTCGGCGTCGGCGCCGCGCCCCCGGCAGTCCCGGCCGGCGCCCCGGCCCGGCCTCGCGGCTCGGCGCTCTCGGGCCCGGGACGGGCGGCCGCTGCGGCTGCTGCTGGGACGGGGCGCCGCGCACCGGCGCGGAGGGAGGCCGGCGAGGCGGGGGCGGGCCGGGGGCCGGAACCGCGGACAGGGCCGCCAGCAGCACGCCGGCCTCGCCGCTCCGCCCCCTTCGGAGCCTCCGAGCCGCTGCTCGGCAACGCGCGGGCCCGGGCGCGGGGAGGCGAGCACCACCTCCCGGCCGGCCGGGCGCCTGCTTGCGGGGCGGCCAGGCGGGGAGCGCGGGGCTCGGGCGCGCCGACGCTGCGCCGCGCGGGGCCGGTGCCGGGTCTCCCCCAGAACCCGCCTCCCGGGAGGGGGCGCGGGAGGCCTGGGCCGGGCCGGCGGCCGGCACCGCCCCGCCTTGCACGGAACACCGGGGCCCGTCGCCCGGGTGGCCCCGCGCATTCGGCTCCCGGGGGCGCCCGGAGGGAGGGAGGCCCGCGAGGAGGGGTCAGAGCCGGAAAACCTGGCAAGCCCGGAGCGCGGCGGGCCTCTCGCCCCTCCTCTGGCGCCTGGCTTCGCTCTGCTCCATTCTGTGCGGGGCGGCAGGTGTGAGTGGGGCGCCTGCTTTCGGAGGACAGCCTTCGGGGCTGCAGAGGGGACAAAGCAAAGGAAAGGTCGGGCTCCCTTCCCAAGCGCCCGACGTGCAGTCGAGGAGGTGGGAAAAGCGCGCACACAGCTCTACCCATCCTTTCTCCCCCTAGAGGTTCTGCCTCCTGTCTGGGTCCTTAAGGAACGACAGGACGCTCTGGGCCTGGGAGGCCCGCAAACCCCACACATAGTAGGCCTTCAGAAAGCTCCTGCTGAACCGGATTGCCTGGGAGCTGGAGAGAACCGCGCACGTCCAGGCCCTTTTAGGAAAAGCAGCTCTCTTGGGCAATAGAGAGAATGTCAGAAGATAAGCGTTTGCGTTTGCGGAGGCAGAGTTTGGGGATGGAGGGGAAATGAGGAAAGCCAAGAAAGGAGTTAACATTTGTCAAGTAACTGCTATGTGCCAGGCATCTAACACTGAAGACACCTGATGGTATAAAGGTCTTGGAACGTGGAATTGGCAATTTTGGATCTTAGCATCCTGTTAGAATGCTTGCACCATGCAGGGGACTAAAGGTGTGAGTTGGGGACACTCTCTTATTGCCTGGGAAGCTATAGTGGTAAGCGGAAAATGTGAATCATCACCATTGACAAAAGGGTCCGAGCTGCTCTCCAGTCCGGTTCCCCTCCTAGGCCCAGCCTTGTAGCTCCAACCCACCTGGGCAACTTGCCCCCTGGTGAGATTACTGGAGAATCAGTAATAGCCCGTCCTCCAAAGAAGGCCGAGGCACCCTCCTAGAAGTACCTACCTTTTAGTTTCAAGGAAGATAATTGAGAATAAAGGTTAAATATAGCTTGTGTTGATGTTCCTATTTTGTTTTGTACTTTATTACACGTCCCCATCATAAACAGTCCCATGTTCTTTGCAACCGATTCCCCACCAGCTTCCAGAGGATTTTGCATACCTTGTTTTCAGCCCTTAATCTCCAGGTGAGTTCCTCTGTGAAAAGACTGCCTAGTCAGGCATGTCTGGCCCCGATACCTTGGCCCAAGATCTAGGACCTCTTGTTCATGCCTTTCTTCATCCTCTGAACTCATTGTGTAAACATGTCATTTGACTACAAACCACTGCCTTGAGGTGATTCTTAAATTGTCTTGTCCTGTTGTATTATTTTATCTTTTAAAAATTTATGCTTTGCCTCTCCGACCAAATTATTATGAAGTTTGAAGATGGTGTCATCCTGCTTAGGATTCCCGTAGCTCCAGTAATCCCTCATTATACATTTGTTGACTTGAACCAGAGTATCCACCTGCCCAGTGAAGTGGTTCAACCTTTCAGATTCGGTGCCAGCCTCCAGGAAGTTCCCACCTACACTAGTACCCAGGGTGTCAGAGAAAGAAGGCGCCCTCTCCAGTCTCAGCCAATTCAAAGAAAACAAAATGCTTGCCAAGCCATTAAGAAGGGATGGGACATAAAAATTGCAACTTTGAGATATTAGAAATGACTCAAGGTCACCAACTCTCTATAGAAAGACCCCTAGGGTCTCCTAGTTTCCAAGCTCTGAAGGCATAAAAGTGAATGTTACCTCTGTTAGGATTTAATGCACTCTGCTTGAGTGCCTACGAAAATGTCTCCTGGGGCTCTAACCATCCAGCTAGCGGGTTGTGTGACTCGGAAGTCCAAGACGGACTGAGTGGTACAAGGTAGGGGCACATACATGCCTCTACATGTGTAAACACACATACCCATACACACTTGTGTCTGAGACGAGAAGAGATTAAGACAAAGCCTTAGGGCACTCATACCAAGTGGTGCAAAAAATAAATCCAGAAAACACTTCTGAGCACCTACTATGACCTGTTAGTGCCATGGGGGGAGGGGATATAAAAGAAGATAAAAATAGTGATTTTGGAGATTATCTCATACAATTTTCATTGTATAGACAAAGAAACAAACCAGGGAGGTGAGTTTATATAGCTAGGGCTGAGCCTAAACTAGAATTTCCATCTCTTGTTTTCCAGTAAAATGCAATCTCTGGGGGAGGGGGGAGAATTAGCCTGGGTCCTCAAAAGGTTTGCTGTCTGATTTGGGGAGGGAGTTAGGATCAGTGCCACACTTAGACCTCACACAATGGGCCCCAGTTTTACGGGAGGCCCCCCAGAGTGGGCTTCCCCAACTGCACCTCTCCCCACAGGACAAGGAGTCTGAGAATCCAAAGGAGCACCCCACCAGGAGCCCACATTCCCCCGTGGTCTGGTACCCAGGACCCCAGAATTCTCTGCCAGTCGGCCCCACGCTCACTTTCAGGGCCTCCCTCGCCTTTGGGAGGAAGGGTGGGTGGGCCGAGGTGTGTCTGGTCCCAAGGAGCAGCCATGGGTCGTTGTTTGCAGGGGAGTGAGGGAACTCAGACATGCAATTAGGGTGAGATGAGCCCACGAAGCCCAAGGGAATGAAGCCAAGAACCAGGAGTGGGAGGAGAGGGTGGAACAAGTCCCATATTCATATTCCTATGACTTGGCTGCCATAATTTCAAGGAGTCTGGGAATCCTGCTTTTGGTTTGTTATTTTTCTTTTTAAAGATTTTATTTACTTACGAGAGAGAGAGAGAGCACAGAGGGAGAGGAAGAAGCAGACTCCTGGCTGGGCAGAGAGTGCGACATGGGGCTCAATCCCAGGACCCCAAGATCACGACCTGAGCCAAAGGCAGCGGCTTAACTGACTGAGCCACCCAGGCGCCGCTCTGCTTTTGAACCTACCCTACCAGGTCATTACGAAGGTCTGTTCGTCAAGGAGGAGGATAGTAATATTTAATAGGTTGCTGTGTGGCTTATAACTTTCTGATATTTCAGTAAATGCTATGTGAGCCTCCAGGTGTTTTTTTTTACCTAGGCCCCTTCATTCTGAGGACTAGAATCAAAAAGGGAAGGACAGACTGACAACCTGAAAGTTGGAGATGGCTGGAAGGCAGGAGGGGGTGGAATGGAGAGCCCTGGAGTGGGAATGTGAATAGCTAAGTTCTGAGCTCTGCTCTCTCACATAAAAGCTTGTCATCTTGGGGAAAAGGTTACTTTCAAACCTCAATCTTTTCTCATCTGATGACAGGCTCGATTATGCCTACTTTACCTAATATATACGTGTATCAAATCATCATACTGTATACCTTAAACTTGTACAAGGTTATGCGTCAACTGTACCCCCAAAAAGGAAAGAAAAAGGAGTAAGAACCATTGAACTAGAGGTTTGAGTCAAAATTTCTGCTAAAAATGAGGAGACAGTCATAGAGAAGAGAGAAAGTAGGAGCTGGGATAGAACAAGGACTCAAATATCTGGCTAAAGGGTCTGGAGTAATTTTGTAGGCAGTGGGTATCGTGAATAATTTTCATGAGATATTATTAGAACAAGGCACAAGAAGGATTACTCTATTAACAATATATAAGATGATTTGGAGAGAGAAAAGGCTGCAAGTGGAGAGACCAATTAGGGCAAGATCTTAACTGTGCATGCCTGAAGTATCAGGATCATAACATTTTTCACCATCAAATAGACAGAACTTATAAAAAAATGATTATATCCATTTGTGCCACAGCGTGGGGAAATAGGCACTCTCAGATTCTACTGGTGGAGGTATAAATTGGTATAGCCATTTTGGAGGACAATTTGGCCTTATCTATCAAAATTTAAAATCAGCTCACCATCTGGTATAGAAAATTCTATATAAAGATATGCTTTTGCTTGTCTTTCTTCTTTCTTTCTTTCTTCTATTTTCTTTCTTTCTCCTATATTTTGTTGTTGTTTTTTAGTTAAGCTTACTTCAAACAGGTACATTCAGTCCAGTAATTCGATCAGATAAAATTCACCTTTTTTAAAGTTTACACTTTAATGAGTTTTGGAAAATGTTTGAAATCCTATAGCCACATTCATGTTCAAGAAACAGAACATTTCCATTGCCTTCAGAAGTTCCTTTATGCCAGCTAGCAATTTACCCCCTGCCTCTACCCCAAACCCTGATCACCACTGATCTAATTTCTGTTTCTACAGCTTTGTCTTTCCCAAAATTTCACATAAATGGAATGATACAGTATGTTGCCTTTTGTGTCTGGTTTCTTTCACTTATCATGTCTCCGAGATTCATCCCCCTTGTTACATGTATCACTGATTTGTTCCTTTCTATTGCTAACTAGTATTCCATTGAATGGATGTACCACAATTTGTTTATTCATTCACCAATTGATGGACATTTTGGCTGTTTTCGGTTTATTTTTTTTGAGGGGTTGTTTTGTTTGTTTGTTGGCTACTATGGATGCAGCTTCTATAAACGTTTGCTTCCAGGTCTTTGTGTGAATATATGTTTTCATTTTTCTTGGATAAATATCTAGGAATTAAACTCCTAGGTTATGTAACAATTGCATATTTGACTTCATAAGAAACTGCCCGTTGTCTTCCAAAGTGGATGTCATAGTTTACATTCTCACCAGCGATGGGTAAGCATTCCAGTTGCTCCACATCTTCGTAGCACTTGCTCTGGTCAGTTTAATTTGAACAGTTCTAGTAGGCGTGTAGTGCTATCTCCCTGTGGTCTTAATTTGCATTTTCCTAATAACTAGTAACACTGAGCATCTTTTCATGTGCTTATTTGCCATTGATATTTCTTTTTCGGTGAAGGGTCCTCTTCCAATCTTTTACTCATTTTATAATTGGGTCTTTTGTCTTCTTATTATCAAGCTGTAAGTATCATTATAAGTCCTACATACAAATCCTTTTGCAGATAAGTATTTCAACAATATTTTCTCCTACTCCCTAACTTGTCTTTTCATTCCCTTAACAGTATCTTTCAAGAAGCACAAGTTTTTAAATTTGATGAAGCCCAATTTTTATTTTTTCCTTTTTTTTTTTTTTTTTTTTTTGGCTCCTGCTTTTTGTTTCCTACATAAGAAGTTTTTACTTAACCCAAGATCACAAATATTTTCTCCTATGTTTCCTTCTAGAAATGTAATTTTTAGCTCTTATATTTAGCTCTATGACCCATCTGAGTCAACTTTTCTATTTCTGTGAGATAAGGGTGGCAGTTAATTTTTTTGCATATGTCAGTTGTTATAGCACCATTGGTGGAAAAGATTATCCTTTCTTCATTGACTTGACTTTATACTTTCTCAAAATTAATTGCTACATTTGTGTGGGTCTATTTCTGGACTTCTTATTCTGTCCCATGGAAGACCTATATATTACATGCGGGAAGGGAAAAAGCAAGACAATGTATTGTATAATCCCATTAGTGAGAAAAAATGTGATTATAAACCCATAAGAAAGTGTAAGTGTATCACTGGGTGAATAAACAGAATTTGGAGAGAGGTTGGGGAGTAAATATGAAAGGGAATGTTCACTTTTATGAAGACAAACATTCACTTTTTACTCTCTATATTAATGCTTCTGATTATAATAGTATATCATTTGCATTTTTAACACAAGCTTGTACTACTTTTGTATTTATTTATTTATTTATTTATTTATTTATTTTTGAGAGAGAGAGCACATGCAAGCGGGGAGCAGGGGAGGGACAGAGGCAGAGGGAGAGAGAGAATCTTAAGTAGGCTCCACACTCAGCTCAGAACCCCACACTGGGCTCGATCTCACGACCCTGAGATCATGACCTGAGCCGAAACCAAGAGTCAGTTGCTTAACCGACTGAGCCACCCAGGTGCCCCATGTATTTAAATTTTTTTAAATAAAGTCTTTGTGGGTTTGAATGGAAATTAGAAAATAGATGAGACGTAGTATGGATCTTAAATCAACTGATAAATATGAGGAGAGAATAAAGTTTGGACGATTCAGAGGCTCTGAGGCCATCGTTTCTTGGCCTTTCAGCTAAGATCAAGTGCACAGGGTCTGAGGCCATATAAAAAGGACAGGTAAAGGGAAGTCAGTTGGAGAGTCTGGGTTAGGGGGAAAGATCCTCGAGGGCAGAGTGGTTGGCTGTGGGAGCCCGGCCAGCACCCAGGTAGCAACATGAGCACAAGCAGTGGGCGGTGAGGGTGAGTGCCAGGCTTGGAAGATGAGGCGGGTACGGCTCAAAATACAGATACGAAAATCACTGGCCCAAAGTTGTTAGCTGCAGATGTGAGGGTGAATGACTGTGTCTGGGAAGACAGGAGAGAAGAAAAGAAGAGGGCTGAGGACAGGCCCTTGTGAAAAGATTTCATCATGAAAAAGCTGAATGGGAGTGGGAAAAGGCAGAGAGACTCTGAGGGAAAGCTGAGGAGAACAAGGGAAGTGTGGTGTCACCAAAGGCCTGGAGGGAGGTTGCAGAAGGGAATGGTCAGGGTCAGGGACCACAAGGACTGAGAAAGTCTCTTTGGACTTGATGACATGGTCATTGCTTGTGAAATGATGGCAGCCAAAGAGAATGGTACACAGTAGGGTTGAGATGTATTTTAGGACAGAGAAGACTGAACATCCCTGTCGACAGAAGAGAAGGTGCCTGAAGACAGAGAATAAAGTGTAAGGGATGGTTCATTGAGTCTGTTCTCAGAGCTTAGAGGAGAAGGACTCAAGAGCAACATGTATGTCTTTTGAAACAGCAGAGCCAGTGACTCATGTCCAGTACCAGGAGAGTGGCTTGACAGAATCATATTACAGTAAGGAGGGAATGCTTCTGTTACAATAACTGTAAAGACAGGTAGGGTGTGTTTGGGTTATAACATTAAATGGGGAGGGAAAACTAAATATCTAATGGCTTGTGAGTTAATGTGAGACAATATGTATGACTAGAAAGGAATTGTGCAACACTTAAGATTGTTGTAGTAAGGTAAGGGATTAGGGGCATTTTGTCCTTTGATGTTGTTGTTAGACTTGTCTTTTCAATAAAAAATGTTTAGAATGTCTTCCTCCAAGAGAAGATGATAATGGGTCAAGATGGAGGTTTTAGGTGGGCTCCAAAGTGATTTCTCACTCTTCAACACCGTAAGTCTCAGTGTTAGATGACAGGATTTGGGCTTGAAGTGTGAAAACCCAAAAAAGGAAAAGATCAGCATGAACTATGGCAGGTAGGGAAGGTTTCACAGACTGCCTGAGGCTTAAGTTGGGTCTTGAACAATGGGAACAAGGGGTAGCATTTGTTAAAAAAAAAAAAAAAAGAAGAGAGAGAGAGAGAGAGAGAGAGAGAAGGAGAAAGCGTATTGTAGAGAAAAGAAAAGTAGAAAGGCAAGACAAGAGGGTAGAAATGAACAGAATGTGGGCTGAAGAAAAGCTACTTAGAAGGAATTTGAAGACAAAAGAGGAAAAACATAGGATACGGTGAGATTGTAGCAAGCAAAAGTTCAGGTTTCCCCCACTATTTGAAAGTAGGCACAGCTATGAAACATTTCTTCAACGGAAATGGCATGTAGTGGAGAGTATATCCCACTTTCAGAAAGTTGGAAAGACATACATTAGTACAGCAACAACTATTTTCATAAAAGTAAAAATCCTCTTTGAATTTCTTTCCATTAGCAAAAACAGGTACTAATCTAAGTCCTTCGTAAAAACCAAGTGGCCTAATATGAATCTTCAGAGAGTGTAGAATACCTTAAATTACCTTGATTTACCTAGAGAGGAACTCCTGCCTATCCAAGGGGAAGCCAATGGGGGGGGGGGGCAGTGACACTGTCAAGCACTGACGCCCACAAGTACAATGCATTTATTTATTGGGGGGGAGGGGGAGAGGAAGAGAGACTCTCACACAGACTCCCACTGAGCACAGAGCCCAATGTGGGGCTTGACACGGGGCTCAATCTCATGACCTGAGATCGTGACCTGAGTCGAAATCAAGAGCCGGACGCTTAACCGACTGAGCCACCCAGGTGCCCCCACAGACACAGTGTTTAAAACCAGGACCTTGTCCTGGATGAAATGGGCTGGAAGTGTCGGTCCTTCCTGCACAATTTAGTGGCAAGTGAGAATATTCCTAAAGTACAATCCCAGTCTTGCCCCAACTCCTTCCCCCCAACACACAAGCTGCCACAGATCGACTGGCTCAATGCTCTGCCCACACTCTCCATGGTCATTTCCCACTATAGCCCCAAACCCAGCAGCTCTCCTGAGGCATGCCAAAAATCCACACTAGAATCACGGCAACAGTTGGCGAAAGCTGTTTTTAGAATCACCCTCATTCTCTGGCATTCTACTAACTCCAACTCACAGATGACTGTGCTCTAAAACTCATCGACTCTGGCGCACATTCAGAAGGAGAATAATGATCGTAGGCTAGCTTGGTGTCTTAGTCTACCATCTCGTCGTGCGTTCAGATCAATTACCTGAATAAATAAAGCCAAACCCAGACTAATGAGGTATCTGTCCTGATGACCCTGCTTCTCTAGAAAACTCCTTCTTCACTCAAAACCCTCAAAGGACACCCTTCCTGGGAGAGATCTCTGCTTTTGAGCCTCTTAAAATTGTGGGCAGAGCATCACTCCTCCAGGAAGCCTTCCGGGATCTGCCAGAGGTGGGTTTGTTGCCCTTCCTCTGTGCTGCCCTAAGTCCCTGTGATGCCTCTGTCACTGCACTGAGCACACAGAATAAAACTTGGTGTGTCTCGAAGTTCTTCAAGTGCAGAGACCTTCTTGTTTTCATCTCTATTCCCTAGTGTCTAGTGCAGTGCTTGGCAGATTACAGGGCTCGAGTAATGCTTGTTGAATGAGTAAATAGAAATGCAAAAAATAAGCTCCACGCCAGCCTCCTCCCTCACCTCATCCCTCCCTTCTCCCCGATGCACAATTAACCTAATTAGCTAATTAGGTTAACTTAGCAACTTAACCTAAGGGGAGCGTTAAGTTTGCCCACAGTTCTTTGGACGTGTGGGATGTACTGTGTCACATCTACGTCTCCACCCTCACGCTGACAGAGAACTTCTCAGATTTCAAAGTCTGTCCAGAAATGCCAGATTCCTCTACTATACACTATGAAACACCAATGGAGAGTGCGAGAAAAATATAAAAGGTCACTTCCGATATGACATTCCCTTGGTCTCACACAGAGTTCGTAAGCTATGGTAATTGGCATCAGCAAACATTTATTAAATTTAGTGAACTAAGACTCTTCCCAGAAGTAGAGGAAAAACACAGTCTCTGCCCTTTAGGAAATGACAATCTCCAAACAATAAAATATGCTCACAAAATCTGAATTTCATAGGCTCTGGATGAAAATTGTGAGAAGCTGGATAAAATTATCTGCCCACAAACAACTCTGTGCGGAACTCATCTGCCATTTAAAAAGGGCAAGTTAAGAAGTTTCTGGACCAGCGATGTCCAGAAGACGGAACTTTCTGCGACAGTCAAACTGTCCCATTCGTCTGTGCCAACCACTGAAATAGCCACTAGCCACCAATGGCTATTGAGCGCTTCAAGTGCGGCTAGTGCAACCGAGAAGCTGAATTTTTAACATTTTCTTAATTTTAATTCAAGTTACATGTCCACATGTGGCTAGTGGCCACCGTACTCGGCAGCACATCTCTAGACCACGGGGAAGAAAGAGTGATGGCTGCCAGGTGGTAAACAAAATCTAGAAACTGCCCGTGTGTAGTACAGTATGCAGATCTGATCACAAATCCTGGACGTGGCATGGATACCTATGACAAACACAACTTCCTATACCAGAGTTCCTCATCTGTAAAATGGGAGTCATCCTAAGTACCTCATACCACATCCGCACTGTGTCCCTCTAGCCTTCTGAGCATCAACTTGAACTTCAAGGTTTGGGTGTGATGGGCTGTCTGCCTGACACTCGAACCAGAATCAAATGCAGCCACCATCATCCATGACCACAGACGTCTGAGGGACTCCCACCTGCCGTACAGAGTAGCCACCAGGTGAGTAAGAAATAAGACGCCTGCAGAGAAAACATCTCTAGTGAAGACAAACACTTCATAAATATAAAAGCAAAACTTTGAAGCTCCCCATCACACTTCAAATAAAATCCATTGCTCAGCCCGTCCTGCAAAAGTTCCCAGACTCCTGCAGATAAGTGGAGCCACTGGGACCATCCTTCCAGTAACTGCCCCCAAAGCCTCTGCACCTGCTTCTCTCCCGAAGCCCCTCGTCCTTCACCCACCTGTGATCTGAAAGGCTCCTCCCCATGCCAGCCCTCCCTGACCGCTCCACTCCCCTCTAGGAAGTCATTTCCGCTAGTTTCTATTCCTTGGCACTTACTAGTTGAAACTGCGTATTTCATTCTGCGTTTAGTTTCATGTCTATTTTGCCATTAAACCAGAATCTCCATGAGGACAGACACTATTCTGGTTTAGAGAGTTTTTACAGAATGGTTGATCGCCCAGACTCTTGGCCCAGGACCATCTGGATTTGTGTTACCTCCACTACTTATTAGCTATGACATACTAGCCCCTTTGTGCCTCAGGGTCCCCATCTATAAAATGGAACAATAATAGTAACTACCTCATGCACTTGTATGAAGATTAAATGAGTTGGTATACATAAAACACTTAGAAAAGAGCCTAGCACATAGCTAGCTCTCCACCAGTGTTAGCTTTCAGGATCCTTTGCCACTATTTGGTCAATACCTGGTTACCGTGCCTGGCACAAGGTAGGGTCTCAGTAATATGTACTGAATGATTGAATTTCCATCAGGTGACTATAGTAAGGTTTTGATCTTTTTCTTTCCAACCACTTTTGCCATCTTGAAGCAATGACAATAATCTTTAAAAGCTTGCTAAATAATTATAATAGTGACCAGTCGATTTACAGTTAATGGGATTTTTCTTGTTTTTAAAGACATAGAACACCAAGTTAATGAAGTATCTACCTGCTTCTAGCTTCTGAGAGTCTTTTAAATATTATACAATGACTTTGCAATATCTACAAAGTAATATTCTGCTGTTCATTATGCATTCTGTTGACATGATGAATATATTCGGAGTTCTGTGATCTGCCTGTCTTGTATTTTCGGAGATAAGTTCTACTTAGCCATGGTGTAGTTTGGAACACTGGGTTTAGAAGAAGACAGACCTGACTTTATTTATTTATTTTTCAGACCTGACTTTAAATACTGGTTCACCCTTTAATAACCTTGTGACTCTGGCCGTGACTTTTCTGACCTTTGGCTTCCTCGCCTGAAAATGGAAATGTTAGTAGAATACCTACTTTGTCGTATTGTATGAAAACAAGTTAAAGAATTAGGTAAGTCACTCAGTAGTGTAATTGGCACTAATAATATATCATGATAATTATTATCGTTCAACTCTTTGCTGGAATTTTATTTAAGAATTTTGTAACTATATTCAAAACTGAAATTGGCTTCTAATGGAATTTTTAAGGAATTTTCCTTGTCAGTGTTAAGAATAGCACCTACTTAACTCACAGAATTAATGTGAGTTCATGCCATAGTTCTCATTTTTCTAAAAAGAACTTTAATTTTTTATTACACATTGTAGAAAAGGTAGGATATACAGAGAATCAAAATTATGAATATTAAAATAATCTGTAATCTCACTTCCCCAAAAGAGGCATTGTTAGCAGACTACATGCTCTTCCAGGAAATTTTTTTTAAGATTTTATTTATTTATTTATTTGTCAGAGAGAGAGAGAGAGAGAGCACAAGAAGGGCTAGCGGCAGGCAGAGGGAGAAGCAGGCTCCCCGCTGAGCAAGGAGCCCAATGTGGGACTCAGTCGCAGGACCGTGGGATCATGACCTGAGCCAAAGGCAGACACTTAACCGACTGAGCCACCCAGGCATCCCTCTTCCAGGCATATTAAATGCATAAATGCGTGCACACACATACCCACATATAATGTTGACAAAAAGTTGGGATCAGACTATACAAAAAATTTTGTTGCATTCAACAATATATTATGAATATCTTTTCACCTTAACAAAGAATACACCCAAAACATCATTTTTAATGGTGGAATTATATTCCAAGATCTAAACCTATCACAAGTTGTTCAGTAAATTCCCTAATGTTGGACAATGCTGCATCAGACATTGTGCTAGATATTTTTCTTAGCCTACAGTTTATCCTCTACCCTTCTCCACCATGCTGTTTGCTTCGAGAAGCTGACCTTTGCAAGACTGCCTCATCGGGCTCCTTCCCCCTCTGGCTTCCAGTGCATTTGACCAATGTGGGAGGGAGTTGGTAGGGAACACCAGCAAGAAATCTGATAATGGAACAAAAGGAAGACAAGCGTATATATTCCCCCAGCTTCCACCCTGAAAAGACTACTCATTGGCTGTGTCCTCGAACCTAGGACCTTGAATGCATCTGGTGGGAGGTTCTCTCATAGTTACTTTCCCTGGGTTCCTGTAATCCCCCCACTTTATACCTTCTTGCTTAGGGTGGGATGGTGTCCCCATCACTGTGTAGGTTATGCCCCCCACCTTTGTTGGTTTCCCTTAACCCTGCCCACCTTTTCAGAGATAGTCCTTCATTAAATTTCCTCCATTTATCCCATTTAAGTGTACTATCTGTTTCTTGCCAGGACCCTAGCAAATAAACACAATTTCGTAAGTAAATTCCTCTATACATCTTTCATTATTATCGTACGATAAATTTCTCAAACTGGGGTTATTGGATCAAAGAGCGTGCATAATAATTTTAAGACCTTTTACAATACCGCCAACCTGTATGCCATTCCCCCAGCACTGCCTGAGGGCGGTGCTTGTCCAACTGGATATTGTAACTTCACATCATCTTTTGCTGTGTTCTAAGCACTGCTGTACTACAGAGATCATCTCATATAGGACATTCTGTGTTGGGAGGAGATTACCTAGTAATCATTGCGGTCTATTTGTTTTAGTTGTCCCTGCATAATTTTCTTGGTTCTTTCTTCTGCTATTAACTTTTACAAATTGACATGTTAACCCATATTTGGCCTTTAAGAACTCAGTAAAGGGACACCTGGGTGGCTCAGTCAGTCGGCTCGGGTCATGATCCCAGGGTCCCGGGATCGGGTCCCGCCTCGGGCTCCCTGCTGAGGCTTCTCCCTCTGCTTGCTGCTCCCCCTGCTTGTGCTCTCTCTCTCTCTCTGACAAATAAGTAAATTAAAAAAAAAGAATTCATTAAGATTATACCCAACTCCATCCTACCCATTTGTAAGGGGTCCATCTCTCCCCCATGCTCTGTCAAAGCATGTCTGTGTCACATTTCTCTGCACAGATCTTGTGACTTTTTGGATTTCAGTGAACTGGACTTATGACCAGTCTCTTATGGGCTCAAGAAAAGTTACAATTTTATAGGTTAGCTGGTTTTTCCTGTGATTTTCTACATCCTGAGCTGAAGTCTAACTCTCCATTTAATTTTTTTGAAAATGTAATTAATTCAAGAATATTTTTGTAAAAGACATAAAACCATATGTCCAATACCACATTGGATGTGCATGTACTTGCTAACTGAAGGAATTGAATCCTGCCTCTCATGTGGTACATGGGAAACTGCTTATATAAATACTGAAGAGTAATATGAATTGTTTCACTGTATAAAATGTTCCCCTGCAGCCGTGTGTACTTGCAGCAAATACTATACAATTTGCGGGTACCCCCAGAGCTACTGATTAGAAGACAAAGAGGAGGGAAAACAGACACTGGAAACCGCTGGGGAAGATAGTTCATTTTGTAAGAATCTATTGTGTCCGTACTCTCTGAAAGACAGGGCTTGACAAGTTATTTGTTTTTGCTTACCCACACGTTTCCACCACAGAAACCTTCCACGAAGTCCAAAACTGTATCTGTTTCCAATGATGGCAGTGGTTCAACCCACAGACCTGCACAGGATTAAGAAGCAATCACGTTTTGCGATGAGGACGTAGGATAAGAGACGCAGAGAAGCATTTTCCTTCCCTGGGGTCTGACTGGTGTAAATCATGAGCAGAGAAAACCTATTAGAGCAGAGGCCCAAGGCAGGGTCCTCTTTTGCCTAGGTCAGGGCAGTGCTGATTTAACTCACCTCTGTTTTGATGACTAAACAAGGTAGTATGTCTAAAGAACACAGAACAGTACTACACAATGGTATTATGGGGAAATACTGCTACCTTCTGAATACATTCCTGTATTCTCCCAAATTTCCACAATGGTATGTTACTATATTTTCCAAAAAAATATTTTAGAAAAATATTGCTAAGTAAGAATAGAGAAATTCAAGGATACAGTAATACATTATTTTTTTAAATACTTTATTTATTTATTTGAGAGAGAGAGAGAGTGTGTGTGTGTGTGTGTGTGTGTGCGCGCATGCGCGCGCGCGCACAAGTGGGGGGAGAGGCAGAGGGAAAGGGAGAAGCAGGCTTCACACTAAGCAGGGACCCCAATGTGGGGCTCGATCCCAGGACCCTGAGATCATGACCTGACCCAAAGGCAGACACACCTACTGAGCCATGCAGGCACTCCGAGTAATACATTACTTTAAAAATAATAATGAATGTTTGGTGATGGATGTGCTAACTAAACTTACTGTGATAATCATTTCACAATGATATACATGTATCAATATCATCACCTTATACGCCTTAAACTTATACAATGTTATATGTCAATAATATCTCAATAAAGCAGGAAAAAATTTTAAAAATAATAATGACATTATAAATCAATTTGCAGAACCCAAAATAGCACTTAGAATAAAATGTATACTTTGAGCATTTAGCAATAAAAATAAAAAGGAAATCCCTCCATACACATATAAAATATAAATGAATTTTATTTATGAATGTATAGATGTATATAATTATAATAAAAATGACCAAATAGGGAAAAGCAATACATTGAAAGAGCATATGCCATAATCACGTAGAGTTACTCAGAATTTAAGAATGTTTTAATATAGTAAAACCAGTAATATAATCATATTAGGTGATTTAAGTGATAAAAATTACATGATTATGCAAAAGATACCAATTCTTACTAAAAGCTTCTACAAGCAATAAATGTAATTTCCCTTATTAAATAGAGAACATTCGTTTAAAACCAACAATTAACTTCATATTTAAAGAAGAAATATCAAAAAAAATCTTTTGACCACAATTTTATTTAACACAAAACAAAACAGAAATACATAAGAAAAGACAAATCTTTTTGCAGGTATGATTTTATATTTAGAAGAAACAAAAAGCCATCTAACACTGTTAGAACAAAGATAATTCAACAAACGACAAATGTTTTAAAAATCAATAGCATTCTAATGATAGATTCCATACAGAGTAGCAATACAGATGGATGCAACCAAGAAAAAAAACCCAACGTAATAAGGGATATATAAGGCTAGACAAAAATAAGAACAAACTATAATGAAAGAAATCAAGGAACCCATCAGCAATGAAGAGACTAAATTCCTTGATGGAAAGATTAGTATCACGAGCATAAGTCTTAAACAGTTAATTTTAGACCTAGATGATTCAAACTGAAGCACCAAAAAGATACATTCCTTAGGCGAAAAAGACTTTTTGAAAATGAAAAATATATATGTGGGGAGAAAAAAAGAACAATGAAGACCAATATGATATTGATTCCATGGATTCAAACAGAGAGTTTGATTCATTATGTTTCAAAAAATTTTTCTTTTTGGACAAGTGTCAAATGTCCAAAAAGAAGAAATAATGGTTTTGTTTTTGCTCAAAGCTAGGGAATAAAAGCGGAAACCATGGCAAAGTAAGTGTTATGCTAGAACTTTGAGAACCCTAAGAGAACTGCCCTTCTTGGGGTCAGAAAAGATTAACCTAGCATTTTAAAGAATCAGATTTTGCCAGGTTTTGAGGCAGGAAGAGCACTTAATGGGAACATCATTTACAAACACAGAGAGTCATAAAATAAAACGGCACATTCCAAAAATTGCAAATAGGTCAGTACACACAATATGGGTCTGTATCTTTAAAACTCAATCGAAAGCCAATATTTAAAAATCTGAAAATTTATCATAAAATCCGGATCTGGTTTTTTCAACTAACTAGACAACATGACAAAATGGGCCCACATCCCCACACGGGCACAAGAGGCAGGTGCCCCACTCAGATGGGACAACTTGCTATGACATTTCCTCCTTCCCCCCATTTCTCTTACATCCAGCTCACATCATCCACTTAGCTCCCCTTTCTCATCCAAGAAAGCATCTGAGTTTATGACTCCTACCTTGCATTATGGGGACCAGTGAAGGTTATGGCAGAACAAAGCAATGTGATTAGGTCTGCATTTTAAAAGATCACCCGGGCACAGGATGGAAGGCAGGGGTGTAGAAGGGTAGGAAGGAGACCAATGAAATCCATAAAAGCCTATTTTATGAAAAATTTAAAACGGGACTGCCATCACTGAAGGAGAGCAGGGGGCTACGTAGCACCTCCTATAAAAATACTCTCACGAGCCAGGGCTGGAAAACTACTGAATCCTCCATCTCGTGCAACACATGCAAGAGGTGATGAGGGTTAGAAAGAAGTCAGTGTGTCTGGGATGGAGAGAAAGGGGCAGAGAAGGATACAAATTTGAGATTTTTGAAGGGAAACTAATCTCCAACACTGGGTAACGAGTTTGATACCAGGAACCAGAAGAAAGAAGAGTATAGGGCAATTTGCAGGGTGTTGGGTTAAGTCGGTAGGGGGTGACACTCCAAAATAAAAAAAGAGGAACAAGTCTGTCGGAAAGTTCATCATTTCACTTAGGACATGTTGGATTTGCCGAGCCTATCGAGGTGCAGCCTCACCTCAGAGCCTTGATAAATGACCAAGGAAAACTCACCTCCAGTTCTAATGTGATGGCTTTCTAACAGCTGAATCATGGGATGAAAACGAGGGTCAAGTGGGATTATATAAAATATTTTCACAGAATGGATACTAACAGAACTAAGCTTTAAGTGAAATATTATAGAATTGAATAAAATATTGCAACAAAGATTACAGAGGATCATTTTTATGCATATAAAAGCATGACTATAGAATTTACAAAAAGAACACAACACTGTAAAAGTCGAGGATATACAGGTGAACCCTACATTGTTTCCATTTAGAACTTAAGATGGCTTACAGCAAAAATACACATGGTAAAAGGATAAAACGTAAATAATAATAAAATGTAAAAATAATTTTTAAAAAAATTAGCACCAGGAGAAATCAGAATTAGGAAAAAGGAAACAAGGTACACAGAACATAAGGACCCTCAGCAATACTGTTGTGGACAACCAAAGTGAAAAGATTCACAGAAGCGGCATGACTCTCACTGTCCATTAGGAGAAAACACAGCTATTTCTCACTTTGAAAAGGGTATTTTGGCACACCTCCCCCAATAGAGAAGACAGCATTTCATGATAAAACATTGTTCTAAATTAAATTAATTCAGCTTTATGAAAAACTCACTCCCTTGTCCCCATGTCTCAAATGTTGTGTTACTGCAGGAAAGTTAAAATGGAAAAAAAAAAAAAAAGCCACTTTACACACCGACATTTGGGGATATCACAACAGCGAACACAGAAAAAAACGTCATAACGCGGCTTCTCTGCGGTACCCTTCAGTGAAAACAAAGAAGCAAACATCCAAGTGTAACTGGATGAAGAAAGCCAGGTGGTGGGGACAGGGAGAAGGGAGGAAAGTCAACACGAAATAGACAAGGTATATAGGTTTCTGATGGTCCCTCCGGATCCACAGAAAGAATGGATACAACTTTGAGGAATCAATGAACGACACTATAGCGGAGGGGCTTTGGCGAAAAATTTAAGAAGCAATGCAGAGTGGACACAGTGAGGTAGAAATCTTTGGTGAGCACTCAACAGTTATAAACTCTGTGGAGGGATCCATGAGAGCTGGAGAGCATATGAGCACGGTAGGACTTTTTATGAAAATCAAGGAACCTAAGGAAAGGCCATCCCCCATCAGCACGGAGGAGGGCCCCAGGAGGGCAGGCACAAAACGCACACACACAAAAGAGACCTACAGAGAGCACACACACAGAAAAATACTCACTTGCATGTATTTAAAGAAATGCACATCAAAAGACAGTAACATTTAGCACCGAGAAGCTAAGCAAAAGAATAAATTTAAAAATTCAATATTGTGAGGATTTTAAGAAAAGAGTTCTATTCAAAATTTGTTAGAAAGAATTGAAGTATCCAGAATAAGGGAAGTAGTTAAGTAAGTGATTATATGTTAGTGTATCTGTGCATAAAAATGATTATATATGATAAAATGTGAACAGGCAAAGATGCTTATGAAACATTAAGAAAAAACAAGAGTACAAAGTGTCCATAGTCTCTGACGACCACTGTGTAAACCGTGTATGTGGACGAATAGAAAAACACTGGCTGGATCACGGAGCAAGTCAGCCGAAACCGGCTCCTCTCGGAGCTCCCGCCAGCCTGGGGGAGCTCTCAGGGACCACAGGCAGAATCTGCCATCTTCAGAGTTTGCCCCGGACTGACCTCAACCAAACTCACGTCCTCCCCTCTCTGCCTACTCAACGTCCCACCACGTCCCCAACCACCCATCCCCAGTGTTATCCTCCCAACCTGATGTTCTCCCCTTCTCCGTCTCCTTTAATCTTTACAACAACATGTGAGGTAGGTATTACTATGACCATTATTGATAAGTGATTAAATGAAGGAACTTACAAATAAAGCTCAATAGAAGCTTCGTTTTCAGACCTTCCAGCTGGACAAGCTTCTTATTTCACGGACGTCCTTTACGGTTTACCTGTGTGCGGCTTCTTGGCTGACTGAGCAGGGACGGGAGCCACAGGACTGGCCTCTGCAGGGCCAGCCACGTGTATTCCTGGTTTCTCGAGACCCTGGGAATACTCAGCAGAAGAAGCTGCGTTATCTAAAAAGAAGAGGAAAGAGACGAGCTTTCCTGAGACACCCCTCTCATTGCTCTCAACTTCATTTTATGCTGGGAGCATCAGCTCTGTTAATCAGATCGCAGACGAAAGTCCCAACACGATGGATTTGGAGAGTGTGTGTCTTCTGGATTTATTTGACACACGTACACACACATACACACACACAGAGCAGAAAGTCACTATTTCAGTGACTTTAATTAAGAGAGACTTCGGTTAGGAAAGACCCACTAAACAAGATCAGATGAAGGTAATGAGAAGCCCTGTACTAGTATAGAGTAGAAGATCCCTGCCATCATTCAGGGTCCCCTAGACAGCCTCCAATAGTACCTCCAAACCACCCGCACAGGAAGTCAGCCGCTACCATCCCAACATAAGAAAACTCCATATGGAGGGGCACCTGAGTGGCTCAGCCGGTTAAGCGTCTGCCTTCGGCTCAGGTCATGATCCCAGGGTGTTGGGATTGAGTCCACATGGGGCTCCCTGCTCAGCGGAGAGTCCGCCTCTCCCTCTCTCTCTGCCTGCCACTCCCCCTGCTTGTGCTCTCAGTCTCTGACAAATAAATAAATAGAATCTTAAAAAAAAAAAAAAAAAGGCAAAAGAAAACTTTGTTTCGAAAGCTTGGAGACTCTGTTTTTGCTGATTTGGTTTTCCCATCAACAATTCTCCTAAGCCTACCTCCCACTGAAACTGATTTTCAGCTACAAGCAAATCTAATAGGATAAGTAACCTGAATACACTGTAATTAAAAGCACACCAGACCACACTTTGCAGACCCTAAAAAATGAGACACTATGCAGCAATATGGGAAGATGTTTATGATGTTGTATGAAGTGAAAATTTAAGATACTAATGCATACTGTGACCACAACTGGACTAGTATTTGTAGAGTAACAGGAGCGAAGGATCTGTAGCTAAAGGTACTAATGCTTATGGATAGAGTGAGTGGAATCATATGCAATTTACATCTCTACTCTCTATTTTTCACATTTTTCTGTCATATGGTTAAAATTTCTTAACAATTGAAAAAGAAAATACCTTCTTTTTTAAAAAGATTTATGTATTTATTTCAGAGCGAGAGCAAGGAGGGGCAGAGGGAGAGAGAATCCCAAGCATCCTCTGCACTGAGCGCAGAGCCTGACGCAGGGCTCGATCCCATGACCTTGAGATCATGATCTGAGCCAAAACCAGATGCTTAACCAACTGCGCCACTCAGGCGCCCCAAAAGAAAATACTTCCTTAAAAGTTCTCATTGCAAGAAAAACTTTGTAACTATGTTTATGATGACAGACGTTAGCTCAACTTATTGTGATCATTTTGCAATATACACAAATATCGAATCATGTTATACCTCTGAAACTTATCCGTTATATGTTAATTACTTCAAGAAAAAGAAAGAAGAAAACGCTTTAATTCAAATTCAATAAAAGAAAGCCATTCCTGTGCTTTCCTTCCCTTTCTTGCTCACTGCCCCACCTCCCTCCTCTTTCTTCCTAACGAAGCTGTGAGGACGGTTGTACCTGCTTCCTGGCCCCCAGCTTAGCAAGGAGGGACACTGTTCAAACCCTTGGGAGGATGCTATTGGCTGACAACGCTGAAAATAAACTCTATCCCTTCCCTCCTTTGGTTAGAACCACAGTTTTACATCATAAAATGTTGGCAGTTCTAAGTTTCCCCGAGGACAGAGCAAAACTTACCATAGAGGTGCTAGCCCCCAGACTGACTTCCCGGTCAAAACTACATGTGACAGTGCTCTGTCTCCCTCTCATAGTCTCACCTTGACTTTCCAGCATCTTGTGTAGCTTCATGTGCTTGTAGGTAGAGATGATCTGAAAATTAACAACACTCGGAATATTCAGTCCTTGGTCCTGCAGCAGCTTCAGGGCTGTAGCATGAATGAGCTGATGGGACCGTTTGCATTTCTGAAGTCTGCACTCCCCTCTGACAAAGGACTTGCACACGTGAAACTTGTTGCATTTATCCTTGAGGTTGCAGTAACCATACAGTGCTTCACCTTTGTTGTACAGTAAACAGACCTGGTCCAGAAATGAAGCAACACTTGACACATATGTTTTCATGATATTGTTTAAGGCAATTGATTGAAGAAAAAAATATTTTTTTAAGCTTTTATGTTTAAGTAATCTCTACACCCAGCGTGGGCCTCAAACTCACAACCCCGAGACTAAGAGTCGCATGTTCCACCCACTGAGCCAACAAGGTGCCCCAACAAATAATTTTTGAAAAAGAAGTGTAATGGGCACAGAGACTTGTACCATCATATATTAAAATATAAACTACTTTAATTAAACGTATGATACTGGTTTAAGAATGCATAGGAGATTAAGAAAAAGAGATCCTAGACCTAGTCCCCCAATCAAAATAATTTATTCATTTACAATCTGATAGAGCTCAACAATAAAACTATATGAGCCTAATGTTTTCTTGTAGAAGACGTTTTAACTAATACTCTAGTTTTATGGTGTTTTAAATTTTTCATCTTAATGCTTTGTCATTCAAAAATAAAGACTATTCTGGCTTTCTACTTTTTCTTGAATCAGTTTGGTTTGTTATTTTGTTTTGTTTTTTAAGATTTTATTTATTTATTTGTCAGAGAGAGAGCACAAGCAGGGGAGGGGGAGTAGCAGGCAGAGGCAGAGGGAGAAGCAGGCTTCCCGCCAAGAAAGGAGTCTGATGCAGGACTCAATCCCAGGATCGTGACCTGAGCCAAAGGCAGACGCTTAACCGACTGAGCCACCCAGGCGCCCTTTGGATCAGTTTTGATGAGCTATATTTTTTCTAGAAATGTGTCCATTTCATTGACGTTTTCAAATGTATCAGCATCACATTGTACATATTTCCAATGTGTGTTTCTTTCAACACACCAAGTAATTCTTAGCAGACAATGACCAGGTGTCCCACAAATTTTAACTCAATCTTAATACTGTCTACCTGGAGATAACATCAGATCCCACAGGTTAAGGGCTCAGGCCCACCAGGCTGCCCCCATTTCAGATGCCCATCGCAGGTCCGGGTTGCCATCTGCTACTGGCTGAACTGCTATGAAGGTTCTCACCACCTCCTCCTTGGGTTAGATTAATGTGCTAGAACAGCCCATAGAACTCAGAGAAACAGTTTACTTACTAGATGACCAGTTTATTTTAAAAGGATATAACTCAGGAACATGCAGATGGCAGAGATGCACCTGGGAAAGTATGGGGGGGAAGGTGTGGAGTTTCCATGCCCTCTCCTGGGGTCCCACTCTCCCAGCACCTCCACGTGATCACCAACCTGGAAGCTCTCTGAAATTCAGTCTGTCCTTCTGGTTTTTTACGGAGGCTTCATAACATAGGCATGATCGGTTAAATTACACTGGCCACTCGTGAATAAACTCAATCCCCAGCCCCTCTGCCCTCCCCGAAGGTGGGAGAGTAGGGGCCAGAGGGGTAAAAGTTACAAAACTGTCTAATCACAGGATTGGTCCTCCTGACAACCAGCTCCCATCCTTAGGTTACCTAGGGGCTTTCCAAAGATCACCATTAACTTAACAACAGACACCTTTATAGCTCTCGTCATTTAGGAAATCCCAAGAGTTTTAGGAGCTCTTTGCCAAGAATGGGGATAAAGACCAAATATATTTCTCATTATAAATCACAAGATCACAATGTTTGTCCCTCTTGTCTTTCTATTAAATGGTACATCTGTATTATGTACTGTGTCTTTCAGAGTGATGGAAAAGGGTCATGGGGCATTTTCATACAGGAGATGTGAGGCACCATTCCTGCCTCATTCACGGTGCTTGTCCATGGTCCCTGCTACCTAAGTGGCCACACTGTGTGCCACATGATACACACCTCCGGTCCTGGGTGACAGGACCAGGGGTGGGCTCCTGTCCTAAGTGCAGCCAACCCACTGGCTACTCAGGAAACACCGCCGTAGTCTGATGTGACAGGATGAGGCTGGACCCAGGACAGTAGGCAGAAGCCATAAAGGAAAGGGTTCAATAAGTTAAACAATGTAACGATGTTAAACTTCTGTAAGTCAAACAATATCATAAAAACTAAAAGGTAACTAGGAGTGTCATTGCCCCTTCTCTCTGAGAGGAAGGACTGGACCCAGCTGCTGCCTTGTTCTTCTCCCTTCCTGCCAATAACCTGCTCCAGCTGCTGCTTGGAATCCTTTTGGCAACACAGTTGGAATGTATCTGGCTTATTATAACCATGACTGACCAAGCCTGGCTTCAAAGCCCCAAGAAATGAGAGAAGAGATGGATGTCAAGAATAAACCTCTTTGCTTTTCAGGCTGACTCCAGGGCTGTCTTCTGCATACAGATTCTGCTGCCTTGAGGGCAGCCTCTGCCCCCTGAACCAAAGGCTCTAGCTCATTCCTCCAGCCTTGTGACTCCCTTCCCTTCCAGGGCCTAAAATACCTTAGCATGAACAGGGGACAAGAGTCACAAACTACCCTCGATTTTCCCAACATCCTCCCTTCCTCCCACTCCTCTTCTGGCAACTTGAGTGTCTATGATAGCATCATGGTGCTAGGGTAGAAAATTCTACTTTCAACTGGTGGGCTCTCATAATATTTTCTTTTGGGATTCCAACTATTTTGTTTTTAAAGATTCTTCGTGTAGGGGCACCTGGGTGGCTCAGTCAGTTAAGCGTCCGACTCTTGGTTTCAGCTCAGGTACTGATCTCAGAGTCGTGAGATCCAGCCCCATGTTGGGCTCCACGCTCAGTGCAGAGTCTGCTTGACGTTCTCTCTCCCTCTCCTTCTGCCCGCCCCCTGCACACTCTCTCTCTCTCACTAAAATAAATAAATCTTTAAAAAAAAATTCGTGTATAGCTAAACAAACAAACAAGCTAATTTCACCATGACAGCAGTTCTAATAGGCAGTTGTTAAGCATTTGGAACTAAATCATTTCAAAGCAATTAAAATTAATATCTAAAGCCCAAAGAAAGTAAATGGAGGAAAATACTTACAACAAATGTGACCACAAAAGGGATTGGTATCACTAAAGACATCTCATAAATTAATAGAAAAAGACAAATGTCTCGGTAGAAAAATAGGCAAAAGCAAAAACAGGCAATTCACAAAACACAGGCTTCACAGATAGACCTAAGTTCAAATCTGCCACGTACTATGTGACCTTGGGCAAGTTAATGTATCTGAGCCTCAGTTTCCTCACCTGTAAAATGGGAGCAGGTTATTAATTGAGCTAAGGTATATAAATGGCTTAGCATTCAGTAAACAATTAAAAAACTAGTAACTATTATCACCATTTCTTTACCACACATGTCCATCACTCCCTGTGTGTCAAAGCCTGGTGAAATCACAGAGACCCCATAGAGGTCAGCACTGCACGATTACCTCCACCCATACACCCGCTGCCCTCTGTAAGCAGACGTTTGATGTTCTCCCCCTGACTTCTTTCATCATGCAGACAACATGAGGGTGAATTCTTGGCAACTCACCTCTGGTAAAAGGCACGGGTCATTCTGTAAAAGCAGGATCCGAAGCTGGGCCTCATTGAGGCCAAAAAGCCCATGGTTCTTCAGTACTTGGATATTGACAGGTGTGTGGATGTCATGGGAAAGGGTGCAGGTAGACCTAGGAGAACACAGAGCTCTGGATCAGAGACCCAGATGAAGAAGGGGCCAGTCCCCCAAATTCCTGGCCTCCAGTGGCTCTCAACTCACATGTGAAGTTAAACAAGTTTCCATGAACCCACAGATACTACAGTCTAGTAAGTAAGCACTGATAATAAGACAGCTGAGTTGAAGCAACTCTCCTCCCAAGATCATTTTCATTTTAAATCGGGATGCTTTAGAATGAAAGGTACCCCGTCCCGCAGTCCCCTGCCTTGCCGAGGATGCCATCCGTTGTTCTGAAGGTGAGTGTATTTGCCTTTTCCACCCTAAACAGCTGCCCACCCCTACAGTCCACCAACATTAGGAGGAAAGTGTGCCCCCCACCCCCGCTTTGGGGAGCCTGAGTAAACCAAGAAGACCAGAGATAGGAGACGGCCTTAAAACACCTCGCCCCAATCATCCAGCCCTCAGTTTCTGGGCGGGGGCGTTCTAGATCGGGCTTTCTGAACCTGGAACGCACAGACTCACTTCGGTGAAACTTTGAGGTTAGGTGGAAAGAAAGGGCACTCTCAATAAAGGGTCATGGGCCTCATGGGTCCTCAGTAAGCCTCCAGTAGGACCACTGGAGTAAACGAACTCCCAAGTCCCAATCCTGACTTCCCCGGCCGTGTTGTGGAGGATCCTGCGGGCAGGGCTGAAATTCGAGGGCGAGCCGTAGTCAAGAAAGTAGTTAAGAAATCCGGATTGAGACGACTTTGGGCCTCACTCCGCAGCGGCGCTGGAAGCTCAGGGGAGGCCTCGCCGGGAGGACCCTCGGGGCCCCTTCACGAGGCTTCCCTGCCGCCCTCGGCGGGGGTGGGGGCAGCGGAGGAGGGGGCAGCGCCGAACGCACGCTCCCTTTTCTCATTTCCCCGGGGCCCCGCTGCCCGCCCGACGCGTCAGGCCCGCGGCCCCTCGCGCGGTGACCGCCCCGCCGCCGCCCCCGCCGCCCGCCTCACCAGCAGTCGCGGTTCGGGCACTTGCCCAGCATGTGGCGGCGGCAGAGGTGCAGCTGGTCGCAGGCCTGGCACTCGCCGCGCTGGTAGCGGGCGCAGAGGCGCGCGGAGGACACGGCCACCACCCGCCAGGCGCAGGGGCCGCCGCCGCCTCCGCCCGCGCCGGCCGCCACCTCGGCCTCGGCGTCCCAGGGGCCCTCCCTCATCTCCACCTCCTGCAGCAGGAAGCGGTCGGGCCCGGCCTGGCGCAGCACGTCCCGGAGCCTGGCCTCCGACAGCTCCACGTTGCCGCGCAGGTCCTGCAGGAACATGCGGCCGCCGTTGGCGCACAGCACCTTGGTGAGGAACGAGCACACCGTGGGCTCCGCCATGGCCGCGGCCGAGCACGGAAACCTGAGGCGGGCAGACTCCTCCCAGTCACGTCCACGACTCCGGCCCCGAGCTCCCGGGCCGGCCCTGGGGGGGAGGGTGCGCCGCGGCGGCGGCGGAGTGGGGGGGAGCGGGGGCCTGCGAGCCACCCCCAGGTGCGGCCCGGGCGGGGACCGTATTTACCGAGCGCCTGCTCCGTGCCGGCCGCCGGGCTAGGGGGGGTCCTTGCCGGGAGAGCCTGGGAAGTGGGGGAGTCGTGACATGCCAGCAAATGAGAGAATCGGGGTGCCCATAAGGACTGCAGAGATGAAATAGGTATCGAAGTAGAAGGCGCGCCGCTGGGCGGCCCTGGGGAGTTGGGGGCGGAAGGACTCAGGTCCAGGAGCGCGTGTGGCTGTCGAGGCTTTGCAGTGCTGACCAGTTCGACCTGAGATGCGGTGTGAGATGCGCACCCTGGGTTTCGAAGATTTAGTATGCAAACGGTCTCGTGAATGACTTCCTTAATCATGCTCAACTGATGATATTTAAATAAAATGTCCTTACAATTTCATCTGTTTCTTTTACTTTTCTGATGTAGCTATGAGAAAATGTTAAAGAGCCTTATGGGGCTCACTTTATTTTTGTTGGACCACACCAGTCTAGACCTGTTCACTAAGCAGCGGTCCTTTCTGCCCAACACCTTGCTCATTTCGTGGACAGCTTTTGAGCCTCTGCTAAAGCCGCCACAGAGTACAAAGACACGTAAGACCCACTGGAAGAACTCAACCAGCTGTCTTACAGGGCGGCTGTGAGGATGGAGTTGAGTTGATGTCACATAATGTAAAGAAGCTGAAGAGGAAGGCGACTGAATGGCCAGATGCCAGAAGATCTCTGCCACGTTTGGAAATTTGAGCTTACTACTGAAGACGTTGGGAAGCCATGGAAGGAATTTCAGCTGGGAGTGGCAGGAGCCCTCTGTCCAGGATGTTTTCCCCTGCTCTAGATGTCTCCCTTCTGTCTTTCATCTCTGAGCTGCAATGTCTTCTCTTCAGCAAGACCCTTCTGGACCTCCCAATGGAAAGCAGTTCCCCAGTCTCTACATGGAACTTACCACGATAGTTTTTCTTCTTTATTTATGTATGTGTAGAATTCAAGCAGTTAAAGCAGGAACCTGCTTTGTCTTGTTCATTGCTCTGTCCCCCAATTTAAAAAACAGCGTCTGGCCATATTTAGCAGAGGTGTTTTAGAAAGATCCCTGGCAGCTAAGAGAAGAATGGATTTCTAGAAAAGCAAGGCAAGATAAGGGATAACAGAAGAGGATTTGAGGGACGCTAACCTGTTTTGGTATCGAGTCTGCAATGGACAATTCAAGGTAAGATGCTCAGTAGGCAGCTGTATACATATGTGTAGAGCCAACCAAAGGTGAGGGGAAGAGAGATGAGTGACATCAGATGGTTAGGTAATTGAAGCCGTGAGAGTTGATACGCTCACCCAGCAAAATGGACAGTGCCTAAAGCAAATGTGGGATAAGAGAACCTTGAGGAATAGCAAGGTTAAGGAGGCAAGGGGAGGAAGAGAAAGATCAGAAGGAAACCAGAAGTAGCTTGTCCTGCCTCGCCTATGCCTTGTGACACCCAGCATTTGCACTTGGATTCTTTGTCCCCAATGAGGGAGCAAGCTTGCCAGCAGTTGAGGGACACTGGAATTACCAAGGCATTGACATTCCAGGAGGAGTCCTTGACTAGTCTTGTTTGGGAATTAGTGGTATGGGCGCCCACTCAGACCCCCAGAGTTGCTATGAAGATTATTTTAAACTAAAGACATTTGAGATTCAACAGATGTAGAAAGAAGCCTTCTTGGAGCTTCCCTTGTTTCACAAAAAGCAGAAATTTCTGGAAGTGAGGCTGCCATAGATCCTTTCTCTGGGGAAGTTTTATGGCCATGAAGAAAAAAAATAAAATGGAGATCACTGGCACTTGCATAAACAAACATTATCACAAACTTCCGTATCTCATTCGTTCCTCCAAAAACCCATTTGTTCTTCCCACAGAACCCTTTTCTCCCACTTCCTCTCCCCTACTAAAGTATGTAACCCCCCAGCTTTAACCATTTAGGGAGTCACTTCATTTCCAGATGTATGTGATGAACGTAGAGGTTTTTTTCCTCCTGTTAATCTGTCTGTTGTCGGTTAAATTTGCACTTGGGAAACTGAACCTAAGAGGGTAAAGGAAGAGTTTTCCCTCCCGGGTAGTGGATACATATCCCAGGGCATTGTTTCTCAGGTGGAACAACTTCAACGCTGTCCCATAGTCTCCCAGAGGTCCTTCAGTGGCATTGAGCCCCAGTCCCCCACAGCTATAACCCTCTCATTAACATGCCCTCTATTGCCTTCCTTTCCCTGTCTTACCTCCCCACTTCTCCACCAGTATTTCTTGGGATCACCTCCCAAATAAACCGCTTGCATTCATTCCTTTTCTGTTTGCTTCTGAGGGAAGCCAGCCTAAGACATAAACCGATAAAGAGCGGGTAGAGAAAAACGAGAGTCATTCACGGACACACAGAGGAGAAAGTTTCAAGGAGATGGTCAGCATTATAAAATGCTGCAGGAAGTTACCCTACAAAAGTGTTGATAAACTAGGCAAGTTTGTTTCGGAGGTATAATGAGAAAAGGCAGATTTCTGCAGGCTATGAGAAAAAAAGAATGGGAAAGCCCAGCTTTTTAAAATAAGTTATCTGAAAAGGTAAGGTAGTGATAAAATGATGATTAAAGGAAGACGTAAGATTGAGAGAGGTGTTTTATTACAGGAGAAGCAAGCACAGTTATATGACAAGTGAACAAGCCAGTAAGAAGGAAAAGTTGAAAATTTGGCTAAGAAGAGTGATAATTCAGTGGGTGATTTTCATAAGGCAACTGGGAGAGGACGGGACACTGGAAGAGTGAACCTCAGACAGAAGGAGAAATACCTCTTCCATTTAGACAAGAGGAAAAGAAGCAAGGATGAGTACATAAAAAGACAAGTTTGTAGGCTTAAGATGAAGGAGAAAAGGTCCAACAGCCATTTGTGTTGTTCCCAACAGAGAATGGGTGTGGAATCATGTGAGGAGGCTGGTGGAGGTCTAACACAGCTGTCCTGTGGGGATGGGGGAATATGGACAGGGAGGGCAGGTGGGCGGGCAGAGGATTTGCCAAATTTGAATACCAGGCATGCATAGTGGTATTAATCCAAACTGCTCTGCTAATTGTCTCTAAAAGTACTCATGTTAAAAAATAAATAAATAGGGGCGCCTGGGTGGCACAGAGGTTAAGCGTCTGCCTTCGGCTCAGGGCGTGATCCCAGCGTTCTGGGATCGAGCCCCACATCAGGCTCCTCCGCTGAGAGCCTGCTTCTTCCTCTCCCACTCCCCCTGCTTGTGTTCCCTCTCTCGCTGGCTGTCTCTATCTCTGTCAAATAAATAAATAAAATCTTAAAAATAAATAAATAAAAATGAAAGTAGTCGTTTATCAGAACAGAATTTGATGAATCCTCGGCTAGGTTTGCCAAATGGATGGGACATAAGGTCAAAGATTCTGCATGATTGAAAGTATTAACTGAAGGTTCAGTCAGGTGTTGAATGGGCTTGGGGGTAGGAAAGGAAGGAAGACCAGAAGGGGCTGCATGTGGAGAAAGCAGACGTAGGAAATGTGAGAACAAGAGAGCTAAAGGGCTCGGCGGAGGTAGGATATGTTAGTTTACAGTTTCAGAAAGAGCGGTTCTACAGCAATTCTCACGGCAGTAGGGCAATGGATGTGGACTCCTGGAAGTGAAGATGAAGACAAAGAGGTTAGAGAGACCTCAGGCCAGGAGTGCTGGGTGGGCTGTCCATAGTCAATGTTTGAAGGAAGATGGCAGACTTGAGTGGGGAGGTAGACTTAGAGCCAGAACAAGACTCTGACAGGAGTGGAGGTGGGACCAGGAGTATGTGCAGGAGTTAATGGGGGAAGGGGGGGAGTCAGAGAGAAGGGGCAGGGACCGTTCCCTTAGAGAGGAAGCCTAGCAGTGTGGCTAATACGTGGGTTCTGGAGCTAGACTCCAGGGGTTTGGAATGCTCGTTCTGTTTCTCATTAGCCTCAAAACTTTGGCTAAGTTATCTGACCCCTTAGCAGAGGCCCAGATTCTGGAATCAGAAGTGTGTGATAACTGAAGTATGGGAATAAATGAGGTTCATGAGGAAGCGTGTTAAGGGAGAAAAAAAAAATAAAGTTCCCAGAGCAGACTAGTGGGGAATGTAGAGTTTCAGGGAGCACGGGGAGATGCCAGGAAATGAGTGACGAGGACAAGAAGATTCACGAGAGACTGGAAAAGAGAAACACAGAAGGATGAGATTGGAGTGGTATTTTAGGAGTCGAGCTTTTAGGATTCAGGCAGTTCCTTTTAAGTTCTGCTATGTCCTCCAACTCAGATTCCGAAGCTAGCTCTTAAACAAAGTGCTGACCACTCCAGGCACACTTGTCTAGCACAGATTTTGAACAAGTCACTCCAAAAACCTGCACTAATATCACTGTTATAACCTTCTAAATGGAACCTACTTGTTCTCCCCTGCTCTTTCCCAGCGGCGTCCTTCAATGTGGCCCCCAGTGGCTCTAACTACATAGTCAGCACTGAGCATGCATTGCCCCTTGTGGTAGTTATCGCTACAGTGGCAAAGGTAGGACTCTGAAATGGATGCCCCCCAGCTCTCCTTCCACCATATGCTGGACTGAGGAGTTCCACCACAGAAATCTGCTAATGGCAGCCCTTCCCAAGCATAAAACAAAAAAATTAAGACTTTAAATAGAATCTTCTCAAACATTTCTGAAAAATGGGGAGACTTCGATGACAAAGCAACAAACAAATAGAACAAATAACTTATTGAAAAAAATCCAATCCGCCCGTGCTTGGTTTGCTAGCATTTTTGTGTATTTGAATGTGGGTGCTTCGAGAGCAATGGATTGGCTGTACGTTATTTACATTGAGATCCAAATCCAATGGGTTTTACCTTCACTTGAACCAAATTTATGTTGTCATCTAGGTATCTTCTTCCTCTTTCTTTCCATCCAAAGCTTGGTGATTCAAAAAGAATGAGTGGAGAAGACCTTTTGAAGGAGGGACTGATAGGGTATCTTTAACTTTTTGTGTTTCCACCCGTTTAGCTAAGTTATCGTTGTGCGGGACTGTTTCCACCCCTGCGACCAAAGGAAGAAAGGCATATTCACGGCTTCCAGCCTCTCCTTCTCTAAGCCCCAAGACAAAAGATGTGCCAACCAACCGTGGGCTACGCCATCACCACCACGCTGCCTCTTACTGACAGCTCCTTGGTCATCAAGTCCTGGAATGAAAAAGCCAGAAGGGGCAAACACATCCACTAGCCCCCACTGAATAAATTAGTGTCTGCAGCTGATTATCTTTTTGGAGATACCTAGAAATAAATACAGTCAATTCAGACAACAGGGCAAAATTAATATTTCTTTATTGGATAGTTTCGAATTATGCTTGAAGAAGAAATACAACTCAACGCTCAACGGCTGGAATGTAAACAGCTGAGCTTACTTTATTCAACACAATGTATCCCAGATATCCCCGTATCAAACACTCAGCTAAGTATCAGGTATGGTACAGTGAACAAGACGGGTTGACTCAGCCCTCCAAGAGCTTGCCTTCTAATGCAGAAAGCAGACAACCAACCGCAAGTTGGACAGATGCTAAACATGAACAAAGGAAGGCACATAGTTTTTTAAAGACCGGGGGTTGGGAAACAAGCATCTCATCTACTCCACAGGATGACTCTTTACGGAGGGAGAGGTAAAAGTAAGCGAATCGGAGGATGTTAGACATTAACTAAGTCAGTGGTTCTCACTGCGGTATTTTGGAAATGGATGGGTTGTTGGCTTCAGAACCGGTGGGAACTATTCCTGGCACTGAGTGGATGCAGCCAGGGAGATGCTGCCCTGCAGTGACTGGGCTAGTCCCATACAACGAAGAATTACTTTGTACCCTATTCGCCTCTTTAATGTCCTGCTGGACATTTATGTAGGACCTACAGCTCGTTGGAGAGAATATCACTCGTTTTTCCCTCTCAGACAATCTGTTACCCTTATACCAGTTAAGGCAATTGCGCTCTTTCCCTTACCACACACAGAGAAGTGGTCTGTTATCACCCACCCGAACACTGATTTTCATCCTAGCGTCACCCAGACCTCTCATCTTTCATTTTCCTGTGCTTCTTTTTCAGAAGCAGCCTCGGAACGACTCTGAAATTCAAACCTATTCACTGTAAGTAGGAGTAAATATCTACTTCATGAGGTCGTATAGATAGCATAGTATGCCTGAGTATTTCATACCGAACTCCTTTTATTTTCGTTACAAATTTCTTTCCTTCTGTTTCTCCATGATAATGGAGTTGGGATGTTAAATGGGTTTTTAAAGAAATTCATGGGCGTAAGTAGATTGTATCACCTAGGAGTCCTCTCAGGCCAACCAACGGGATGTGACAAGATGTGACTGCTCTGGAAAGGGTGAACAGATCTGATAGGGTTTATGGTTGCCCTGTAACTGTGGGGAGGAGAGGGTGCCATTGGCACTTAGTATATGAGAGCCAAGTATGCCAAACATCTTGCAATATCTTGGACAGTTCCTCACAATAAGAAACTACTCTGCACCCTACACGAATTTTGAATGTCTCGCTAGACATTCTTGTATGACCTACAGCTCGTCTGCAAAAAATAGAATATTTCCTCATTTTCTCCATGTCGCCAGTCTGTAGATTTTCTTGCATAGTACCTTTATTTCAATTAAGGCTATTTCGATATTTCTCTTACAAGTACTATCATATGCAAGTAAGTTATGCATCACCAGTTTTTACTCTAAGGTCCACTCCTATCCCTGCTTTTTCATTTTCTCATACTTTGTATAAAGTCAATTTTGATCTTCTACCTTCTTGTAAATTTGCTCATTATAAGTAAATGTAAACATCTGACTACTTATTTAGGTCTTCTAATATAGTCGTGCCCAAGTAATGTACCTTTCATTTTCCTTTTATGCTAATGTCAATTTTAAATTTATTTCTGAAATTATGTGTAGGTAGAGTATATCACAATGGATTGTACTTTGAGGATAATAAAGCAGATGTTACAATGTAGTTGTCAAAAAAAAAAAAAAGGCATGATCGTTGAGAACCACTGAGCTAGGGGAAAGGTGTACCAAAGAATTCAAAGTAAGCCAGAGTGGCTTGGGTAGAAGAAAATAAATGATAGAGGGCAGGGAAGGGAGAAATCATGTGGGGCCATAATAATGATTTTGAACTTTATTCTAAAGGCATGGTCAGATGTGTATTTTTAAGGATTATTACGTAAAAAATGTTAAAATATGACCATTCTTACTGCTAAGTAAAGAACAACTCAGGAGGGGACAAAGAAATATTTAAGAAGGAAAATTGGACTTGGGAACAGCTTGGGAGAAGGAGAGGAAGAAGTCAAGGATGACTTCTGGATACAGAATAGTAGGGGAGAAGGTGATTCGTTTGAAGGAGGCAGATCGAGAATTCCATTCGGGACATGTTGCTTTAGAGGCGTCTGTGAAATATCCAACTAGAGATGTCTAATGGGCAATCAGAGTTGGACAAATTGCATCTCTGAAAGCGTGAGAACCAAGATCACGGAATGAAAACTCCAAAACATACTACCATTAAAAAAAAAAAAAAAAGCGAATGAGAGTAACTATTTGTGACAAGCCTCCCAGAAAATAACCCTGCCCTAAAAAAATCTCTATACATTTGTTACTGGTGGAGTGCTTTAAACCAAGCAGTTGTGGCGATGTCTGTACTGATCTATCATCTGACAAATATAAAATCAACTCTAATACTAATTAACTTTTATAACATCTCTGCTGGCAGGAGCTATAACAGCAAACTTTGGTGAATGATACAGAATGTTGAAAAGGAACACTAGAAGGAAAGGCCTGATTCATGACAAGGAAAGAAATCTTGGTCCAGGAACCTCAACTGCTCTAAAAACTGACTGTACTACAATTCCATACAATCCGTTATATTTAGAAAAAAGAAGCCCCTTGCAGGTGTAAGACCTATTTGAGGCATAGTTCTCTTTGTCCTGATTCCATGCTCACCAGGAAACAAATCTCGCCTCCTTAAGGAGCCCAGCCTTCAGTAGGGACGGCCTTGCTCCTAATTCCTTGGTGAGCCTCATCTGCTACAGCGAACGACTACAATAGCACTCAGGTTTATCAGTCATGCTTCTGTGAGTCTGGTTATTGCAACTCAGACCCCCCACAATACAGACACTTCATGAAAGTTCAACCTGAAAACCTTCTCTATAATCATATATTAGAATATAAATGTCTACTCTGCCATAATTATATAAAGAACCCAAAGGGGCAATTAACTCCAGTTGGCTGCTTCTCTCTGAGCCCCCGTTTTCGGCTCTTTTCATTGCGTTCCAGAGAACCAACCTGAATGGAGTCCCCTAAATAAACGTAGAGATAAAGAAATGTGTGCCCCAACTCAGTTTTACCACAAAGGTACAGTAGAGTTACATCTGTAATGGCATTTAAATTACCTTTTCTTCCCCCAGCCCAGCATTTTCCTAAACCCCCCCCCCCACACACACACAACTTTCCATAATCTTCTATCCAAGGCGGGATGGTCTTATGTCCTTACTTCCATAGGCATTTTTAGATTTCTCCCAAATTGCCCATATTAATTTTCTTTCAATTTAACCAAAACAAAACCATGTCATACAGTAAACGAAGAGTAGCTGGGAGAGAAACTTGTTGCAGTTACAGATGTTTTAGAAACCTGTCTTTCCCGGTTATATCTAAGACAGTGATTTCCAAACTCTATGACACCATTCGAATCCTCTGGGATTTAAAAAAACACCACTGCCCAGCTCTCACCCCAGAAAATGATTTAGTCGGCACGGGGTGCAATCTGAACATTGGACTTGTTAAAAAGCTTCCCAGATGATTCAAATGTATAGCAAAGTTTGGGAACCACTGATCTACGGCATTTGATAACTAGATGAGAAAGGTAAAAATGTATTGTCTGGGGCAGTCTGGCTCTGTTATGGTCTCCTTCATCCCTTCTAACTAATCACGCAGGCTTTGTCTAGTTCAGTATATTCAATCACGTATTCTGGGTAAATCTGATCTTTCTCGAAGATGACAAAAACGGAGGGATTCAACCTTATGTCCACATAGCTGTCATATGGTGGCGGGGGAGGGCTGGTGTTTCCCATCTCTCCTTGAGTAAAATCTCCAACCAGGACTCGAGCTACAAACATAACGATGTTTTTGGCATCACACTGGCAACTTTTATGGGAATGGATGGCATCTTTTGTGAAGTAAATTCCTAGAAATCATCAGAAAAAGAGAAAGGGTAAAGAATTATTATGAAAGAAGGCATGTCGCTTGTAAGCTTAGCTACATACCATCAGATGATGGGCGTCCCCTAAGCATGTGTAGCAACACCTTACTGATACTTAAAAACTTTTCTTTGTACTGAAAAAAAAAAATGTTTATTATGCAAGGAAATTTGAATCCAGTATATATAACCCTACTGAAATAACCAAAACACTTGCTACTGTGCAAGGAGCTCCCAGGGATGGCATGAGCCACCCGCTACAGTGACCAAGTGATATCACAGCAGCCCAACTCATGCAAATCATGCAGGGTGAGCTGAATTGTGACTGGATGAATCAAATATACTCCAGCAGAGGCCTTTTTCTGTTGTGCACACTTTAAGGAACAGAGGTCATTTATTACTAATGGGAGGGTCCTAGAAAACGTGAAAGAGGGAGGCGCAGCACAGCCAAACAACTGACCCTGGTAGACCCTTTCAGAACAGCTGATCTATCTTCCTCCTCAACTGTAAAACAAGCCCTGTATCACTGAGGTCTCTCTCTCTCTCTCTTTTTTTTAACATTTTATTTATTTATTTATTTGAGAGACAGAGCATGCATGCAGCGGGGGAAGGGGCAGAGGAAGGGCGAGAATCCCAAGCAGGACTCCACTCTCAGTGTGGAGCCTGAGGCAGGGCTCCATCTCACAACCCCGAGATCATGACCTGAGCTTAAATCAAAAGACCCGGGCTTCATGAATGAGCATTCCAGGGGCCCCTGCATCACTGAGGTGTCTATACACAGCAGATCAACAATGCTTTCCTAACAAATTAAAATTTCCTGTTTTCATTTTTGTCATTGCTGGATACTTTTTTTTTTTAAGATTTTATTTATTTATTTGAGAGAGACAGCATGGGGTGGTGCGTGCAGAGGAAAAGGGAGAAGCAGATTCCTGCTTAGCAGGGAGCCTGACACCAGGCTCTATCCCAGGACCCTGCAATTATGTCCCAAGACAAAGTTAGCTGTTTAACCAACTGAGCCACCCACGCGCCCCATTTTTCTCTGTCTTTTTAAAAAGAAATCTGGGAGCGCCTGGGTGGCTCAGTCAGTTAATCATCTGACTCTTGATTTCAGCTCAAGATCTCAGGATCATGGGACTAAGCCCCATATCAGGCCCCGTGCTCAGCTAGGAGTCTGCTTGAGATTCTTTCTCCCTCTCCCCTTCCCCCACCCCCACTGCTCATGCTAAATAAAATCTTTTAAAAAATTTAAAAAAGAAATGTGTGTATGTTTGCAAATCCTGATTTTCTATGCAAAAGTTAATTCGTAAAATGAATTCATTTTCTTTATGGTAACAAGTGCTTAATATTTTTTCATTTATCTTGTTTATTTTTTAATTACTGATTTTTTTTTCTTTTTTATAATTTAGATGTTTGAATTCCAGAAATACTGCTTATGCTGACTAGGTCCGATACTGGATATTCTGGGTAAATGATGTTCAACGCTATTTGGAATAAGAAATGAAAGTCCACCTACACCGAGCTACCACTTCCCGACCCGCTGTCCCTCCCAAACAGTCCCTGACTTGGTGGGGATACTCTCACCTGTTTCTAGGCATTCACATACATATATAACACATTTACTCTGATACGGTTTGATGTTCTTTTATTTGTTCATTGATAGGATTATACTGTAGGAACTGTTCTGCATTTTTTTACACGCTAGTCCTAGAAATTTTGCTGTCACCCCAATTAGACCCACCTCATTCTTTTCAGTGGCTGCACAGGACTCCATTGTATGGATGTATCATAATTTAACTCTTGTATTGATTAAACTGTAGGTTGCTTTTATTTTTTTGCTATTATCAAGAACACTTTAAATAAATGCTTTTAAAACATCCTAGTAAATATACCTTTGAGAGCCTGTATAAGTATTTCTATAAAACAGACTGCAAAACTATAATGGCTGAGCCAAAGGACATGAACATATTAGATTTTGACAGATATTACAAACTGCACTCCAGAAGCAGTCTAAAAATTTTACCAGCAATGGAGAAAGTCCCATATCTCCAAACCTTGCCAACACTGGATATCAACTATCCTTTTAATTTTTGTCGATATAAAGTACAAAAAAAAATCTGATTTTAATAAGCATCTCCTTTAATACTAGCAGCAGTAAGCATCTTCTCATATGCTTATTGGCATATTTCTTTTTTCTTTTTTTTTTAAGATTTTATTTATTTATTTGACAGAGAGAGACAGCCAGCGAGAGAGGGAACACAAGCAGGGGGAGTGGGAGAGGAAGAAGCAGGCTCTTAGTGGAGGAGCCTGATGTGGGGCTCGAACCCAGAACACTGGGATCACGCCCTGAGCCGAAGGCAGATGCTTAACCACTGCACTACCCAGGCGCCCCTGGCATATTTCATATGTTCTTTCTTGGAACTGCTTTTCCACATCTTTTTTTCCTGTTTTTTTTTTTTTTTCTTTTTTTACTGATGTGGGACCAAAACAAGCTTATTTAAAAGACAGTGACCATATGGACCTTTTTATAATCTTACAAAGTAGGCCAGTAGATAATTGGAAAATGACCAAGGACACAAACGACAATCATCACCCCACCACAAGTCTATTGGGCCACCCACTCCACCCGTCACTGCCAACGACCCTCCTTCCTAGCTAGTTTCAGCTCCTCAGTTTTACCAGATGACCTGCTACAGACCTATTCTATACTACTCGGCTATCCTGACTACAGAGGCTGTACCTTCTTTTACTTTCAAAGATTTTATTTATCTATTTGAGAGAGAGAGAGCACACATGGGGAGAGGGGCAGAGGGGAAGAAGAGGGAGAAGCAGACTTCCGACAGTGCAGGGAGCCCGCCTCAGAGCTCGATCCCAGAACCCCGAGTTCATGACCCGAGCCAAAGTCAGATGCTTAAGCAACCGAACAACCCAGTGCCCCTGTGCCTTCTTTATTTCTCTTTTGATGGGCACCCACTACAACTATATCACACTACCCATCCCTGTGCATCATAGTACAGTCGTAAGTCATTTCTAAGTCTGCCAAGAGCCACTCCTCATATGTCAATTTCTGGAACTTCTAAACAATTTAAGCTATTTTGTAAAGAAATCTTTCTAAAATATATACTCTTCTCTGATTTAAAAAATAGAACAAGTCATTTTGCCCTTTCTTTTCCTGATGCGTCAGATGTAGGCATTAATTCTGATATATGGTGTTACAACTAGGGATGCCCTGTTGAGTTACTGAGGGGGACAGAGCCATTTACTCTTATACTGATGGTCTATACACAGTATGAAAGAGAAACGTTAAGTTGTGTTTGCGTCTTGCAGATCATTCCCCCTCTCATTCTCCACCTAAAACTGCTAATTTTCTTCCTGCTGCCCGCCTCTAGCGTCTCTTTACTCCCACTCCACACTTGCTGGGCTGAGAAAAAAAAAAAAAACAAAACACTGTTCTGAAATAAGACTAAATGATTCTGAGAGGCTCCCAAGAAAAAAACATACACAATCTTCAGTACAGGGATTTTATGACAACAACTCAGGCTACTCATAACACAGTTGTTCACTCCTTCCGATTCCAAGTTATCTTTCAGAAAGTGAATCTTCCCAGATAAGTGAACTCCACTTATGCATGTAAAAGGTGTCAAATAAATAGTATGGAGTTACTGGTAAAAATATATTTGACTTAAAGCAAATGGAATAAAATCAATAGACAAAAATTTCATCTGTATTTTTCTTGAGTGTACATTTTTATTGCTTGATAAAGCCATAAAACCTATTTGCAACATTCAGAGATAGCTGTGCATATTTTAATAGCACTGAGTTACTTTTATATTTGTTAAATTATTTTTTCCTATTTTGTAATATATGGCTTTATAAGTCTCAGCACTGATTTGATTATTCAGCTATTTTTTAAAAGATGTATTTATTTATTTTAGAGAGAGAGGAGAGAGAGCACACACCAAGTGGGGGGTGGGAGGGGGAGAAGGAGAGAGAATCTCAAGCAGGCTCCACACCCAGAGCAGAGCTCGACCCGGGGCTTGATCTCACGACCCCAAGATCATGACCTGAGCTGAAATCAAGAGTCGGACACTTAACCGACTGAGCCACCCAGGTGCCCCAAACTATTTTTTTTAAATAAGCTCCATGCCTAATGCGAGGCTTGAACTCACAACCCCCAGAGATTGGGAGTTCCATGCTCTGGGCCAACCAGGCACCTGAGCTGAGCAAGCCAAGCACCCCTATTCAGCCTGAGCCAGCCAGGCACCCCTATTCAGCTATTTTTGCTTATCAGTGGTAACCAAATGAAAGCAAGTGAAGCCAAGGACAAAAGATTTTTTATACAGTTATTCTAGGTCTTTGGAGGATATCTTTATCATTCACCATTCAGAAAAGAGTAACCATTACCCTAAAGAACTGATTTTTAAAATGGATCATCAGTTGTTTTTAAAAATCACTTTTATATAATCTAGAATCTACATTTGCTTAAATGAGCCGACCCTAAGATCCAACCTTATAGCCCACTCTCCTAAAACTTGGACTCCATCTTATTGCAAACACCTCTTAGGAGTGATAGATTCCCTGAACCCCAATATCCTCTTCATCCCTTCATCCTTCTACTTGGATCTAGGCCACCCTCATTTCTGACCTGAAATCTTTTTTTTTTTTAAGCTTTATTTATTTGGGGGGGGGGATGGGCAGAGGGACAAAGACAGAGAGTCTTATGCAGACTCTACACTGGGCACGGAGCCCGAGGTGGCGCTCGACCTCGTAACCCTGAGATCAGGAGGACCTGAGCTGAAACCAAGAGTCAGTCACTTAACCAACTGAGCCACTCAGGCACCCCATGGCCTGGACTCTTGAAACGACCTCCCTACCTACTCTTTCTTCCAATAGGCTTGGTCCTGCCTCTCCTTTCTTACATGCAGCCAGAGTTATCGGTACTTCCTTCTCAAAGCCACTGGTGGTTTGTGATTGACTCCTGGATAAAATCCCGCCCCTCCACATGGCTTGCAAGGTGTTTCAGGATCGGACACTACCCTCCAGCTCCAGCCTCATCCTTTGTCATTGCCACAAGACCTTAAATGTCCTGTGCTGTCCACAGCCTCCCTGGGCTTTGTCAATCTCCATTCTTCATAAACACTCTTCTCCCAACTGTTTTGTTTTGTTTTGTCTTGTTTTTTAACCTAGCTAGCTTTTGTTTGCCCTAGAGGTCATATTTAGACTTCACAATATGCTGTAATCTACTTTATTCATTTTCTCATTTATTTAGTATAGCTAACATAATGGGATAATATTGTGCTTTTTCTTTCTTTTTATAATTCTTTATATATAACCATCTTTCATTTTAGCCAGACATATTCTGTGCCTCAGAGAGAATAAGAAATCACTGGAAGGAATCTATAAGGAGAAAGAAAGAAACATGGTCAGCTTTTGATAACCAAAGGATCTGGACATGCACTGCAAAAAATGGGCTTCATTAACTAGAAAGAACTCTGAATGAGACCAGGGAAAGGGACCTTCTTCTAGGTTGGGAGTCCCAAAGTGTGAAGTTGGCTCTAACTGGGTTATTCAGGCATCCTGGGCTCCAGCATGCTGGGCCCGTCAGGGATGACGGAGAGGAGTCCAGTGGCAGAGGAACGCAGGTGTCCCACTTCCTGGCTAGAATACCAACATTCCAATTCTCTGTGGGTTCTTCTGGGTTTTCTACATAGCCACTCATATTATCAAAAATAACATCTTTGCTTCTTTCTTTCCAACCACTGGGAGGTACCTGGGTTGAGGATTTGGGGAGATTTATATATGTCAATGCCTGCAGCACTCTGGATCCCAGGTATGTTCCCCAGCCTTATATGCCTCCCCTACGGTCTCTTAAACCCAGTTTGTAACCAGGACCGGTCCTTCTTTGCTTAGTTATGCCCCCAAACATGTGCTTTTTTTTTTTCTAATTTCACCCTGCTTCCACTTTTTATCCAAATCGGAGTTTTCATCATCTCCTCTGACTGTGAAGTTGAGTGCCTTTTATCTAAATGTTGTTCTTATCCTCAGTGTGGACTGTTCAGCAGGTTGGCTCCCGTGTCCCAACTCTTATCAACTCTCCGACTAACCTGCCTTCTTCTCTGATCCTCCATTTCCCATCGGATGCTCTCTTCCTGCCTCCAATTTATCAAAGGCAACCCAGAGCCCTCCTACTGTCCCAGGCACATTTCACTCTCCTGATACTCTCCTTAACACAGTCATATGCAAAATCATGCAGCTAACAGCCTAACCGGAGAGGTTTCACATGTGCAAGAGGGGGGCTTCGTTTTCCCTCAGAGAGGACCAGTATCTCTGAAGTCTACCACTTGGCCTCTATTAGAACAACTGCCTGAACTTTTTTAAGATTATGGGCGCAGTGGTTCATACCCATCTATCTAGCCAGGGCTAATACCATCACAGGTGATGGAAGTGAAAAATGGATATGAAAAATAAATACGAACAACACAAAAACATCTTCTAACTCCAGGTAACAGGAGGCAGGCCAGGTAGAAGGATCACCACCTTCTCAAGGGAGGGTGGCGTGGGCAAAAGGGGCACAGTTCCCAGACAGACATCTTGCCCATCTGTGAGAACTGCAGACTCCAACTCAGTCTCTGTTTCACACCACTCACAGGGGTTTTTCCTGGCTATCAGGAACTCTCCTCTTTCGTCAAGTTAAGGAGAAGTGACAGTCAGTGAGTAACACCATCAAACTATCAAGATACATTTCAAAGGGTTTCAGAGCCCTTTCATGTACAAAACAGGAAAAACAGACTACACACCCATGCATGTCACTATCAGAGCCAATGAGGGCCAAAACCTAAGAACATGTATGTACCATATTCCCATTTTCTACGATAAATATTCCTCTGAGTTCTAACATAAGAGAGACGTACTTCACGCAAGGTGGTCATCCCGCTTTCTCCAAACATTTCTGGGTCAGTTTTAGTGAGGCATTTTTTAAAGTTTACTTATTTATTTTAGCAATCTCTACACCCAACATGGGACTTGAACTCACAACCCCAAGATCAAGAGTCGCATAGTCTTCCAACTGAGCCAGCCAGGCGCCCCTTTATTGATGCATTTAAACTTAATGCACATGAAATTCTCATCAAGTCATTCCCCTGCTTAAACTCTTTCATTAGCTTCCCATGCCCTCAGGGTCAAGTGTCAACTCTTTCCCGTGGCACTGTATCTTACACCACTTGGCGCTCACTCTCCACAGGGACTCTGAAACATAGATGACCCTCCTGTGCCTTTCCTTGGAAACACCTCTCCAGCAGGTTAGGGGTCCATAGGACCTGTTCACTCCCTCTGCAGTAGTTACACATTTGCCATCATTTGATTAATGATGGGAAGTAATTTTGGTGGGGGCCATGTCCACTTTGTTCACGCTATGTCCCCCAGTATCTAGTGTATTGAAGGCACTCAAAAATATTTTTTGGCTGACTGATTGGTTTCTTGCTTTCCGCAGTGTGTGTGAATTTAATCTTCATTGTGTGAATTGAGCCCACTTTGAAACTTGATATATACTCTTAATTTTTCTCTTACGATGAGTGATTCGTTGTGTTTGCTTATTTTAAGAATTACACGGAAGGTACAACCCAACACCAAAAAATAATCTTATTAAAAAATGAGGGCGGGGCACCTGGGGGCTCAGGTCATGATCTCAGGGTCCAGGGATGGAGCCCTGAGGAGGGCTTCCCGCTCAGCAGGGGAGCCTGCTTCTCCCTCTTCCTCTGTCCCTCCCCCCCGCGCGTGCTCTCTCGCAAATGAATAAAATCTTAAAAAAAAAAAAAAAAAAAAAAGAACCCATCAGTGGCGACGGCAGGCTACTTGTAGTGGCTTCACAGGGTTGGACTTAAGTCAGGAAGAGCCATGGGTAGAAGTGAATAGTAAGGCAGATGATGTAGCCAACAGGTCAAAGCATGTGTGAGACTCTTCCATCCTTCCACCTCCCAAAAAACCCAAGACGGGAGCAGGGCTGATACAGCACTCAAGTCCCAAGTCAATGTACTACTCTAATTTGGGCCATTAAGGTTAACATGAGCTTAATTCTCCATGCATGCAAGAGCCCGCACATGCTGGTTAGTACAAAATCATGACTTACACCACGTAACTGACCCTGAGTTATAACTCTACTAGTTAGGCTTCTCTATTCCAGCACAAACCTTTTCCATATTTGGTTTCACCACCAGTTCCATGTAAGATCCAGTCAAAATTATTCTCACAGATAGACTCCACGTGCATGCGGCTTGTTGCATAAAATAGGATTTTCTCCGTTCTGTTGTTCATCTTCATTTTTTTCCTAATAGAGGAAATGTGAGACTTAACGCCCAGAGCAATCCTCTCCCACTCTGGTTAATGACATTAATCCCAATAAAGTCTAATCATCTTAAAATTGGATTCCACCCACTTTCAGAATGGAGCTTCTAACACTAATGCACCAGGCGCAGAAAAGTAAATTTATGAGAACTTTTAAATGACAGATACATTAAATCAAAGAGTCGTAATACTGAAGCCGAAAGAGAGAAGTTCGAGTTTACAAAATGAAAAAATATCCAGACACTGAAAAAACTCTTGACTGTAAAATCAACCAATGAACAGGTTTCAAAATATAGCTCTTAACTGATCCTTTCAAACTTTATGTTAAAACAAAACAAAACAAAACCTGATAACATGGCCACCAACCTTTCAAAAGTGTTCAAGAGCTTTGTATTCTTGATCTTCTTTATCTTTTCAATCTTGAAATTTTTCATGGAAGCTTTGAAATACTCACTTATCATGGAATATTCCGGACAGCGATTATCGATCTCTAACAACTGAAAATTTTAAAAAATAGGTAAAATGTGAAACAGGAGACATTTAAAGCATGTTATATCCACACGCATGGCCCCTATGCCATGGAGTATCCTTGCCAGACTTCTGGTAGCAGGTGGGATAAGCTGGTTTAGGGTTTCCACATCTGGAGGTTCATTTTAGTAATGAACTCGCTGGCACGGGCCCATCAGCACTGGGCCCATCTGTGCAGGCTGACTTAGGGCTAGCATTATGCTTAAAGGCAAAGGGACGCCCCCTGGAGGTGTCAGATTTACTCTTAAGACCTGGTGAGTTCCTTGCCTAAAGCTAGAGCAAGGCACCCAAGCAGAGAGGCCTACACCCAAAGCTGGAGCACGATGTGGAAGCTAAGTGATGCAGAAGGAGTCTTGCCCCATCCAAGTTAGGTGATGAGGTGAGGCAGTGTGTATGCTCCCACAGAAACCTGCTTTTTAACTCCAACTAGAGACGAGGTGCTTTTACTCTCTTTCAGGTTTCTCATCCATAAAGCGGAGATGATGGTATCTATCTCATAGGGTTGTTGTAAGGATGCGCCCATAAGAGACTGTGTGTGGCTGGACGATGAGGTGCCCCAGAGAGGGCAGCTGCTCTCTGGGAAGGTAACACAGTTACCATTTGGAATCTTGACCCAAGAGTTTTACAGAAACCATTCATCCTTTCATCCAAACACACACATTTACAGCTAAGTACTTTTCCCCCACTTTAAACAATTTACACACTAAAAAGTAAAAACCAAGTACCTTATATCCACTCAAGCCAAAGTCCCACTGAGAATGCAATGTCGAGGTTAAAGGCTCTGACCGGGTCTGCGCCGGCTGACAGCTACAAAGAAGAGAAAGAACTCACTTCGTTCCCTGTTCCATATGCCCAAGTTCTGTCCTGAAATTCCAGCCACTAAGCCAAGGTTTCCCAGAGAATTTTTTCTTTGTACTTTATTTCGGATTATATTCCTGCATATTCCTGGTACAGATGTACTAGTAATCATGCTTTTTAAAAAATGCAGTCATTATTCATAATTTGGTAAGTGAATGTGATTTTCCCATTGATTTAAAATGCAAAAGCAGGGGCGCCTGGGTGGCGCAGTCGTTAAGTGTCTGCCTTCGGCTCAGGGCGTGATCCCAGCATTATCGGATCGAGCCCCACATCAAGCTCCTCTGCTATGAGCCTGCTTCTTCCTCTCCCACTCCCCCTGCTTGTGTTCCCTCTCTCACTGGCTGTCTCTATCTCTGTCGAATAAATAAATAAAATCTTAAAACAAATAAATAAATAAAATGCAAAAGCATTCATTCTGTTTTAGATTTCTGCTTAACCTTCAGAGGACCTAATATGTGAGCATTAAGATATCTTACAGCGTCTTTGTGAAACAATAAACAATGAGGCACGGGGGGAAGGTAGACCGAGGCACGGGGGGAAGGTAGACCGAGGCACGGGGGGAAGGTACACCGAGGCACGGGGGGAAGGTACACCGAGGCACGGGGGGAAGGTACACCGAGGCACGGGGGGAAGGTACACCGAGGCACGGGGGGAAGGTACACCGAGGCACGGGGGGAAGGTACACCGAGGCACGGGGGGAAGGTACACCGAGGCACGGGGGGAAGGTACACCGAGGCACGGGGGGAAGGTACACCGAGGCACGGGGGGAAGGTACACCGAGGCACGGGGGGAAGGTACACCGAGGCACGGGGGGAAGGTACACCGAGGCACGGGGGGAAGGTACACCGAGGCACGGGGGGAAGGTACACCGAGGCACGGGGGGAAGGTACACCGAGGCACGGGGGGAAGGTACACCGAGGCACGGGGGGAAGGTACACCGAGGCACGGGGGGAAGGTACACCGAGGCACGGGGGGAAGGTACACCGAGGCACGGGGGGAAGGTACACCGAGGCACGGGGGGAAGGTACACCGAGGCACGGGGGGAAGGTACACCGAGGCACGGGGGGAAGGTACACCGAGGCACGGGGGGAAGGTACACCGAGGCACGGGGGGAAGGTACACCGAGGCACGGGGGGAAGGTACACCGAGGCACGGGGGGAAGGTACACCGAGGTACGGGGGAAAGGTACACCGAGGCACGGGGGGAAGATACACCGAGGCACGGGGGGAAGGTACATCGAGGCACGGGGGGAAGGTACACCGAGGCGGGGGGGAGGGGGGGAAGGTACACCGAGGTACGGGGGAAAGGTACACCGAGGCACGGGGGGAAGGTACACTGAGGCACGGGGGGAAGGTAACACTGAGGCACGGGGGGAAGGTACACTGAGGCACGGGGGGAAGGTACACCGAGGCACGGGGGGAAGGTACACCGAGGCACGGGGGGAAGGTACACTGAGGCATGGGGGGGAAATACACTGAGGTACGGGGGGAAGGTACACCGAGGCACGGGGGGAAGGTACACCGAGGAAGGGGGGTAAGGTACACCGAGGTATGGGGGGAAGATACACCGAGGCATGGGGGGAAGGTACACTGAGGCACCAGGGGAAGAATCCTGCTGTCTGTCCTGTACAAACTGTATTTCAGGGTATAGTTACCCAGGAAGAAAAAGTCTTCTTTACAGACAATTCACAGCTATTAGTTTCTTATAAAAAAGTAAATGAGGGGAAATGTAATAGATTAAGAGCCTTAAAAGACAAATCCACCAAATGCAAATGTATATACCTTGTTTGGATAAAAATTTGTATAAATCAACTACAAAAATTCCTGCTTGACTTTACACCCGCCTTGAAATCTGTTTTATGTAACCACGTATCACCCCCGGGGGGGGGGGGGATCCATCTCCAAAACCGTTCATGAATGATGTAGATTTTCCTGAGTTTCATGAGCAGACAGAGGAGAGGTGGACTTCCTGCTCGCCTACCCTTCGGGCACACTGCCCGGCTTCACGAGCACAGACAGTGCTAAGGAAGCCTCTGTGTAAGGCAAGCAGGAAGATGTCAAGAACACAGATTCAGGAGTAAGCTGCTGACACCTGTGGCTGACCATCTCAAACATCTGCCGGGAGGCAGCGCTCCCCAGTACTTACTTGAACCCACTTTTAATCTGCTGCACATCCTTGTAAGACATAAATGCTGGCCTTCTGACAACATCTTTTTGGGTCCTGGAAGCTAGGTTTGTTTGAATCATGCCTTTAGAGAGAAAAAGGAAAACAAACAAGAACCAAGGATTAGTCCTAGAAAATGATGTCCTGTTACTTTTTGTAGGCTAGTCACACAGCAAATATTCACGACTGAACTGTAATACGTATGAATAGAGAAAACCCTTTCGGATGGGAATTGGCCATGATTAAACACTTGTATCCTTCACTGCCCTGATGCTAAGACCCAGAAAATAAAGATGTAATGAGACGAGCAGTCCGCAATTAATCTAATCTGTAAATCAAAGTCCGATCGTAAAGGGAAGGACTAGGGCAGCCAGATAACAAGACATCATCCAGGTCAGCTGCCCTAAACCAGTCATCAATGGTTAGGGTTTGGAATGTGGAAGCTAGATCTTGAAGGATTTTTGTCTATAAAGTGTGAAATGTCATTTTCCATTCATGCATCTTACAGACCCGGGTCCAAGCTGCAGTCAGAGGGAGCTCTTGAAAAAGTAAACCATCTGGGGCGCCTGGGTGGCTCAGCCAGTTGAGCACCAACTCTTGGTTTTGGCTCAGGCTGTGATCTCAGTGTGGTGGGATCAGGCACTGCATCGGGCTCTGTGCTCAGTGGGGAGTCGGCTTGGGATTCTCTCCCCCTCCTCCTCTGCCTCTCCCCTCACACACGCACCGGTGCTCTTTCTTGGTCTCTCAAATAAATAAATAAAATCTTTTTAAAAAAAAGTAAATCCTCTTACATTGCTAGTGAAAGTATAAAATGGCACAGCCACTTTACAAAACCATTAGGCAGTTCCTTATAAAGTTAAACATGTAGCACCTACGTGATCTAGCAATCTCACTCCTTTGTACTCACCCAAGAGAAATGAAAACTTACACCCACACAAACACTTGCATTTAAATGATCCTACTAGCATTATTCTAATAACCAAAAAGTGAAAACAACCAAAATACTAAGTGCGAATGCATAAAAACAAACCACGGTATAGCCTTACAATGAAGTATTACTCAGCACTGGAAAGGGAAGAGCTATTGTACGTGCAACAGCATAGATGGGTCTAAAAAACATTCTGAGTGAAAGAAGCTACCCACATGCGGAGTATATACCACAAGATGCTATTTATATGATGTTCTAGAATAGATAAAACTAATCTAGTGACAGAGAGGAAACGGGGGTGGGGAGAGACCGATTGCAAAGGGGCATGAGGAAACTTTTTGGATTGATGGGAATGTTCTAGATCTTTTCAGGATAGCAGTTGCATGCAAAAGTCAGCGCTCATCCAACTGCACACTTAAAATGGATGCATTTTGGGGCGCCTGGGTGGCTCAGTTAGTTAAGCATCTGCCTTCGGCTCAGGTCATGATCCCAGGGTCCCGGGATCAAGCCCCACGTCTGGCTCCCTGCTCAGCGGGGAGCCTGCCTCTTTCTCTCCTTCTGCTGCTCCCCCGGGTTGTGCTCTCTCTCTCTCTCAAATAAATAAAATCTTTAAAAAAATGCATGCATTTTATTGAAGCAATCATGCTTCAGTATAGTTGATGCAAAGTGAACAAAAATAAACAAAAGATAAAATGAGATGGTGCAGGGAGCCTGGGTGGCTCAGCTGGTTAGGCGCTGGACTCTTGATTTTGGCTCAGGTCATGATCTCAGGGTCAAGAGATCAAGCCCCAGTCTGGCTCCAAGCTCAGCAGGGAGTCTGCTCTACTCCCTCTCCTTCTGCCTGACCCTCTCTGCCCTTTCCCCACTCGTGCGCGTGCACACCCCCCCAAAATAATTAAATATATCTTTTTTAAAAAATGAGGTGGTGCCACAACTCTGCTCCAAACCTTCTTGCAGCTCTCATCTCTTAGACCTTCTCACTGTTCTTTGAAACCTCCAGCTTGTCTACAGTTCACAGTCTTAGGGCGAGCCCCTCCCTCTCTTGGGGGCCCTCCTTCCCGTGTGCACGGGCTGCTCCCTTCCTTCCAAAGGTTCCTCCCGGGACAAAACTAGATGCTCTCCTAGGGACTCCTCCAATTCTCTGGCTTCTTCATCACACTGCTTCATTTTCCCCAGAGCTGTTACCACTTTCAGAAATTGCCTAATGCCCACACCTAGAACAGTGCCTAGCAACAGAGCCGGCACTCCAATACTAGTTTAATGAATGTCAGAATATAAGAAATAGGAAAAAATCACCTAGAATACCACAAACTCCTCTGAACTAGTTTCTATGAACCAAGTGAACAAAATTGCTGGTCAAATTTCTCCAGATTCGGAAACAAGGTACATTATTGATTCTCCACTCTCCCCCACCTTTTCAAAATTGCCAAAACAATAGAATAAAAACCAAAGAAAAAAATTTTGATTTAAGCCATTCTTAATTTCACCACCCAACAGAAGAGATGTCCATTTCTTCCTATTCTCTTCTGGTCTTGGTCTACATGCATACATTGTTGCATTTACCATGCATATTAAATTTTTTTAAAAAAAAACTTCTCTTTAAAAAAACAACTCTTCATTTGAAATACAACAGCTAAAGAGAAAGGCACAAAGGCATAAATTGGAGTTTTGCCTTTTTCGTTTAACAACATAAATTTTGCTTTTACTGTGCAGTTTTCATAATCATAATTTTTAAGCAGTTCTCCACCGAAATTTAATACCCCAATTGCTTTGGTCACTATGCTACTACCCCCACAGGCTGTTCCTCTGCTGTAGCATGTCAAATAGGCTTTACTAAAGATCTTCATGCTCATCGCTTTTTTTTCCTTCTGGTGAATTATTTCCTTAGAAAGATTCTTAAGAGAATGAAAAAGCAAGCTTTTTTTTTTTTTTTAATTTTAAGTAGGCTTCATGTCCAACATGGGGCTTGAACTCACGACCCTGAGATGAAGGGTCGCATGCTCTACTGACTAAGCCAGCCAGGCACCCCAAAGCAAGCATATTTTAATATCTCTTGATATGCAGAACCAGATTGCTTTCCAAAATACAGTAGTTGGTATAAAGGTCTTTCAAAGCTACATTACTTAAGACAGTAATTGGTACAGGGCCCAAACCTCAGGCACCACCTGGAATGTCAAGGACCCGAGAAAGTCTTTATCTCTTTCAAAGCTCCTGCAGGGCTGATGGAGAAAGGGCAACCATCTGACCGTATGCAGGGAAGTGTCCCAGGGGTGCAGCTAATGGGACAGCACATTCAGAGGGAGGGCGGTTCCTGCCCTGGTTTCTTACTAACACAGACTGCTAGAAGCTAAGCTGAAGGCCTTTCCAGGGGGGCTCAAATGAACATGCTGGAAGGCAAAGTCTTCAGAAAAGCTAATGGATAAAACCAATCGCCTAGATGATGAAGCCCCGACGGAACAGCAAGGTTCTACAATTCTGAAGACACCGATGGGCCCAAAGTCTCTACTGCTGTCAGAGCCGAGGTTCGAGCACAGGCCTCTTGACAGCCACTGGCTCCTGCCCCACCGTACCGCATGCCTTGCTGAAAAGATCCCTGATCCTCGGTACGGCATGACCTCCCTTTGCTCCCACCCCCACGTGGACACCGCAGGCCAGATCCGAACGACGGGCACCGCTGCCAAGCGCAGAGTCTTACCCACAAAACTCAGCTCGTAGTTCCGCGAACCCGCCTGAAACGGCACAATCCCCCTTGGATAGCACAGGAAGAAGGACTCCAGGTAGGAGGAGTCGACGCTTGAAGCTTGCTGACTGTCAGCCTAATTAAAAAAACAAAAAACAAAAACAAAAGGTAAAGACACTTCCGGGTAAGCTTTTAAGAAATCTCTACCATTATATCCTATACAATTGTATTTTAGCCATGGGATTGCCACAGGAATGCATCTTGCCTCCCAAACCAGACTGTAAAGGCTGCCGGGCTGGGGCCAGGTCACACTGTCTTGTGGCGTCCCCATCACGGCGCTAGAAGAGAACAGTCTACCTTGCAGGAATGGACCATGCTTGGTGGATGCCTGAAAAATGAAGCTCTTTGTAATGTCCTTTTTACACCTTCTGTAAAATAAGACCCAAAGCGTACAGAGCCACTTATACCCATGGTACAGAAATCACGTCTGCCCTCGCTGCCTAACAGAATCCAACACTCGGGCATGAAGTAGAACATCGTAGAACATCGTTCCTAGCTGTTTTTACACCATCACGTGTGAGCAAGCAGTTTCGAGCTGTCGTAAAAAACCGGGAAGCTCCAATGAGCATACCGCAGTCCAAATGGAAATGACCTCCCCCTTCTCCTCTGCCCTGAACCACGCTAAGCAAATAAAATGGACTGCCCCCACCAGTTGGTCAACAACACTGAAAGAGCCCTTGGATTTGCCACTCACTGTGGCTGTAATGAAAGAGGCAAAGAACACCGCCCCAAAAATGTAAATATAGAATCTCTGGTCTCAAGGCCTGTACGAAGGGTCTGACCCTCAGAATTGGGTGGGTAAACACTAGCGTGTTGATTCTAGCAAGGAGACAAGCTAGGCCACCATTCCACTGTCCACACCCTATGCAGGGGTGGCAGACCAGGGCAGACTGGATGTAAGCCCTAATAGCAGGGGTTCCCAATACTTAATGGTGAAGAGAGACTTGTTCCTTATGATCTAGAATGTAGAAGCTAATGACAGCAAATTCCCAGCCGGTGGCAGGGAGGGGGTTCTCTGTCCCTTTAATGACACTGTGGGCTCTGCAGCTTTCAGCTATACCCACCCCCTCCCTCTTCCCCAGTGAACGAGCCTGCTGGATGTAAGGGGAGGGGGCCGCAATGAAAGCCTCCAAGGAGAATGTCCTGGATGGAGAAGGGCCTGAACCAGGTCTCTCTAGCCTGGGGAGGACTACAGTGAGGGTTGGGAAGCTGGGTTCAGATATCTGCAGACAGTGCAAAGCAGGAATAAACGAGAATGGGGTTCAGAAGGAAGAACCAGGACAAACGGCTGGAAGTGATAAGGAGGCTACCTTTAGCGGAACTTTCTGAACAACAGCATCCAACACTTCAGTTACACCTCGAAGAGGTTTGCTGCAACAGCTGCTGGGACATCATCTACCAGGATGATTGTAAACAAGGCTGCCATACTCATCGGGCAGCAGGAAATGAGACCGCCATGATTAGATGATGCGGGGCTGAGTCACACGCCCTTCCCGGACCCCAAAGAACAGCTGACGTGGGCAAATGCCTACGAACACAGGGGGTGGCAAGGCAGACCTGTCACCTCTGGGAACCCTCATCTGCCAACTTGAATCTCTGTCCTAACCTCCCATTCTGGCAGCCAAAGTCCCATATCCTTCAACTGCCAGCTCAGCTCTACAGGACCCTGTTCCCGGCTGCACGGAACCTACCGAGCTCTAGGCCAGGGCCTTTCACACTGTGTGTGTGAATCATAGGGAATCATGTTAAAATGCAGACTGAGATTCAGGGACAGGGTTTTTAATTCTGCATGTCAAAGAGCCCCCACGGTGCCAATGCTGCCGGACCAGACTTTTGGGTCTAGATCAGTGTTGTCCGCTGGAACTTTCCGGAACATTTCACTGGAAATATTCTGTTCTCCTGTTTGAGAGCCACATGCCACACGTAGCTGTAGAGCACTTAAATGTGACTAGTGTGACCATGGAACCGAAGCGTTCATTTTATTCAAATGTAATGAATTGAATTAAAACGAAACAGCCACTACAAGTGGCTGGTGCTTGTCCTACTGGACAGAGCGAGGCAATTCCAGTGTCTGAGCGTTTGGACAGCCCAGCGTGCCTCACACTTGGTCCCTCCTCGGGCCCTTCCCTCACACTGTATACTCCAGTTCTGCGGGAGCAAAGGAGTGAATGAGTGATGGGGCCTTCAGTGATTTATTCTCCCAAAAGACTTGAATGCGTATCTCCATTTCAGTGTCCAGGCCTTGGCTTTTGTCCCTTGCCCACATGACTGCCTTGATCTTGGTTTCTAGCGCTAGGGTGCCTTTGCCTTGGGCGGTTCTCTCAGGCCATGGACTCCAGCCCCTCAACACCAGCTGTCACAGCTACTGAGCTCAGCTCCCAGCTAGTCAGCGTCTCTGAGGGGCTGGATCTGCAGGTGCTGCCAGATGCAAACCCCACGGCCACCAGGCGCCCTCCGGTCACTCGTGCTGTCCCCGTGCTGTCACTCCTGCTGTCACTCCGCCCTGCACCATTACTGCCCACCTGTCCGGCTGTTCAACCATCCCTCCTCCCAATGCCACATCGTCTCCCTGTCTGCCACCTATGTATGGACAAGTCCTGGCTAAGCACCTGAACTTCCATAAAAGAATATCAAGTCTATATTCCAAAGAGCTCACAGTCAAAGCATATGCACCGACCCCTGGTTGGCAAAAGCTGTTCTCCCAGTTTCTACTAGGGAGGCTCCTAACCCAGAAATTTCAGTTGCCCCAACTCTTGTTAAAAATTCAATTGCAAGAAATAAAACCGGCAGGACTCTCCCTATCTGAAGGCTATATGGTCCACTCTTTTCTCCAAATATTCTAACCTCTATACTGGATCAAACCAGGCCATCGAAGAGCTGCAGACTTGACCCACACACACTGAACTCTGGAAGAAACCAGGCTGCTCGTGATATTGTGGTTCAAATCTTCTGGAACCACCAATTTTTATTTCACTTGGACAGACAGCAAGGAGAACATCAAACCTAGGGTCTGTTTTCCTCCTTTTTTTTTTTAGTAACAAAAGAACCAACTCAATTTATATAATGATGGGTCTAATTAATATGAGAGGGTAAGAATTTATTCACATCACCAATAACATGTGCCACAGTTTAAAGGAATCCAACAACATTCTACATGTCTGCATGAAGTTCCAGGAGACATTCTAGAACTTTGCATTTAACACAGACCAAATGTCCCAGGGAGAACTTTATATCAAGAAGTTTTATCAGACGGGACACCTGGGTAGCTGAGTCGGTTAAGCGTCTGCCTTCGGCTCAGGTCATGACCCCAGGAGGGGTCCCAGGATCGAGCCCCACATCGGGCTCCCGGCTTAGCGGGGAGTCTGCTGCTCCCTCTCCCTCTGCCCCTCCCCCCGCTCATGCTCTCCCTCTGCCTGCCGCTCCCTCTGCGTGTGCTCTCCCCCACTCACTCTGTAACAAATAATAAAATCATTTTTTTTAAAAAGTTTTCTCAGAAGTTCCTTGATTTCTTGATGTTTTACTAGGGAACATGAACAATGGGACTTATGTACATTTAAATATCATCTATTCCCCACTGACGGTTCTCCTTGGTCTCTGGGACCCCTGATGTCACTAGAATGCAAATCTTTTCCAACCCTCTTCCCCGTCTTACCAAAAACTGCAAGCATTTGATGTAAGAACCACTGAGGCCTATAGTTTGTTTTTATTTTAACCAAGGCTAATTAACTTGAGTTTGTAATATCTATTTCCACAGTCAACTCCCAGAATCACTTAGGCAGAGCTGCACTTGGATATCATCCTCGGCTCGACCGTAGGAAGAACCTGGACAGAGCGCGACAGGACGGGGGTTTTCACACCATACTGTCCCGCAAGCCATCAGAGGAGGGAGAAGAGCAAGGGGGACGGAGAGCAAGAGACCAGGCTCTGCGCCCCTCTCCTACTTCCACAGGGCAGCTCTGCTCTACTCCCGTGTGTTCATTCGGGTTCTGTGAGCGATGGTCTGCGGACACGGATCTGCTGCTACGACAGCGGGGAAACCACTGGACTAGGTCGAGTCAGAAGGGCTCCCGGGGAGGACCTCACTGGCTGCAGCGTACATGCCCCCCTCTTGGTGGCCCCAAAGGAGAGCTTCCCTCAGGCTCCACTGACAGAAAAGAGCAGTGCTCCTCCTGAGCAGCTGGCGTGTTCTCCCCGTAGAGGCACGGGGGACCCCGTGACAGAGGGTGTGTCTCCCTGTGCTTTGGATGCGGGGCAGCTCACAGCCAAACTCATGACCCATCGACTTCTATGCGGAATAAAACCTCTTGCTGGCATTTCATTGTCCCTACTCTGGCTCTGGCTTCATTTTTTTAAAATTTGTGTTTGTTTGTTTTTAAAGATTTTATTTATTCATTTGACAGAGAAAGAGAGAGAGCACAAGCCGGGGGGGCGGCAGGGGGAGAGGGAGAAGGAGGCTCCCCACTGAGCAGAGAGCCCGACGTGGGGCTCAATCCCAGGACCTGCCGGGATCATGACGTGAGCTGAAGGCAGATGCTTAACCGACGGAGCCACCCGGGCACCCCTATTTATTTATTTTTAAGTAGGTACCACACCCAGAGACCCCGACACGGGGCTTGAACTCATGACCATGAGATAGAGAACTCAGTTGAGATCAAGAACTGGACATTTCACCAACGGGGCCACTCAGGCACCCCGGCTTTGGCTTCATTTTAATCTCTCATCTTGCTTTCCTTTTTTCTTTCTTATCACTCTGATTTCATCGCTTTCTCTCTCTCTGTCTCTCAATTTAATCCTAGGCACAAGCCCCGCTTATCTGAACTTCTATCATCTGTTTCCATGTCCCTGTGTGGGTAAGCCTGCCATCGTCCAGTCCCGGTCTTTCGAATCCATCTGAATCCAGATCCTGGCCGAATCCTGGTGACCGTCTATCAGTCTGTTGATTTCTCACCCCGCCTTCTCCGCTGGCTGAAAGCAGTCCTCTCTGCACATTTACGAACTCACACTAGCTCAAGGTTCCACCTTGGTGCCTGATCGTGCGGAAAGAAGGGTGTGTGGCTAACTCGGGTCTCCAGGGTTTCCTTGTAAATAATTGATAGATGCTGCTGCTTATGACAGTAGAGTGTATGCTTACCAAGAAAAAGGCAAACACAGCTGTGCATAACGTGAGAAAGCACTATTTCTACTACCCCGTCTGCTCCCCATGGGTAACCATGTAGACATCAAACATTTTACTAGTGGTTTTTTCTGAAGGTGTCATGTTTAAACAAGAGCCTCCTGGAGGAGGGGTACTCACCTCCTCTCCATATTCAACCCATTTGTCCGATTCACTCTTCCAGTACCAAATCCATTTCGTGGCAAAGACAAAATTGGTCAGTGCTGTGACAGACGAGGGTGTGGAGAGGCGTCGGATAGGATTAAAATTACAAGTCATTTTCTGGAAATCGATATCTTCATTTCCAGTAGAAAAGCTGAGAGGGAAAAGTTTAAAGTTAACGGAACACTTCAGTGACCTTGATCTTCTACAAACTGGCCTTCCCTAACGAAAGCACAGACTGAAGATCTTAGAGCTGACAGGGATCTTCAGATTTTCTCTATAAGGCCCCAGGTCTTACATACAAAAGAAGAAAAAACTGACATGCAGAGAGGGTAGATAAGTTACCTACCTCATACAGTTAATGATTTCACAACATATATTCTCTCCTCAGCCAATATGCCGGAATAAAGTGGGCCCACAAAACAAATGATTGGCTCAATGTTAGAAACTCACAGTAGGTCAGGTTTTTTCAAGTATTATTATTTAATTAGCTACACAATGTGGTCTGAGACCTTCGCAGGAAGCCGGGAAGGTCAACTTATTTTCATAATAATAGTAAGACATTATTTGCCTTTTTCACTTTCATACTCTCACAGGTGCACAGTGGAGTCTTCCAGGGGCTACATGATGTGTGATTCTCCAACAGATTCGCTGTGCCAAAATATAAAACCATGTCATTCTTCTGAATGAATTCTGTTTTGTTTTGTTTTGGAAAACAGGTTATTATTTAGTTGTACTATATAGTTATTACATATAACTCTAATTACATAAGATATAAAAATATGGTATTTATGTTACCATAAATGAGTTTGTTATTGTTTTTTTCAATGACTCCATAAATATTGAATTTTTCTGTTTTGATTTTTAATATGGTAAATACGGACAGCTATAATTCACATAAACAGAAGTTCTTTGGGACCCTCAATATATTTGAAGACTGTAGAGGGGTCCTGAGGCCAACAAGTTTGAAAATTATTGCTCTAAGAAACATCTCCTAAATCAGTGATTCTCAATGAGGAATAGTTTCGTCCCCCAGGGAACATTCAGCAATGTTGAAAGACATTTTTGGTTATCACAACAGGAACCTAGTGGATAAAGGCCAAGAATGCCGCCAAACAGCCCCCCCAAAACAAATAATTATCTAGCCCCCAAAGTCAATAGTGCTAAGGTTGAGAAAAGCAGCTTCAGATTTACCTAGGGGGGAGAAACACACCTCCAAACAAGAAAGCAGCTGATGCTACCCTCTAGTGGCAAAATGCAGTAACACAGACTCTTCACCAAAAATTCACTATGAAACGTTGGAATGTATGTGACTGCCCCATCCCCACCCGGGCAAAGAATTTCCTTGTAACAGGAAGGAAGAGGAGGAGGAGGAAACAGAATCATAAATACAGAAAACAAATTGGTGTTGCCAGAGGGGAGGGGGTTGGGGGAAGCAAAATAGGTGAAGGGGAGTAAGAGGTACAAACTTCCAGTTATAAAATAAATAATCACGGGGATGAAAAGTACAGCATAGGGAATAAGAAAAAAAGAATTTCCTTTATAAAACGAGGATGCACCATATAAATACGGTCATGAGTGGTATCACCCAGTTGACCCCGGGCAGAAACAGAAATGTAAGGTATCCTCTTAGAAACCTCCAGGATAGAGAAAAGAGCAAACATAAAGGAAGATACAAAATGCTCAAGCAGACAATAAAATTCTGCACTAGAACTATATGAAATTACTCAACTCGAGCTCTACAGCCATAAAATTAAGCCAG
>NW_024425563.1:14724771-14790744 GCF_017311325.1 Ursus maritimus | reverse complement strand
AGCTGTAATCACTGTACTTGCGATAGTCCTATTGTGAGTTCGCAGTAATCCAAACTGACCTCTGCAATGTGTTTTTCTGCAGGACACAGTGATGAAACCTGTGTCACTGTTTATATCACACGAGTTGGCTAACAGTCCCAGAACGTCTAGTATTTGCCAGGCTCTTTGTGACTTCAAATCTAGCTCATGTTTTTCTTCATGAACTCAGCAGGCAACCGCCATTTTTATCTCAAGAGGTACATGAGACTTGAATGGGATTCTGAAGGAAAATGGTTTCTTCTTCTTGCCATAAGCCTAGCACTGTGCTTTCTTTTGATGATGTTGTGGACCTCACAAGCCAGAGTCCGGCCACCAACTTACATGCGGATTTGGGGGTCACAATAGGCCTTCTCAATACTCTCCATGGGCTGGAGGTCCATCCAGGTGTTTGCAAGCCACATCTGCCACCGGTAGGGCAGGTGGAAGTGAACTTTGTTGCAACTTTCTGCAAAGACAGAGAGGAGGTCTGAGGGTCTGTTAAGTGGGGGTTCTTACCAATTCAACTAAGTTCACTGCTGACCTTCCCCAGGAAAGGCTGCCTTTCCCGCCACGCAGGACCTGCATGCAAGCACATTTCCAGTCTACGCCTTTGCCCATGCTGGTTCCTGCCCACGCTGCCCCACATCCATACCGTCAGCTTCCCTTGTCACCAACAGAGACACCTCAGAAAATAAAAATTCCCCACTCCCCAAAGAGTCACTTTATCCACATGGAAATCTGACATCATTGTAAATGTACTATTACCCCCTCTGCACCCCCAAGGGGTACTTGGAGATGCTCTCTAGTGTCCACAACTGTATGCATTTCCTTGAAGCCATGGCCTAAGATTCGGCTCTTCCAGAAAGATTCCCTCACTCACCTCACTCTGTTCTGATCTGACTTGTATTTTGTATTCCCTTAGCCAGCACTCAGTCCCCAGCTGGTACTTACGTTACTTATGCATTTACTTATTTTATGCAGGCTTCTCATTAGGGGATGTTTCAATGCCCGCCTCCATCACAAACTCACTGAAGAAAGGCCTGCATCACTCTGTGGCTTACACCCCCTTTGCGTGACGGGTATAGGGCTCTGAATGGCTATTACATGAGTGCTTGCTGGACAGCGAATTAACGTCACAAGCCCATTAATACAGGAATGCAGAAAATAGTTCTGTCTTTGAAAATTTGCATTGTTATGTTTAAACCATTTCGAGATGCTCAAAAGATGTGTGATTCCTTTTTTTTTAATTTTATTTTTAAGTAATCTCTACATTCAATGTGGGGCTCGAACTTACAACCAGAGATTGAGTCGCATGCTCCACTGACTGAGCCAGCCAGGTGCCCCGGTGTGTGATTAACTTAAAACCAAAAGAGGCGGCGGAGGGGGGGTGCCTGGGGGGCGCAGTCAGTTAAGCCTCTGACACTTGGTTTCACCTCAGGTCCCGATCTCAGGGCCGTGAGATCGAACCCCATGTTGGGCTCTGTGCTTGGTGCAGAGTCTGCTTGAGATTCTTTCTCCCTCTCCCTCTGCCCCTCTCACTCTTGCTCTCTCTCTCTCTCAAATAAATAAATAAAGCTTTAAAAATAAAATAAAACCAGAAGAGACAGGTTCAGACATCCCAGGGAAAATCACAGAGCCACATTGCCCATGGTCTAGTGGACTGAAAATTATATAACCATTCACGATAGTCCGTATCTCACGCCCATTAGAATAGCTGTTCTAAAACCAAACCAACACAAAACAAAAGCAAGTGTTGGCAAGGAGACGGAGAAACTTGAACCCTGTGCACTGCTACCGAAAACATAAAACAGGGTGCAGCCACCACGGAAAATGGTGCGGCAGATTCTTGAAACATTAAACGTAGAATTATCAAAACAAAAGTTAATTTTTTTAAAGATTTTATTTATTTGTTTATTTGTTGGAGAGAGAGAGAGAGCACGAGTGGGGGAGACCAGAGGGAGAGGGAGAAGCAGACTCCCCGGGGCTCCTGGGTAGCTCAGTCGTTAAGCATCTGCCTCGGCTCAGGGCATGATCCCAGAGTCCTGGGATCGAGCCCCACATCAGGCTCCTCCGCTGGGAGCCTGCTTCTTCCTCTCCCACTCCCCCTGCTTGTGTTCCCTCTCTCGCTGGCTGTCTCTCTCTCTCAAATAAATAAATAAAATCTTAAAAAAAAAAAAAAAGGAAGCAGCAGATTCCCCGCTGAGCAGGGAGCCTGAGGTGGAGCTCGATTCTGGGACTCTGGGATTATGACCTGAGCTGAAGGCAGATGCTTAACCAACTGAGCCACCCAGGAGCCCCCCAAAACAACATTTTTAAGTAAACACCAAATCATCATAATATCCAGCAATTCCACTTCTGGGTGTATACCCCAAAAGAAGTGAAAGCAAGGTCCTGAGCAGATCGCATACACCCAAGCTGATAGCAGCATTATTCACAGCAGCCAAAATGTAGAAGCAACTCAAATATCCATTCACAGACGATCGGATAAACAAAATGTGGCACATACAAGCAATAAAGTATGATTCCGCCTTAAAAAGGAAAAGGAAATTCTCACGCAGGAAATTCTCTTTCACATGGATAAAACCTGAGGACGTGACACAAAGTGAAATAGGCTAGCATCACAAAGAGACAAATACTGTGTGATTCCTCCGACCTCCAGTCGTCCTCCTCAGAGAACAAAAATTAGAACCGTGGCTGCCAGGGACTGGAGACAGGGAGAATAAAGAGCTGCTGTCCAAAGGGCCGCAGAGTTTTAGTTCTGCAAGACGAAAAAGAGTTCTGGAGATTGGCTGAACAGTAATGGGAATCTAACCCTACTGACCTATACACTTAAAAATGATTAGGGTAGGGGCGGCTGGGCAGATCGGTCGGTTAGGCGTCTGTTTCAGCTCAGGTCATGATCTTGGGGTCCTGGGATCGAGTCCTGCATCAGGCTCCCTGCTCAGTGGGGATTCTGCTTGTCCCTGTCTCTCTGCCTCTCCCCCCACTCGTGTGTGCACTTACTCTCTCTCTCTCGAATAAATAAAATCTTGTTAAAAAATGATTAGGACAGTAAAACCTATGTTAGGTGTATTTCACCACAATTAAAAAGGAAAAAAAAAACATTTAGGTTAAAGACTTAGGATTTCAAGAACACGGGGCAGAATCTTCCTTTTCAGACACCAGGTGAATGAGACTAAGACCACTATGGGGTCAAACAGAGGCGATCCAATGTGATGCCTGGGACAGAGGCATGCAAGTGAGCAGGTGGTATCACACTGGGAGGACAGCCATCTGCCCCAGATATAGGTGCAAGGGACACAGCTCTGGTGGAAGCCTGGTGGAGTGGGCTAGTGAACAGGTGCAGCCCCTTGACCGGAAGGACAGACAGTCCGGGTGTGCAGGACTCTCAGTACATGTGTGAGGACCAACTGCAAAGGGCCCACGGCCCAGAAGAGACATGACGCCTAAAGGACAGGACACGAACTGTGAAAGTGTGTCGGCTGGGATACTTTTATTTTTTGGATTTGTTTTTTGTTTGTTTGCTTTTAGCATATGAAAAGAGGGTCCCTGATGAAGTATAATATTTCACCTAAAAGTGAACTGCAAAAGGAGAAAGTATAATATCATGCAGTGGTCAAGAACACAGGCTGGCTGGGCAATTTAGAGTCAAAACCCAACTTGGCTACTCTAACCTTTTGGTGCCTCTAGTTTCCACATCTGTAAAATGGGTTAATAACAGAACCTGCTTCTAGGGTTGATGTGAAGTTTAAAGACGATGCATGTAAGTTTCTTGGCAATGCACCTAATATACAGTAAGTGCTCAGTGAATGCTGGCTTCTAGAAAGTTCTTAAGTTACTCACCAACTTGACAACCCCTACACAGATGGTCAAGACAAATCTCCTCTGAGCCACAGTCAGCCATCCTGGAAGAGCTGGTACTCTCAGCGTTCGACGCAGAATCTACAAAACAAAAGAAGATGCGCGTACGCTGACCTTAGTGTTCAGAGCAAAATTCAAGATACCTGATCTCACAATGGGAAAGAGTATCTGTAACTGGCACCATGTTCAAGAAAATTCCAGATTCGTGTGTTGCTCATGAGAGCCTCGACAGCCCCTCCATAAGAGCAAACATGGATGTTTGGGTCATGTGAGAGGTATGTTTATTGTTTAAGCCATGACCAAACTACTCCTGTTCTCAGTAAATGTGGCAGCTTTCTCTACACGGTTCGACTGTTGGTACTTGAATCAGTCTCCTCACCAGTACCACCCCTTGACCAAACCCTCCAACTCTATGCCCTTTAGTAACTACTGGGGAACGTCCGCAGAGAGGCCACCAGCCATAACTGCTCTGTGGCCAACACAAGACATGGGGCCCCCTTTGTCCTTTGGTGACTTACACGGAGCACATCTTGGGGTCCTTGCAAGCTCAGCGGCAGGGCTAACCGGGACTTGGGCAGCGTTCTGACCATGGCTTGCACAGGCTGCAGCTCTGCTGCTCGAGGACGATGTACACGGTGGCATCCTGGACTGAGTACGGACTTGCGGTGTGGGGACAGAGGTCTCCCGAGGTGTGGGCAGGACCTGGGGTTCCAGACTCTGACTTCCAAAGCACAACGCATTTTTATCCCCTCTACACGTCAATGTGAAGTCAAACCCAGTGGCACCAATTGTACTGACTTCAGCTGTTTCATCCACAACTTGACTAGTGCCATTTGGTGTGCCGTGGACAGATTTATTAGCCCAAACCATCTTCTCTCTGTATTGACCGCTGACAGACCCCACTGTTGGATCATCACCATCTGTAATTTTGCCAGTGGTCTGGAGATTACTGTGAGTGGCTCCGGTGTCCCGATTCCTAGGTAACGATTTTTCCCTCTGTCTGCTGGTTGTGGTTTTGTAATTGAAAGATCTTGTGGAAGTTGTATCTACGGCCGTTCCATCAACGTTATTATTAAAAAGCGGGACATACTGGACATTTTGCTTCCCACTTCTGTCCTCGGCGTTCATGCTGTCTGAGAAAAGCACGCCCGTGCTCTTTCTGGTGGTTATGGTGTCGGGTGTTTGATCTACAGGAGAGCCAGGGGCAGCTTGACTCTGGGAAAACACACGCTCTCTACCAGTGCCTTTGCCGTTCAGCCAGGATGCAGGGCCCTTCCGGTTGGAAGCAGGCTTTGAATCAGAAGGGAGGTAAATGCTACCTTGATTCCCATAAAAGAGATCCTCTGGACCGCCATTCTCTGAAAACCGCTGGCTTCCTCCCACTTGACCTCTTCCTCTGAGATTATCCGCCTTAGGCGGGACGGGGGAAGGCTGAGGGCCATCCTGACTTCCCAAACGCACGAACTTGTGGGCCAGGTCCTCCACGGGCGCGTCATCCAGGGGGGGCCTGTGGCCAATCTGATCTGGACCGGGTGTGCAGGGCCTTTGAGTAGGACCCGAAGCCGATGGAAGAAATTCGGTACTGCCCTGAAATGATCGGTCTCTGCTCTTGCTTCTTCCTCTGTAGGCCGGATCTCTACGATAGGCGGGAGGAGCTAGGAAAAGAAAAACGAAACCAGGAAAATGAGCGCTAACAGGTTTGGGTTCTTACCACGGTTCCTCCTCAGCTTTTCCAAGTTTGCTCTCTGAGTTCTGTCAAATTACGTGTCCCAATCTGGTGTGTAAAAATCTTGAGAAGGGTGTTAAAGACGATGAAGGAATCTGCTCTTTTGTTGGCAGAGCAGGAAACACCACCCCGCAGCCTAGAATGAGAGTCACAGTGACCCTGGCTCTTCTCGACTTCTCTCCTGGGCCTCGGATGTAACCTCGAAGCCCCTAGACTCTTAGGTGCGGTTCTCCACTACGTTCTGGTTCAAGTCAGCATTCTGTGCTATGATGAACGGAGACACACACAGGAGTGAGTCAGGGAGGATTTTCCAAGTCATTTACATTTGCTCATATTGTGAAGAAGGTTCCCAAACAAATATAGGATTCACAAAAATAAATAAATTAATTAATTAAAACCACAGTGTAAAGCTCTGATTTCATTTAAACTAGAAGTTTTTCCATAGTTCATCCCGTCTCCAAATGCCCAAGCTTAAGTGAGAAATATCAAAAAGAATTAGCCTCTCTCAAGAAATCTGATGAGTCACACTCCTTAGGAAGAGGAGGGAATGCGTGAGCACACGTGTTTGTGAGTGTGTGTGAAGTGTGCGTGTGGGACAGGCACATGTGTGACGTTTATGTGTGGTGTGTGTTATGCTGGATGTGCGGGCATAAATGAGGGGTATATGTGTGTAAGACGTACATGTGTGGTATACGTGTGTGAGGAGTGTGTTTGTGAGAGAGAGAGATGCACTTGAGTGTGACATGTAGTTGGTGTGTGAGATGTGTCTGTCAGTAAGATGTGTGTGTGTGTTATGTGTGGTGTGAAGTATGTGTATGGTGTGAATGCATGTGTGTTTGTGTGTGGTGTGTACAAGTATGTGGTACGTATGTGTATGTGTGGTATGTGTGTTGTGTGTACACGTGTGTGGCATATGAGCTGTGCTACTGTGTGGGGGAAGGGGGAGGAAGAGGGCCTTTCTCTTCCCAACTCAGAGAGCAGCGGTAATAGAATAAAAGCAAACATCCTTCTCCTGCCAACAAAATAGTTAATTAAGTAAATTAACCAGAAGGGATAATAAAGATCTCTCTCACGTACAATGAATTTCTTGGGAAACTACGCCAGAAAACATCCCTCCAGGGGCTTCTCTGTTCAGAGAGCATTGTGATGTGGGAGGAGAAAACACCAGATGAAGGACCAGAACACATAAGCTCTGCCACTAACTAGTGGTGTGAGGCCTTGAAAACATCCCTTTTATTTACTCATAGCAAAAACGATTTAAGACTGCTTGCAATAAAAGTCATTTAAAATTTCTGAGCCTCGGGGTGCCTGGGTGGTGTATAGTCAGTTAAGTATCTGACTCTTGATTTGGGCTCAGGTCAGGATCTCAGGGTCCTGGGATTGAGCCCCGCATTGGGCTCCACACTCAGCATGGAGTCTGCTTGAGATTCTGTCTCTCTCTCTCTCTTTCTCTGCCCCTCCCACTCATGCTGTCTCTCTCTAAAATAAATAAAATCTAAATAAATAAATAAAAGTACAATTTCTGAGCTCAATCTCCTTATCAATTAAATAAGGCTAATAATACACCTTTCTTTCTTCATAGCTTTGCTGTCAGGAACAATGATGAGATATTTTGGGTGAAAAATCCCTGGTTAATTATAAAGCATTTCTCAAATATAAGGAGGTGTAATTGTTTATTATGTAATATAGCGTCCAAGAATTATATATTCTATTTGCTTTATAAAATTCACCTCTCTCACATCCATTTCACAAAGGCTTAAAAAATTGCTGAGGGTTAATATCCATTAAACAATGTGAAAATGATTAAGGAATAGAACTGATCACTTCACACACTGAACATAACATGTTTTGGTGAGGAGGTAGAGAAGGTGGAACCCTTGTGCGCTGATGGTGGGAAAGCAAAATGGCGGAGCTGCTGTGAAAATGGGATGACAGTTCCTCAAATAATTAAACCTAGAATGACCACGTGATCGTGCATACCCAACAGAATTGAAAGCAAGGCCTCAAGCAGACATTTGTACACCCATGTTCATCGCAGTATTACTCACAATAGCAAAGGTAGAAGCAACTCAAGTATCCAACCAGGGATGAACGGGTAAACAAAATGTGGCATATACATACAGTGGGATGTTATGCAAAGCAAAATAAGCCAGAGTCATAAAAAGACAAATCACATAAAATTCTATTTCTATTTGGTACCTAGAGCAGTCATATTCATGGAAACAGAGATTAGAACGGTGACTGCCTATGATCCAGCAATTGCACTACTGGGTTTTTACCCCAAAGATACAGACGTAGTGAAAAGAAGGGTCACATGCACCCCAATGTTCATAGCAGCATTGTGCACAATAGCTAAATTGTGGAAGGAGCCGAGATGCCCTTCAACAGATGACTGGATTAAGAAGATGTGGTCCATATATACAATGGAATATTACTCAGTCATCAAAAAGAACGATTTCACAACATTTGCAGCAACATGGATGGGACTGGAGGAGATTATGCTAAGTGAAATAAGTCAAGCAGAGAAAGACAATTGTCACATGGTTTCACTCATTTATGGAACATAAGAAATAGGAAGATCGGTAGAAGAAAGGGAAGAATGAAGAGAGGGTAAACAGAAGGGGGAATGAACCATGAGAGACTATGGACTCTGGGAAACCAACTGAGGGCTTCAGAGGGGAAAGGGGTGGGGGACTGGGATAGGCCGGTGATGGGTAGTAAGGAGGGCACATATTGCATGGTGCACTGGGTGTTATACGCAAGTAATGAATCATGGAACTTTACATCAAAAACTAGGGATGTACTGTATGGTGACTAACATAACATAATAAAAAATTATTATTAAAAAAAAGAAGAGGGGTGCCTGGGTGGCACAGCGGTTAAGCGTCTGCCTTCGGCTCAGGGCGTGATCCCGGCGTTCTGGGATCAAGCCCCACATCAGGCTCCTCCGCTATGAGCCTGCTTCTTCCTCTCCCACTCCCCCTGCTTGTGTTCCCTCTCTCGCTGGCTGTCTCTATCTCTGTCGAATAAATAAAATCTTAAATAAATAAATAAATAAATAAATAAGAAGAACGGTGGTTGCCAGGGACTGGGGGGAGGAGGGAATGTGGTATTGTTTCATAGGTATAGAGTTTCAGTTCTGCAAGGTAAAGGGAGGTTTAGGGATGGGCTGCAAAACAATGTGAGTGTACTTAATGCCACTGAACACTTAAAAATGGTTCAGATGGTAAATTTTATTAGGTATATCTTTACCCCATTTTTAGAATTATATATAATATTTTTTATATCGTCTTTTTTTTTTTAAGGAAGGACATGCTATAACATGGGTTCGATGAACCTTGAAGACATTATGGAAGTGAAATAAGTTCATCACAAAAGTATAAATCCTACATAACCCCCCTTCTATGAGGATGCTGCAGAGATCAAATTCATAGAGACAGAGAACAGAACAGGAAGTTGCCAGGTGCCGGCATGGGAAGGAATGGGGTTATTGTTTACTGGGTATGCAATTTCAGTTTGGGAAGATGGAAAAGTTCTGGGGATGGATGGTGGTGATGGCTGACAGCAGAGTGAATGTAATACCACTGAACTGTACGCTTAAAAATGGTTAAAAGGGAATGTTATCTCTTAACACAACTTAAATGGTAAAAATAAATACATTTTTAAAGAAATAGTACTGAGCACTGTGAATTAAATTGTGTATGGTTTTTGCATTAATGCTAGATTTCCTGTATTAATAGTATTGAGGCTATGGAAGAGAGTGGCCTTGTTTTAAGGAAGTGTGTGCTTATATACACAGGCGTGGAGGCTCCGGATGACTGCATACCTCAAATGCTCTAACCACAAAAATGTTATGTGTGTGCGTGTCAGTGTTCACAGGTGCACAAAAATGGACAGAAAGTGACAAAACAACTGCGACAAAATTTAATGGGACAAAATGCTAATAGCTGGTGAAAAAAAAGCTTGATCAATTAGCTTTTAGAAAAATGATAAACACTTTAACAAACTGGGGGAGTGGTTAGTACTTAGCATGAAAATCAAATTGCAGGGTGCCTGGGTGGTTCAGTCAGTTAAGCATCTGCCTTCGGCTCAGGTCATGATCCTGGAGTCCCAGGATGGAGATCCCGCATGGGGCTCCCTGCTCAGTGGGGAGCCTGCTTCTCCCTTGGACCCTCCCCCCTCTCGTGCTCACTCTCTCTTTCTCTCTCAAATAAATAAATAAAATTTTAAAAAATCAAATTGCAAAATTACATATATACTATGATTATAACGAAGTAAAAATTATGTATACATACAGACAAGGTCTGAAGGCAACAACAGTTTCGCGTGGTGAGGTACAATGATTATAGGTAAAGTTACACTTCCCTTGTGATTTGTTTATTTCTGTGCCTTCTATTAAAGAAAATGTGGAAAGCAGTTACCTCTGTGCCCAGCGTGTTTCTGCGGGCTATGCTTGCTGTTGCAGATGTCCTGGATGTTTTGAACCACGCTGGAGCTCAGCCCATGCTCCCTCATGATGGCCAGCACCCTTCTGTCCATCAGGTTATGGGACCGGAGGCAGTTGGTATAACCGCAGTTCCCTCGGGTAAAGTGCTCACAGACGTGGAGCCTTTCACACTGTGGATATTTGTCACAAGTCACTCTTCGACCCTCTCCCTTGTAATTTTTGCATATCTGCAGAAGAGAGAAACAAACACTAGCCAGAGACAATACACCTTCCCGCATTTGCCACACAGCCATTAAGGAAAGCCGAAGTCAACAAAAATGTTGGCAGTAAGCAGAGATAAACCAAAGGATAAAAATACATGTGTCTTCTACCATCTAGACGAGTTGTAGTCAACTATGATTTATTTGGGGTAGAGGAGGCATGCAAACTAACTAAACGAACCATGAATTTAATAACCCTTTGGAAGAACCAAAAGAAGATGGCCATGGCCAGCTACATTAGGACCAAACAGGACCCAAAGGGAGCCCTACATTACAAAGGAACCCCAAAGAGGAAGGCTATCAAGTCATTCTGCAACTAAAAGGACATGTCGGGGGCGCCTGGCTGACTCAGACAGTGGAGCATGTGACTCTTGATCTCAGGGCTGTGAGTTCGAGCCCCACATTGGGTGTAGAGATTACTTAAAAGTAAAATCATCAAAAAAAAAGAAAAAAAAGGACATGTGGATCTTACTTGCAGCTGTTGTCTCTGCTAGGCAGAACATGACAAGGTGTCTCAAAACTAAAAAACCCAAGAAGGTAATTTTTCAATTTCTATGTAAATAGCTCTGCTGACATGTAGTTCTTACTGAAAAGAGGGCATACGTATTTTTTACTGAAGTACTGTCACGGAGGCCAGGCCGTATGATGCAGGACTGGAAGAAACGGATTTCAAAGTCCGCAGCCGTAGCCCTAGAACCAGCTATGTGACCTCACCTGAATTACCTACTCCCCGCCTCTGTTTCCTCTGCTGTGAAGGAGGAAAATATTTGCTCTGTCCACCTAACCCAAGTTATTGAGCAGATTAAATAATAAAATATGTTGTTGTGCAAACAAAAAATATTTTGTTGTGCAAAATATAAAATGCACTGCAAATGTTCGAATCATTACATAAAAGAATCCCAAAGATCAAAACATTTATAAATTGTTTCAACAGACTGAGCAACCCAGATCAGCCTGGTTCACTGTGATCTCGGGCTTAAAGTGTGGTCCCTGGACTGGCAGCATCAGGGCCACGTGGAAATGTATCAGAAATGCAAATCCTCAGACCTATCCCCGTCTCTACAGTCAGAGCTGCCAGAGGTGGGGTTCAGCACTCTGAAGTCACAAACCCTCCAGGTGATTCCGATGCTCCCTAAAGTTTGAGAACCAGTGTCCTCAAGGCTATGGCAGAAAAAGAACAATTAGCAACTTCACGAATGACGCTTTGGTTAACAATCCTAGGACTATTTTTTTTTTTTTTTTTTTTTAAAGATTTTATTTATTTATTTGACAGAGAGACAGCCAGTGAGAGAGGGAACACAAGCAGGGGGAGTGGGAGAGGAAGAAGCAGGCCCCCAGAGGAAGAGCCTGATGCGGGGCCCGATCCCAGAACTCCAGGATCACGCCCTGAGCCAAAGGCAGAGGCTTAACCGCTGTGCCACCCAGGCGCCCCAATCCTAGGACTATTTTAATAAGGAAGTAAGAATGCTCCTGGCCTTCATTAGACCAGGACAAACGACAGCATTTCTGCCTTTAATAAGCACATTTAAATTTTACAAGCTTATAAACCAGGAAGTCAGGTTTGCCGGAAGCTTTTATATTCTCACAGGGCAAGGCAAAGCGAGAGAGTGTGAACACTTTGAGGTTTTCAGGGCAGGAATGTATCTTGTTCACTGCTGCCTCCAAGATTTAACGCAGTGCCTGCCTCTTGCAGGCACTCCTAAATGTTAGTTGAACGAATGCACAACAGCAAATGAAGTGAGACCCAGAAGGATTACCTGCTTTGTCCAAGATCACACAAGCAGTCGGTGGCAGGGTCAGGACTTTGAAACTTACTCAGCTTACTCTTGTGTTAAGAAAGCAGGAAAGGGGGGCGCCTGGGTGGCACGGCGGTTAAGCGTCTGCCTTCGGCTCAGGGCATGATCCCGGCGTTATGGGATCGAGCCCCACATCAGGCTCTTCCGCTATGAGCCTGCTTCTTCCTCTCCCACTCCCCCTGCTTATGTTCCCTCTCTCGCTGGCTGTCTCTATCTCTGTCAAATAAATAAATAAAATCTTTAAAAAAAAAAAAAAAGAANNNTGGACAATATGCAAATGAATGAGTGTGGCTGGGTTCCAATAAAACCTTATTTGTAAAACCAGGTGGCAGGCCAGATTTGGCCCCTAGACCATAGTTTGATGACCTTGGATCTAGATTGTCGAGGGACAGAGAAATAAAATTATATTTTCTTTAAGTCACTAAATTTGGGGGTCTGTTTGGTGTAACAGCTTTGCCTAGACCCTCAACCAATATACCCTATCATCTTCCAAAACCTCAATTCAAAAACCATCTCCTTCCAGGAAGCTACTATATGGAGAGCATCCATTAGTCCTAGTACTGTGCCTTCAGATCACTTCAAACAGGAAGGAAATTGCTGGAATCTTTAGGTCCCTTAGCAACAAGCACCTGGTGATTGCTATCTGCAGAGCCTGGCGGTAACTTTGCGTCTTTTGTGCTCCTGTTCCAACACATCCATGACACAACACTGCCAATCATATTCTCTCTGCTGCTTAAACTAAGGACTCATCACTTACCTCAGGCATGAAAAAAGGGTCACTTTGGAGGAGAAGCACGGCTAGTTCCTCTTTGTTCAGTCCAGACAGCTCATGATTTTTCAAGACCTTGAAATTCTCTTCTGAGAGAACGTTGTGAGAATATTTGCACAAATTCCTGGAAGAAAACAATTGTCAGTGTTTCCACACCACAGAAGTAAAAAAAACAAATCATCCAGCGAGCTTTCGGTTATCAATGCTACATCCTTTGATAACTAATTCTGCTTAGAGAATACGCTTTAAAAGTATAAACTGGGGCGCCTGGGTGGCACAGCGGTTAAGCGTCTGCCTTCGGCTCGGGGCGTGATCCCGGCGTTCCGGGATCGAGTCCCACATCGGGCTCCTCCGCTAGGAGCCTGCTTCTTCCTCTCTCACTCGCCTGCTGTGTTCCCTCTCTCGCTGGCTTTCTCTCTGTCACATAAATAAATAAAATCTTTAAAAAAAAAAAAAAAAAAAAAATAAAAGTATAAACTGATGAAACACCTAAGTTGGGGTACAGGGGATGTAGTTTTTAAAGATTTTATTTATTTATTTATTTATTTTTATTTTTATTTTTTTTTATTTGAGAGAGAGAGAGTGATCACGTGTACGCACACGCATGCACGCACCCTGGGGGAGGGGCAGAGGGAGACAAGCGGACTCCCCACTAGGTGCACAGCCAGAAGTGGGGGCTCAATCCCACAACTCCAAGATCAGGACCCGAGCGTAAACCAAGAGCCAGACTCTCAACTGAATGAGCCACCCAGGTGCCCCAGGGATGTATTCTCTCACAATTTATACACATCTATAAATTGTTGCAATACTTCTTTAAACACTATCTCCTCTAGTATTCATTACTAGAGGAAAAAATTGACAAAGAAACTAAAATCAATTTCTTGGAAATGATTGCCCACTGTGGGGCAAAGAATAATTATTATAATACATCTATGGACTTGGGGTGCATGGCTGGTTCAGTCCACAGAGTATGTGACTCTTGATCTCAGGGCTGTGAGTTTGAGCCCCATGTTGGCTGCAGAGATTACTTTAAAAAAAAATCTTCTAAAAAAAATACGTGTAGGGACTGACAGTAAAAGTCAATGAGAAAAGAGATTCCATTTATCAAATATTTTTTTAAGATTTTATTTATTTATTTATTTATTTATTTATTTATTTGAGAGACAGAGACAGAGCATGAGTGGGGAGGGCGGACAGAGGGAGAAGCAGACTTCCCGCTGAACAAGGAGTCCGACATGGGCCCCGATCCCAGGACCCTGGGATCATGATTTGGGCTGAAGGCAGACGCTTAACCAACTGAGCCACCCAGGCGCCCCCCTTTATCAAATATATTAATGATACAAAATTATTCATTGCTTTATTTCTCCTGTGTCTTATATACCAACGTATGTATACCTATATGATCTGTGACTACAAAGGAATGGAACAAACTCTTAATTGTATGTTTCAAACAACTCTACAGAAAAAAAGAGACAGAAATTCCTGCATTTTAAGACACTGATGATCTAGGTCCACGCTGTCCAAGAGAACACACTCTACGATGATGCAATTGTTCTATGATCTGAGCTTTCCAAAGATGGCTACTTGAATCATAGCTAGTAAGACTTTGGAACTAAATTTTCTATTTTACTTTATTTTAATTAATTTAAATTTGAATAGCCACCTGGGACTAGTGGCTACCAACCGAGGGCAGAGACCTGTGTCTTCCGTGTTCAAAGTGTAGTGGTAGAGGAGGGAGCATCAGCATGCCTGGGAGCTTGTCAGAAATTCAGAGTTTCAGGCCCCACCCTACTTACACTGAATCAAAATCTGCCCTTCAGGGGCGCCTGGGTGGCACAGCGGTTAAGCGTCTGCCTTCGGCTCAGGGCGTGATCCCGGCATTATGGGATTGAGCCCCACATCAGGCTCCTCTGCTATGAGCCTGCTTCTTCCTCTCCCACTCCCCCTGCTTGTGTTCCCTCTCTCGCTGGCTGTCTCTATGTCTGTCAAATAAATAAATAAATAAAATCTTTAAAAACAAACAAACAAAACAAAACAAAACAAAATCTGCCCTTCAACAACATCCCCAAATGACTTAATGACATTAAGGTCCGAGAAGCACCGATTCAGATCACTGAGAAACCCTGACGGCAACGTTTTCATTAGACAAAAGTAATTTGGCAGTTATCAGTGTCCACATAACAAACTCATTACACTTTCTAACTTACATGTGCTACCTACAATTATAGCCAAAGTCCTCAGATTTATGGTTTTAATAGTTATTAATATGATGGGATATTAACATTTTCTAGTTTGCACAACTGTCATCAAATTGCCAGGCAGTGAGGTCATGGCCGGATTTTCACTATATAAATAGCATGGCTACGATGACCTTTGTACAAATAACCTTCCATCCTCTACAATATTTTCCTGGGATTTATTCCTTCGGGAGTACTGCCTCAAAGGACACAATAATTTTCTTGGCAGCTTGTTTCATTTTGATCCAGGGCTCTCCAGGAAACACACCAGCAATCTGTGAGTGTGTTTATTTCCCTGCAAGCACATTAATAAGGAGTTTTATCACTTCTGCTACGTCAATAGGTAAGAAATAGACTTATGCTTTTAATTTGCACTTAATTTACTAACGAGACTGGAATATTCCCAAATGTTGCCTTGATCCTTATATTTCTTTACTTACTACTCCTTACTTTCCTTACTTCCTATTTGTTCATATTCTTTAACTGTTTATCTATAGTAGGAATGGTTACTGACCTACAGATTTATAATTGTTCTTTACGCTTTTAAAAATTAATCATTACCAGCCTTGTTTATTTCAAATAGTTTTGCATTTTTTCCCTTTTTACCAAGAACTTTAATTAAGGTTGCCGCTGCTAAAGTTTTATATGATCAGACCCTTCCAATTTGCCTTTCATAATTTTAATATGTCAGAAATTAATTCCTCCACCATAGTGGGATAACTGTAATATATATTTTTTCACTTGTAAAAGAAATACCTTCGACTACAATTCTTTAATACATCTGGAGCTTATTATGACAAATAGTGTCAGAAATGGACAGAAATGCTTTACATCAACTTTTCTCAATAATAATCCTATTTTTTTTAGAGAGGGGGGGAGGAGGGGAGGGACAGACGGAGAGGGAGAGAAAGAATCTTAAGCGCGCTCCATGCCCAGTGCAGAACCCCATGCGGGGCTTGATCTCACAACCCTAAGATCATAACCTGAACCAAAATTAAGAGATACTTAATGGACTGAGCCACCCAGGCGCCCCTCAATAATAATCCTAATATTAAATAGGATTTCTTTCTTATTATTCTGTAATTCTGGACTATTATGTGATAATCTTGTAACAAACTTAGAACTGTTGGAACGTCTATTATGATTTTATCAATCTACTGTTCTTTTTTTTTTTTTAAGATTTTATTTATTTATTTGACAGACAGAGAGAGGCAGCCAGCGAGAGAGGGAACATAGGCAGGGGGAGTGGGAGAGGAAGAAGCAGGCTCCTAGCAGAGGACCCTGATGTGGGGCTCGATCCTACAACACCAGGATCAGGCCCTGAGCCGAAGGCAGACGCTTAACGACTGAGCCACCCAGGCGCCCCATCAATCTACTGTTCTGCTTTAAATCTAATATAACTTAAATCTCCTTTGCACCATATTTTAAATATTAATGGAGTAATTTATTACATCATTGGTTTACTCCTTTTCCAAAACCCCTTTAGTGTGCTTACCTATCATTTTCTCTATAGAAATTTTATTACGGTTTTGTCAATTTCCACAAAAATATCATATTGAGAATCTAATTTGTGTTAACTCCATAAATTAGATCAGATATTATGTCACCTTAAGTACGTTAATCTTCCGATTCTGAAACAGAAACTATCTCTCCATTTATTCAAGTTCTATTTTTCTTATGGAGAATTAAAATCTTTCTTTTAATAGTTTTCTTCCATTTCCCAAATATTAAACATTTATCTGTTGCCACTATTTTTTAGTTGTCACTAATAAGCAGAAATGCAAATGACTTTGCAAAACTATCTTACTGAAGCTAGTAATTTTTTAAATGTAAACATTTAGATAAAAGTTATTTTCTAAGAATGAATCTTTAAAAGTAACTTATTTTGGGGCGCCTGGCTGGCTCAGTCAGTAGAGCATGTGAGTCTTGATCTCAGGGTCATGAGTTTGAGCCCCACGATGGGTGTAGAGATTACTAAAAAAAATAAATAAAAATAAAATGGCACTATTCAAATGCTGCTGTCTGTGTGTAAGGCACTTCTGAAACCCTCTGGAATTGCCATCAGATCTAGCTGTGGCACCTCTTAGAAAAAAAACAAAACCCACGGAATCGATGACTGTGTCTGCTACCATCTGAGCCCTTAAAACCCAACCAGCCCTCCCGTACACTTTGCTTCGCAGAGAAGTCGAGAGCAGGTCATCGGGCTCTGGTGACGCCTCTATCCCAGCCATTTCCTCAGGCGGGCCTTCTGTGTCTCCGGCACTCCTTGATAAGCCGACTTCAGCTCCCTCAGCTTGCTTTGGGGTTCTGTGGTTTCAGATATAACTGCTCCCAGCAGTCCCCACCACCCAGGGCCCTCAGCTGGACTGACTCCCCCTTATCACTCGTCCCAGCCCCCCTACAGGAGGGGTCCTCAGACTCCAGCCCAGACAGAAAGCCACTCCATCACCAGATGAATGGGAGACTCATTAACTGTAAGGCCTCTCACTCCACTGGCCAGTGCCATTAATGCTACTGATGAATCACTGAACGCCGCCTCTGAAACCAGTAATATATTCTGTGTTAATTAATTGAATTTAAATTTAAAAAAAATGATTCCCTTGCAATGGAGCTGAAAATGACCTCTGTGAAATAAACACCCCACCGCTAGACAGGTTCCACCTTCTGTCTCAGAGATACATGACAACTGTTACTGGAAAGGAATTTAGAGTCTTTGCTTTCTCTTTAGCCTCCAATCCAGACATCCTGCCCCCAGTGCCAAGACTATGGCTCCTCTCTGACAGCGAAATCAGGATCACAGAAGAGGACCCAGCCCCTCTCCAGGTCACAGCTAGATGCAGCAATGGTCCTACCTGTCCTAGCTGAGGAGAAGGAGGGCATATCCAAGGTCCCTGACGTCAACATTTCCTCTAAATAACTAGAGGCCACCAGGCAGCCTAATGGTTTTGTCTGGAACCCTGAGTCTCTAGGCTTTTCCATGCTCACCCAACACACTCATGCTTGGCCCTGCGCCACTGGGTCCTTGCTGCAGCCTGTCCGAAGGCTCAGTTTCACTTGTCATTTCTCACCTCCAGCCGCAGGCAAACTGCTCATTCCTCTAGATCCGAGACACTCACTCTGCACCCGGCTTCAGTCTGCAGCGTCTATATCCAGCCTTGGTCTCTGACTAGCAGCCTCCTCCATCTTCCCACATTCCCTAGACTTCCCCCCACTTCTCAGACGCTTTCTCTTTACCCCAATTTCAGCATATTGGTCGGCCATCAGGATGGGGCAGTTTGTGCCCATCTCTTTGGGAGTAAGGCCAGGAGGACAAAAACCGACGTTTATTACCTGTGTTGTAAGTGACAGGAACTCCGCATCTGCTATTTAATATGTAACATGGTATGCCTATGAGGAAGCAATTTACTTTTTACTTAGGGAAACTGAGGCTGATAAAATGAGAAATCAAAAATAAAATAAAATGAGAAATCCAAGGTAACTCAAATAAGAGGAAGATCTGATAAATGAACCCTGATCTCAAACAAAACAAAACAAACAAAATAACAACAACAAAAACCCAAAACCTAATCTGGAAAAACAAAAGCAGATCAAAACTTTTCCAAACCGAAAAGAGGGAGAAAAAGAAGTAGGGGAAAAAAGCCCTTCTTGAAACCACTGTTCCCCAGCACTCAATGGAAAACTGAGAGCAGAGTACAAGGCGAGCAAATGCACATGAATCCGGTAAAGGTGGGACAACAGATGACAGAAACTGCGTCTTAGGACTGGCGTTGGGGAGACAAGTTCAGCAGCACCGGGCATCGTTAGAGCTTGAGGGAGGTCATGTTTTAGGTTTAGGGTGGCAGAAGCTTCTTTTCCACATTCTGCTGATCACTCTGCCCCAGCTCCAGGTCCCTAATATCCACCAGGAGGCTTCAGCCTGGAAAGGGCGTGAAAGTCCGCCATGGCCTCCTCAGGTTCTCTAAGCCAGCTGTTCTCAAAGTGAGGTCCCCAGACCAGCATCACTGGGAGGCTGTCATAAATGCAAATTCTTGGGGGCGCCTGGGTAGTGCAGCTGTTAGGCGTCTGCCTTCGGCTCAGGGCGTGATCCCGGTGTTCCAGGATCGAGTCCCGCATCGGGCTCCTCCGCTGGGAGCCTGCTTCTTCCTCTCCCACTCCCCCTGCTGTGTTCCCTCTCTCGCTGACTGTCTATCTCTGTCAAATAAATAAATAAATAATCTTAAAAAAAAAGAAAGAAAGAAATGCAAATTCTCAGGCCCCACCCTGGACCTACTGGCTGGATCTCAAACTCTTGGTGTGTGTCAGAATCGTCCAGAAGGTTTGCTAGAACACAGATTGCTGGGCTCCACCCCCAGAGTTTCTGATCAGTAGGTCTGGGGTGGGGACTGAAGATCTGCATTTCTAACGAGTGCCCAGGTGATGCTGCTGCCTGCCTGCCTTCTGGGACCACCGCTCCACTTGGGAAGATGGAGACTCAGGCTGCCTTCTCCTGTGAAGGACGACTGGGCCTGCAGAAGGCTGGCGCACAGCTCCCCACCTGCCGGCGCAGAGAAGAGCTCTCCTACAAACCATTACGAACGGCCCAGGGGAAGACAAGTGTTTGCAGAATTCTGCCTGCACTTGCAGCAGATAAACTTCAAACAGCATGAGTTGGGAGAGGAGATGATAACTTCATAAAAAAAAAAATTATAAAAAGAGCAAAGATGGCCTTGAAAGAACATAATTGTCTCGGTTTCAGGAATCTCTGGCTGAAGACTAAAAACAAATGACCTTTTCACTTTTCTCTTCCAGCCACAGAACAGAATGTTATTTTAGCCCTGGCAATAAATCCTCCCCCGCAACTCAGACTAGGTCTGGGCGGTAGAGTGGCTCTCATCCCTGGCTACACATACTCATCAACTGGGGAGTGTTTAGAAATACCTAAGCCTAACCCTCAGAGACTGATTTAATTTGACAAGGGGCGGCAGGTGATTTTACCGTGCAGCTGGAGCTGAGAATTGCTAGTTGGACTCGTTGGATCAGAGTTTAAGCTAGGTTCCTGAACTAGGTGGTCACTTCGGAGCCCTTGTGCTTCCCAAGCTGGTAAACACAGAGCCAGCTCTGGGCTCCTCAACCAGACCCACCAGGAAAAGATAACCAACCACCTAAGGGAGAGTCTTGTTTTTTTGACAGTAATTTGTCTCAAAATACCCCTCCCCTTCTCCACTCACCCCCCCTGCTCCCCAACACCTTGTGGGCAGGGGTTGATAAAAACAAAGAGAGTTGATTTGTACAGAAAACAGGAAATAGCTCACCATGATATACACCAGGTGAAAAAGGAACCAGGACGTGTGAAAGATAAAATCTAGAGAATACTGGTCTAAAGAAGAAAATGTCACCAATCAGAAACAACCGTAAGGAAGTATTATTTCGAAGCCATGAGACTCCCATTCCCTATGTTTGTACCGCTGATGTTCAAGGTTAAACTGCCAAGCTACGAGAGGTAGGGGTGGCTCGGTGAATCTGGGAGGCTTGGTGAGATGGGGAGAATCAGAGTGGGCCAACAGAGAGCACGGGAGCAGGATAAGGGACTGTGTGGGCGAAGAGAAGCTTGGAGCTGAAGAAAGGGGCCGGCTCTAACCACCACTGCACCATCTGGAACCCACAAGGTACAAAGAAGAGAAGGCCAGCCAACTGCGGCCACAGGGTGAGCTCCAGGTGCACCTGCACCAGGCCATGGCCCCGGGGACAGGAATGCACCAGGTTGGCTGCAAAACTCTGGACAGCAGAGGGCAACAGGAGCAGACCAGACCTGCGGGGGGATGGGAGGGGACGGGGTTGGGGGGGCAGCACCCAGGACCTGTGTGTAGTCTACTGCACCAAGACTGGGGCACCCAGGAATCATGTCTCTGTTATTGCAGACAATGCCTTCCATCTCCAGCGCTCCAAGTTAGTGTTGCCCAATAGAATCACCTAGGGAGGGGCGCCTGGATGACTCAGGTGGTTAAGCTCAGGTCATGATCCCAGTGTCCTGAGATCAAGTCCCGCATCGGGCTCCCTGCTCTGCAGGGAAGCCTGATTCTCCCTCTCCCCCTGCCTGCCGCTCTCCCTGCTTGTGCGCGTGCTCTCTCTCTGTCAAATAAATAAAATCTTTAAAAAAAAAAAAATCACCTAGGGACTTCTAAAAAAATCTCAGTGCCCAAGCCATACTCCAGACCCATTAAATCAGAATCTGTGGGGGTGGGAGAACGGGGCTTCAGGGTTTTTTTTTTAAAGACTCCTCAAGCGATTCCAATGGGCAGCAAAGTTTGGGAACCATCACCCTAAGTCCACATCAGGACGGAGAAAAAGCGTAGGAAGTGAAGAGTAAAGCATTCAGGGGTGGTGGTGGTAGTGCCAGAATCTTGAGGATTAGAAAAAGGGAGCCCCCAAGATCCTCTCTTCACACAGGCCCCTTCCCTTCTCCCCTTGCCATACTCCCCAACAGCAATCCCTTTGGAAGGTAAGAGCAAGATTCAAATAGACCAGAGAGAAAGATTAGTAAGCTGTTTAATGGTGGCTTAAAGATTCCTTTAGTGGGAAAGAAAGGGGCAGAAGCCTCTAGAACAGGCTGTTTGCCATAGAAAGCATGTGCTCAATAAATATTTGTTGATGGAGTGGCAAGAATGCCCCACGTTTCCTGTATGTCTTGTGGTTCTATCATAGAAAAGTAACAGGTCACCCTAACCTTGGAGAAAGCAATACTTTTTTTCAATTTCTGTTCACTCTGCACTAAAGAATCCATCCCATTTCCCTTTTACGCCCTCGAAGTCTGAAGCCACGTAACACCCTGCTTTTGCAGTCTGCCAGGAAGCACACCCCTAGGTACTGTTTCTGAAAGTGTGGTTCATGGACCCCTGCAAAAGAATCCTTAGGGTAAGGGTAAAAAAGCAGATCCCCCGGCCCAATCCACACCCCCTCCCGCTTCTAAACCAGAATCTCTGATGTGTGACGTGGAAATCTGTGTTTTAGTAAGCTCTCCCCCAAGTGATTCAGATCCATATCAAAGTTTGAGAAGTACTGTTCCAAAGCTGGCCACCTACTATACCCCAGGGGCTACCCAGAACTGATAGCTCAGGGTACAGGAAAAAAATGTTACAATCCTTTATATATATATATATATATTTTTTTTTAACTTAAAAAAGTAAAAAAAATATATTGCCTGGGCTATAAGAGGTGGAGAAGTAGGGAGGATCAACTGGTTAACTCAGAAGGTGCACGAGATAACCTTTAGAAGTAACAGAAATTCTCTTTTTTCTTTTTCTCATAGAGATTTTCTGTATCTTGATCATGGTGATGGTTACATGGGTGTATATCCATTTACTGAGACTCTTCGCCCTGGATACTTTAAACAGGTACATTTTACTGCATGTAAATCATACCTCAAGAAAGTTGATTTTGAAGTTTTTTAAAAGATAAAAAAGTCAGTATTTAATATTCAAATTAAGAGTTATACTTTACGTGATTTTTAAGTAAATATATACATAATCGTAGTACATGCTCAAAATGTTCTCTACTGAGAGGGGTGAAGAATCAAAATGTTTGGAAACTAGCCTCCTTGGTGACCTGATGTTCTGAGTTGGTCTGAAACAGATGAAAATCTTTCTCGGTGTGGAGGAGCAAAAAGGATGGCAAAACAGGGCTCCACTCTCCTCAAAACCTGCATCCAGCTCCTCTGCTCCAACCTGCTTAAACTGACTCCTCACTGGGCCTGAAATCCTAGGTCCTCCTGGATTCTTTAACTCCTTTTCCACCCCCATCCTGGGGCCTTGTCAATTCCAGAGTAGTCTGTAGGTAAAGATCAAAGATACCTTTTGGAAGTAAATACAGTCAGGAGCAATAAGCAAATTAGAACCCTTTTATGGAAGGAAAACAACCCTGTATTTGTTTTCTCTGTTCACTTCTGCCATCTCTCTATTTTGTAAAGAGTAAAAAATATTTTGTTATCAGATGCTTCTTTGTCCCTTACTCAATATTTTATCAAGATTTACAGTATCACTTATGATGTCGTTACGCCTCTTAGCTTAATTTCTGCAGAAAGTGGCAGAAATGGAAAGGCAGATTTGGCCAAGTGAAAATAAACATGAAGCAAATCTAAAAAGAGAATAAAGAGGCGCCTGGGTGTCACAGCGGTTAAGCGTCTGCCTTCGGCTCAGGGCGTGATCCCAGCGTTATGGGATCGAGCCCCACATCAGCCTCCTCCGCTATGAGCCTGCTTCTTCCTCTCCCACTCCCCCTGCTTGTGTTCCCTCTCTCGCTGGCTGCCTCTATCTCTGTTGAATAAATAAATAAATAAATCTTTTAAAAAATAAATAAATAAATAAATAAAATAAAAAGAGAATAAAAATTCCCAAATGACTCTTATGGGGCACACGCCCCTCTGGGCCCTGATGTCACAGAAAACAGCACAGTCTCTGTGGCATCAACTTGACAGCTAGACTACAAGGACAGAGCACACTCAGTAACTGAAGGAACTTCCAAGATGACTCCTCCCCAGCAAATACACCACACAGATGACATGTAACATGCAAAAGTAAAAGGCAAACCTTTAAAACATGCTAAGTGAAAGAAGCCAGACACAATGGGACAAATATTGTACGATTCCACTTGCAAGAAACATCCAGAATAAGGCAAATCCATGGAGACAACAAGTAGATTAAAGGTGGGGGGGCAGGGAGAGGGGAGAACAGGATGACTGCTGATTGGTGTAGGGTTTCTGTTTGGGCTGAGCAGAATGTTCTAGAACCAGAGAGTGGTAATGATTGCACATCATGAATGTACTTATTGCCGTTGAACTGTACACTTCCCCCCCCCCCGCCCAAGTTTGGAGGTCATTCCTCTTCTTTTTTTTTTTAATTTTAATTCCAGCACAGTTAATACACGGGGTTATATTAGTTTCACGTGTCTGTTCTAGTGATTCAGCAATTCTATCCATTACTCGGTGCTCATCAAGATAAGTGGGAACTATGCACTTGAAAATGGTAAAAAAAAAAAAAAAAAGACTATCACAAGCAAAAGTAAATAGACCAGTAAGACGACCAAAAAAATGCAAAAATGGAAATAAGAGGCAACTGCTAAGATTTAGACACCAAGTAAGACAAACCAAAAATATAAGCATTAGGTCTTAAAACAGCTAGATATGCAGAAATACATAAAGAATTAAAACCACAGTGAGGTACGATTTTGCATTGCTTGTACTGGCACAAATTTTAAAGGGCTGATCATGGGTCCTCCCCAGGGGGCCTGCGGATGTTTGCTGCAGCCTCCTTTGCCTGGCAAAGCAATAAAGCTAATGTACCTCTTCCCACCCCTCCCCACCTACCCCCACCCCCCCCAAAAAAGGCCAATGTTGTTAAATGGCAAGGATATGAAGCAAGGGAATGCTCGTATTCTTCTGATGGGAGTAAAACCCAGTATACACACTTGGAAAACAATGTGGTATTATCTCATAAAACTAAAGATAAATCTACTAGGAGATATCAGGGAACTCTTGCACGTGTACACAAGGAGAGATATACCATAATATTCAATGCATCATGGTTTGTAATACCAAAAAATTTAAAACAATCCATATTTTGATAATAAAAATTGGTATACAAATTGCACACATTCATACAAAAGAAAGCCATACGTTTGAAAGAACTAAAGCAGTCCCTCTCCTAAAACGTGTGGGACTTAGGGCAAGATAAAATGGAGGTCCGTGCACCAAGCGCCTGAAAATTTAAAAGTACAAAATGAAGCTACAAAATGGTTCAATGAAATACATTCTGTCTTCCTATCTGGGGACGCCTGGGTGGCGCAGTCGGTTAAGCATCTGCGTTTGGCTCAGGTCATAATCCTGGGGTCCTGGGATGGAGTCCCACATGGGGCTCCCTGCTCAGCAGGGAGCCTGCTTCTCCCTCTGCTTGCCACTCCCCCCCCCGCCCCCGTTTGTGTGCTCTCTCTCTCGCTCTCTGTCAAATAAACAAATAAAATCTTAAGGAAAAAAAATTTGTTCTGTCTTCTTATCTTGACAAACATACTTGCAAAATGACCTGGAAAATCACATGTGAATTCTTCTGAGACTCCTCCGAGTTCTCTGATAAGATACAAGAGAATGAAGCAAGTTGGCCCTAGCTTCCAACTCTGGCCCACCCCTTCTCTCTTCCCACCTCAGGCTGTGTCCCACACTGTTAAGAGTCATCATTCACAGGAAATGACCATGCCAGCCACGTGTAGGAAGACCTGGGGAAGAAGCCCATCCAGGCCTAGAAGTGGGCCCGGGAATTGCAGGGTTCCAGAAACCCAGAGCATGGTCTAGAATTAAAGTGAGCACTACAGGTGCTAGACGGGCACGATTCCTTGGCCCCATGGACTCCTCAAAGAGTGAGTAGCAATATTAACCAAAAGACGGCCAGAGGGGCGCCTGGGTGGCTCAGTCAGTTAAGCGTCTGCCTTCGGCTCAGGTCATGATCCCAGGGTACTGGGACCAAGCCCCGCATCATCAGGCTCTCTGTTCATCAGGGAGCCAGCTTCTCCTTCTCCCTCTGCCAGCTGCTCCCCTTCTTGTGCTCTCTCGCTCTCTATCAAATAAATAAAATCTTAAAAAAAAACATACATACATATGTACATACATACATACATAAAATACAGGCAGAACTAGGACTGTAAAGCAGAGGGCCCAGGGCAGAAGCCCATCTTGTCCAGGTCTCAAAATGGTACAGAAACACAAAGAGGGCTCTGTACATTAGGAGTGAGTCTCAGAATCATCATGCTGTGCACACAAAAGCAAATAAATCAAGTATTTGCACACCTAGTATTGATAACATTTACAGGATTGAAAACATGGAAAACAATACTAAATATTGCTTAGAAATACATGCATATACTAAAAAAAATAATAATAAATGTATGGGAAAAATAAAAACCAAATGCAGAGTAGTATCAGTAGGATTGTAAATTGGTACACCACTATGGAAAACAGTACAGAGATTCCTCAAAAAATTAAAAGTAGAACTACTGTATAATCAGCAATCCCACTTCTAGGTATATATCCAAAAGAATGACATCATTATCTCAAAGAGATCTCCTCACTCCCATGTTCAATCCAGCATTATTCACAACAGCCAAGATAAGGAAACAACCTAAACGTCCATCAGTAGATGAATGGATAAAGAAAATGTGGGATACCGACACAGACACAGATATATAGACATACAGAGGAATATGTATGGAGCCCCTGGGTGGCTCAGTCAGTTAAGCATCTGCCTTCAGCTCAGGTTATCATCCCAGGGTCCTGGGATTGATCCCTCATCGGGCTCCTTGCTCAACAGTAAGCCTGCTTCTCCCTCCGCCTGCCTCTCCCCCTGCTTGTGCTTTCTCTGACAAAAAAGCGAAGTCTTTAAAAAAAAAGGAATATGTATGATTCAGCCATAAAAAGAAAGAAATCCTGCCATTTGCAACAACATGGATAAAGCTAAAAGACATTATACTAAGTGACATAAGCCAGATAGACAAATATTGTATGATCTCTCTTGCATGTGGAATCTTAAAAGTCAAACTCACAGAAAGTAGAATGGCAGTTGCCAGCAACTGGAGTGGGGGGTGGGGGTAATATGGGGATATTGGTCAAAGGATGCAAATTTTCAGTTATAAGATGAGTAAATTCTGGAGATCAAAGGTATACCACAGTGGCTACAGATGATAATAATGTATAATTGAAATTTGCTAAGGAAGTTGATCATCAGCGTTTTCATCACCAAAAAAAAAAAAGGAATAAACAGATGAGGAGATAGGTTAATTAGCTTGATTGAGGAAATTATTTCACAATGTATACATATATCAAAATATCACAGAGGCACCTGGCTGGCTCAGTCCGAGAAGCACGAGGCTCTTGATCTCAAGATCTGGAGTTTGAGCCCCACTTTGGGGGTACAGATTACTTAAAAAAATAAAAACAAAATATCACACTGTATACCTTAAGTATATACAATGTTTCTCGGTCAATGATACCTTATTAAAGCTGAAGAGAAAAAAAGAACAGTATTTATCTCTATCACCTCGAAGATGGGGGAGATGATCAAGAAAGGGAATTCAGGGGTGCCTGGGTGGCTTTGCTGGTTAAGCATCCGACTCTTGATCTTTTGTTGTGAGTTCAAGCACCATGGTGGGCTCCACACTGGGCATGGAGCCTACTTTAAAAAAAGAGAGAGAGAGAGAATTGGGGGGGGGGATTAAATGGGTAATATTGTATTTTTGAAGCTGTTCATGAGTACACAGATAACTCATAGGATGCTTTATATATTTTTATTAAGACTTAACTATCACATAATAAAAACTTTAAAGAGAAAGTTCTTTTAAAATTGAAACAATAAATATCATTTTATGCCCCTGGAATTGGCATAAATAAAAAAAGTCTGATAATACCAAGTGCCAGCTGGCCATGTGATGGAGAAACTGGGACTCTCAAACATGAAAATATTTGTCAGAATCTGGAAGAGTTGAAGCTGTTCAACCATTCTACCCAGCAATTCCATTTCCTAATAATCTGTCTACTCTGGAGAAGCACCAAGAGCCATATATATTCTTGGCAGCATGGTTTGCTACAGCAAAAAACTGGAAATATCCCAAATGACCATTCCTGGAGCAATAGGTACTGAATTGTGCCATAAATCACAGGATGAAATACTATACAGCTGTTAAGATGAATAAATCAGATCCTTATGTATCAACAGGAATAGATCCCCAAAACATAACATTGAATAAAACTTCTAAACTATATAAAACAATACTACATTTTGTACATGGATACAAATATGTACGTGAGGAAATTACAGAATCATGGGGGGGCAGAACACACACCGTAATTCCGATAAAGGTTGCTTCTGGGGAGAGATGGCAACAAGACTAGGAAATTGAAAATAATTTTCGGCCTGTTATGATTTTTATTTTACTTTAAAAGATAAGCAAAAATGAAAAGCATAAATATTTCTTTATTCTGCAAGGTGAGTTGTAAGCTTATTATCATTTATATCTTTTGTTATATTACATACTCAGAATATACATAAATACTCGATGCTTGTTATATTATTCTTTGCGGGCACCTAAATGGCTCAGTCAGTTAAGTATGTACCTCTGGGGAAAAAAAAGTGTCTGCCTTTGGCTCAGGTCATGATCCCAAGGTCCGGGGATCGAGCCACACATCGGGCTCCCTGCTGAGCAGGGAGCCTGCTTCTCCTTCTCCCTCTGCCATTCACCCTTGCTTGTGCTCTCTGGCTCTCTCTCTCTCTCTGTCAAATAAATAAATAAAATCTTTTTTTAAAAAAAGAATATTATTCTTTGCAATTTGGACTTTTATCCCCCCAATTTATTAAATAGTCAATCAAATTTCTTCCCATCTACTCACCCCACCCAAAGTTACAACTAACCAAACAGGAAAGGCATACAAACAGGAAAGAGCCCAGAGGAAACACCCGCATTGGCAAAAACCGCAAAGCCAGTTGAAAACGCTAGACAGCCTGCTTCACACAGTTAAACAGTCATGTTTGCAAAAAAAAAAAAAAAAAAACACCACACACAACACACACACACAAAAACCCCACTCAACTTGAATTAACGAAAGCTCCTACACACAGCTACCTCACCACAGAAGTAGCTAGTTAAGAAATCATGCAGATGGATCTGGGTTCAACAACTCTGCCAGCTATCTGCTCTGTGGCCTTCAGTAAATTTCTAAACAGCTCTGGGCCTGAGTTGCCTTATACTAAAACGGGATTTAGAATATCTACCTCAGGAGCCATGGTAAAGACTATCTTGGATACCATCTCTAAAGTGCTTACCATAGTGCTTGATACATAATTATTTGTTCGATAAATGGTAGTTATTGTTTGCATCAGAACTGGGATTAGAACTTCATGTGTGGGCATATATTTCGGCAAAGCAAACAGAAACATCCAAACCGATGTACGAGAACAGGTGAATACCCCACATTGAAGCAAGCACTGTTGACTAACGTGCACAGCTAAAAGCAATGTAAGAGGGGCGCCTGGGTGGCTCAGGTCATGATCCCAATGTCCTGGGATGGAGTCCCCGCATTAGGCTTCCCTGCTGTGCAGGGAGCCTTCTTCTCCCTCTCCCTCTGCCTGCCGCTCCCCTCCTTGTGCTCTCACTCTCTAATGAATAAATAAAATATTTAAAAAAATAATAATAAAAGCAATGTAAGAAAGACTAGAACTGCAGGATAGATAGAAGTCCTATCTATGAATATAAAGGAATTTTTACAGAAAGCAATATAAAAGAAATTTTGTAAGTCCAGCAAAATGCAAACTGACCTCAGGCAATTGATATGAGTATCAACTGGTCAACAGATCCCATTAACCTGTAATCCACAAAGAAAGTCCTTAGACTTCTTTTTAGAAGATTTTATAAATTTCTAAGAAGGGGGGAATATTTTTAAAACATACTTGGGGAAAAAAACATATTTTCTAGGTTTTGAGTCAAAAAAAATTTCTCCCAAGGGCCCTATTATGAGGACACAATACACTTTAATGGATTAAAAATTTGTAATTCTCTAATTCAAAAGTGATGAAAAAGGAAATAAAAAATACAACTAGACCAATAAATGTAAGAAGAATTTGTCACTTCACTAAAAGGGGAAAAAAAAAAAAAAGACTTCAATGAATTCCCCAAAGGATCCATCCAAATTTGAATAGACCAAATTATCCCTGTATTAAATCTCCCCTTTTAAAATACATAAAAATGCTGGTTAACAACCCAATTTAGGAGTTTAAAAATGGTTTTGATGGGGGTGCCTGGGTGGCGCAGTCGTTAATCATCTGCCTTCGGCTCAGGGCGTGATCCCAGAAAGGGCGTGATCCCAGCATTCTGGGATCGAGCCCCACATCAGGCTTCTCCGCTAGGAGCCTGCTTCTTCCTCTCCCACTCCCCCTGCTTGTGTTCCCTCTCTCGCTGGCTGTGTCTCTCTGTCAAATAAATAAATAAAATCTTAAAAAAAAAATGGTTTTGATGTTTCAAACCACACACATAAAAATACCATAATAATATTTATAAAACAAAAAAACTGAAGTTTCTAAAACAAAACAAAACTAAATGAAAGTGTCTAAGCATATTGTATATAAGAAATTGAAAGGTTCTAAATATATTGGATATGTAACATATTTAAAGAATCACGGATTATGTCTCTGCAGGTTTCTTCCTGAAAATGCAAGTCCTGTTATAAGACAATCAGGGAAATTTGAATGCCAACTGTATATTAGATTATATTAAAATTGTAACTGGAAAAACTCGTGCTTGTTGTACTGTGGTTACATTAATAAAATAGACTCCTTACCCTTTAGATATACTAAAGAATTTATGGAACACATAATTTCTGGGATTTGGTTTAAGATAACACGTTAGGAACTAGGGACAGGGATGGGGAGGGGGAAATAAATGAAACAAGACTGGCCATATTTTGAAAACTGTTGAATTGAAATGATGGGTACATAGCAGTTCATCATTCTCTTTTCTCTACTTTAGTATATTTTGAAAATATCTAGAGTAAAAAAATTAAAACATAAAAGATATATGTATTTAAAACTAAAAGCCAACACTAGTTGAAGAATTTTTAGTAACAGAACAGAAAAGCACCAAAAAAAAAAAAAAAAAAAAAGATAAATCCTTCCAACTCTGTTGTTACTCAGTATAGTACCAGAATGTTCCTTCCCTTTCTATCCTCCATCCCCTGCCCTCCTTTCCTCTGCCCAGATTTCCTGGGTCGCTGTGACTTTGAGGATTCCCTCTATACTCATTTATAATTTACCAAAACTTAGAAATAGACTTTCAAACTGGGGCCTCACAACATATTCAATAAGTATTTTTTTTTAATAATGGCGCACATTCAGCACTTTTTAAAAATTTTAAGTTTGTCGTTAAAAAAAATTGTTTTAAATATTATCTCCTCTACTTCATCCATTTAAAACACCGGTCTTTTGAATGCTTTACTACACATAATGGGGGTGGGTAATCCAAAGGTTTTTGCTAACAAGCACAAGATCAAAAGATTGATGGCCACCATTTTGGACACCAAGACACCACTTAAAAGTTTTTAAGGAGGGGCCAAGGATGAAAAGTGGTATAACAAGAAAAATAATTCAGCAAAAGTGCACAGGGACAGAAAAGACGGGGAGAAAGACTATGGTCAGAGGGAATCATTCACTAATTGACCAAGCATTCAATCAGAAGCGGGATGGAATGGGTAACCAAGCAGGAAGAGGATAGGAGCTTTCAAGAAAAAGGCTTGGTGATGAAGGTATTGTGAAGGGTGAAGAAGGGCTTGGGGCAATGCCAAAGCCCCTGCCCTGGAGGAAAGAAGATGAGTGTGACTGACTGGCAGCCTATTCAGGTACAGATGTTGCCCGGACACTGAGAGAGAAAGAATCCAGATGTAGCAGGAAGGCGGAGGCAGCCGATATACACATGGAAGCCATCTTTGTAGATGTGACAGCTGAACCCAAGGGAGTGAGCTCTCTTAGGGAGAGACTGGGAAGACAGGTCAAATGGCTTAACCCACACCTCGGGGCACACTATATTTAGGAGGCAAAAAATGAACAAGTGGAAACCCAGGAGCAGCTGCCTGAGAGAGAGGGCGCACTCTTTCAAAGTGGTCCCAAGATCGGGCAGTCACCAGCTCAAGAAACCACGGAGACCTTGGGGCAGGAGTGCTGGCAGAGGACACTACCTCACCCGTAACCTTGACGAGGTGCATTCTGGTCAGGTGGTGCGGACTAGCGTCGGAGATCAGAAAAGTGATAATGAGGAGCATGGAGACGGCTAGGAATGGAGGGCCAAGGGCAGGGCCAGCTCGCTACGGCACAGACAATCCAGGTGCGGAGGGCGCAACCGGCCTGGGGACGACGGTAGCAGGGAGCGAAAGACTCAAGATTCCACACAGTGGAGGCATTTTCCTTCGTTCTCAAACCTGCCTCGAAATGCTCTAGACCCAGGCTGACCCAAAAGAGCTGTATTCCTCCGGGGGTGGAGAGTTAATCGTGGTCTTCCCCGGGGCGATATGGAGTTAACCAAATTCGAGGACAGGTCTGGAGGCTCTGGGCGCAAGGAACCGCCGGGAGCAGAAGCGCTGGCGGAGCAGGGGCTCTCCCGCAGAAGCAGAGGCGCGAAGCTGGAGGTACGAGCCCCCCCACCCCCGAGGGCGCGCTCCTCGCGGAGCAGCAGCCCTGACAGTGCTCCTAGATCCCGGCCCTGGGCAGCCGCCACCCCTCCCTCTCCGCGCACTCACCGCTCCGACTGCGAATAGTTGCACCGACCCAGCAGGTTGAGCTTGCAGAGGTGCAGGTCTTCGCAGGGTCTCTGGCAGAACTTGCGACGGCAGACCCGGGCGCGGGTGGTGGCCACCACGGACCTGGTGACCCCTTCCCTGTCGCCGGTCTCCAACAGCACGAAGCGGTCCGGCCCAGCAGCCTCCAGCACCTCGCGGAGCTGCCCCTCGGAGAGCGCGATCTCTTTGAGCAGCGCGTCCAAGGCCATGCGGCCCCCGTGGGCGCACAGGATTTTGGTGATGAAGCAGCACACCTCCGGGTCCGCCATGGCGCGCTGCGCTAGCCGGCCGGGGCGCGGGACTCTGCTCCGGGGAGAATCGAAACTTACAGGAGTCCGGGGGCGAGCGCGGGCGGTGCTCGGCCAGGCACGCCCCGGGCCAGCGAGCGCGCGCTCCTTGCCGCCGTTAGCTGAATCCAGCGGTTTCGCTTTCCCGCTCGGCCCCGGGTCGAGAGGCCAGAACTCACCGACCCGATCCCCGTGCCAGACTGCAAGTCAGCCGCGACGGCAGCCGAATGGAAAGAAAGCGAACGGCGCTCGCAGAACTGCGGGCCACCGCAGCACCCGCCCGAACCCTCGCACGCTTCTGGGCTCCGTGAGGGTGACGTTCCCCAGCTGGGCTCGACGAGGCTTCTTCCGAAAGAAGAGAAACTAAAACTGATCTGGGGCTCTGGTGGAGTTTTTATAAGCCAGCCCAAGTGACGAATGACGCTAGTCTTGGGAGCCCCCTTGAGGAGGTTTCTGTTCTCCACCCCACCCATTCCGGGAAAGCACAGACTCTAGCGAGCGCTCGTGCGGAGCTGGGCGCCCTACCTCCGCAATATGCGAATCTTGTCAGCGACTCCAAAGGGTTAGATACTATTATCCTCAATCTGTACTTGAGGAAGTAACTCGAGCAAACAGCCATCAAGGTGGAACCTGGATGCTACCCGAGGTTCTCCATATCTGGCCCTCGCGCCCCAGATGGTGGTCCACCCGGCCAGAACCGATGTGCATTTTCTCCCCCAGCACCACGCCTTCTTAAAAACAGCGGTGCTTGCTCTTCCTCTTCTTTTCTTTTTTTTTTCTTTTTTTTTTTTTTTCTTTTGCCTTTTCAATTGCTTTTATTAGAAACACTTCTTGACACTTTCTTGCCTGCGATCGGTAACAGGGGTGCCGCAGGTACCACTTAATTCCCAACAGCAAATGGCTTAGACGTTTGCCAAGATCACAGGTGGGTTCCCCTCTTTAGATGTTTGGACAAGGCCTTACCCCTTGTGGAGACCCTCTTGGACCCCCAGGGTCGGTATAAAGACTATTTTTAAGTGAAAACATTCGAGCTACATAAAATGCATAAAGAAATGTTATCTGAAATTCTCTTATCTCAAAGTGGAGCCTCCTGACAGCTACCATTAACCCCCTTCAAAGGGAGCTTCCTGCTAATTCAGCTGCCTGGTAGAGACAGGCTGCCCATTCCATTAACATCAGAAAGCCCAACAGAACCTTCTATACTCTCCCATTGAAGCCCCAAAATAAACTCTTTTGTTAAATTGAGGTATATAAAGTTTGGCTGTTCCAGGACTTTTCCATTACTGGGAGCTCCCCCCACCTCCCAAAGTGAAAATAAACCTTGTCTTTTCTCCTGTTAATCTGTCTGTTGTCAGTTAATTTGCAGATCTCCAACCACTGTATCCAAGTTGGAAGAGGAAAAAGGTTTCCTCCCAACACTCTCCCAAGTAAAATAAATGGGTCATTGATCAGATAGGGTTTTGTTTAAATGATACAACTTGATTGTCAACTTAGAAATTCTTCAGAATGGGAGTGCCTGGCTGGCTCAGTTGGAGGAGCATGGTCTCTCTCTCTCTCTTTTTAAGATTTTATTTAGTTGAGTCAAAGAGAGAGAGTTAGCACAAGCAGATCCTGAAGGAGCTAAAACTGGAGGCTCTCAGCTAAACATGTCTTCTTGCAGTTGGGCAGCAAGCCCTGACTCGACGGGGGCGTCTGAGTGACACACTGTGTCCGCTCTAGTCCACCCTGTACAACGCGTGATTCTATTTCTCCATCCATACTCAGGGAACAGCTCCCTCGGGGCTCTCAGGGGCCACTGACCCTGAAAGGAAACTTAGAAGAGGGAACTTCATGGGATGAACTCTAGCCTCTGTCACTACAATGGTCCTCATCATAGCTCCCCACCACTATCCATTTTAATTCTCCTCATCCTCAGCTCCCATCTTAGCTTCCCTGGGTGAGTACCCCAAGGCCCAGTGCCTAAGGGGTCCAAGGACCTTCTCAGGCCACGGTTACTGTTCTTGTCTTCATTCACAGTCACAGTTGGGCAAAAGAGTGCCAACTGACACCCAGAAAAGTCACCAGAATCCACACAGACCCCTGTCTGTCCCCACTGTCTAACAGCTGCCCTAGCTCCTCCCACTGATGGGGTCAATGACCTCTGATAAGGCAGGGATTCTTTATCTTACCTTCTAGTCTCTGACCATTAGGAGGCCAAAGCGCTTGGTAGTAACCATAACTTGTAGTCCAATGGGAACTTTGCTGTGCCCCAGGTAAGAACGTGCCCACTCTGTAGAGCCCAGAGTTGTAGGGAAAAAGAAGCCCACTGGGTCACTGGAATGATGCTACCTGGGGCCACTCATGGATTCCACTTATTGTTTCCCAACCCATGGATTCTTTCTGTTGGGGACACAGCATCATACTAAGTTGTCTGATTGAAGGCATACACCATGATGGCCTGGGGGAAACATCATCACTGCAGTGTATTGCCTCCATACTGAAGCTTCAACTGCATCTTTATTGGCCATTCCAATACTTGACCTATCCGGCAGCTTCTGGGTTGGTGAGGTATGTAATGTGATCAGTGGGCCCCAGGTTCATGGGCCCACTCCCCAACCTTCTGTGCCATAAAGAGGGTCTTCTGGTCAGATGCAAAGCTATGTGAAATCCCATGTGTGTAGACCAGGTGATATTTAAGCCCCCAGAGAATGGTGCTATTGAGTCCCTGCAGCCAGGAAAGGCAACCACATACCTGGAATGAGTGTCTGTTCCTGTGAGAGCTGACCCTTCCAGGAGAAAAGGGGCCCAGTGTAGTCAGCAGGTCACCAAGCATCCCCTTGGTCTCCTGAAGGAAGACAGCTTTGCGTTGGTCTTTATGGCTGGCAGATTAGACATTCAGTAGGAGCAGTAGCTATATTTTAGTAAATGACCATCCATGCTGTTAGGTTTTTGTCTCCCCTCCATCTCTGCCACCATAGTTTCTTCGTTCAGGTACCCATATGCAACAGTGAGGGTAGAGGGGGCTCTGACAAAGATTGCCTAGGTTAATTGGTCAAGTTATTTTGTCTAGTTGGCACATCTTTTGTAATAGATACTCATGGGCCTTAACATGTGACACAAATGACACCCCATTTGTGTCCACTCCTATATGTTCATCCACATACTTCTATTCCAGATTTTCTTGCCTCCGATTTTCCAACGTCTTTCTTTCTGATGCTCCACCCGCCAGCCACATCACTGCTCATGAGCACACAGATGTTCTAACTTTGGGCCATTCTTCTTCCAAACTAAGTGGATGACCAGGTGCACATCTCAAAGCTCTTCCCACTGGTGAGATTTTCCTCCACCACTGTTTTTCAAGACCTCCCCCCAAGTGAGACTATACTACAGCCACCATTTTCAGCTTGCACTGCATCCTGAGATGTTCATTCATAACCCTCAGCTTGGGCTTTTCCTTCCTCCTTACTGGTTATGTGGGACCTCCTCATACGACCATAGATGTAAGCTAGGGCAGGGGTGCAGGGACAAGCACAGTGAGTGACATGGACATGTGGGCTATGAGCACTATGGACTCTTGCATCTTGCCTGTACCCTCTGGTCCTGCTTGTGCTCAGTCCCAGAGATACCGGTGTCATCTTATGATGGCTTTAATGCTAGGCCTGCCTGACTTTATGACTTGATGTGTCCTATTGGACACATCCTATTCCAGGGCCCAGTGCCAAGCTAGGAGCTGCTTTTCTGAAGGAGTGTAATTCTTCACCACAGTTGGCATGAGCTTGTTCCATAATCCCAGGGATCTACATTGTGATTCTTCTACTGGGACTTGCATTAAATGCCACATTTATTCCATCACTGACTCCCCCAACACTAGAGGCTCTGCTAGATTACACAATTCAAATGGAAGGGCTGTTTGTATCACAGCCTGGACCTACTGTGAAGCTACTTCCTGCTCTGGGTCCACTCACAGCCAACAGCTTTTCATGGAACCCAGTGCTTGGGCAGCAGGATTGTTCTTAGGTGTGGAATGTGTTTCCTCGAGAATCCAAAGATTCCTAACAGGCTTTGGGCTTCCTTCTTTCCAGTAAGGGATAGGAGATGCAACAACTTGTCTTTTACTTAGAAGGAAATGTCCCAGCATGCTGCTGACCATCAGACTTCTAGAATCTTTGGTGAAGTGGCAGGTCACCAAATCTTTGTAGGATCATCCTGCCCAAGCAGCACAATATCATCCATGTAATGGGTCAACGTGATGTTACGTGGGAAGTCCAAATGCTCTAGTTCTCTTCTGACTGTATCACGACAGCAGACTGAAGAGTGAACATAGCCCTATGGCAAACGGTAAATGCTTGTTATCCATTCTGTGGGAATATGAACTATTTCTCTTTTTTAACATTTTTACTTATTTATTTATTTGAGTGAGACAGAGAGCACTCGTGAGCAGAGGGAGGGGCAGAAGGAGAGAGAGAATCCTGGAGCAGACTCCACAAAGAGTGCGGAGCCCCACATGGAGCTCAATCTCATGACCCTGAGATCACAATCTGAGCTGAAACCAGGAGTTAGAAGCTTAACTGACTGAGCCACCCTGGGAATATGAGCTACATCTGATCCTCTTTCCTGAATGGGATGTGAAGAATGCATTTGCCAAATCAGTGGCCACAAACCACATACCTGAGGCTGCAGAGCTCTGCTCCAGTTGAGACATCATGTCTGACACAGCTGGTATTGACCGAGATTACTTCCTCCCAGTAGTCTGTGGTCATTTTCTAGGGTCCATCCAGTGGCTGCAGGGTCAACACTGGCCAGTTAAACAGAGATAGCAACATTTCTTCATCTTTGCAATATCTTAGAGTGCCACTAATCTCTGCCCCCCCACTCCTGGAATGCAATGCTATTTTATGGATACGATATTGGCCTGGGGGGGTCAGGTGTGGCGTCAGCTGCTTCCATTTGGCCTTCTCTACTGTGATAACCCGTATGCTACAGGACAAGGAAGTAATGTGAGGGTTAGTCCAACTTCCAGGAATGTCAGTCGCAACTACACATTTAGGGATGAGGGAAATGACAACCAGTGAGTCCATAGACCCAGAAGACTCACCATGAGTTGGTTCTTTTCAGGAATCCATTTGCCCTCATTCTAACAAGGGGGCCTTCAGGTCTCAGGGTATCAGTTGACCTATGACCTAGTACACAACAGTCATCCAAATGTCTGGTATGGCCAGAGTGACTCTATCTTTGGCCCGCCATCTTAACTATGTCAGCTCAATGGCCAGTCCAGCACCACTTGTTCCTAGCCCCCTATAAAATGAGGTACATTTCTGTGATCACATCCTGCAGAGAGAGCACTGGGAGATCTGTCACGGTCCCCAGCTCACTAACAGAGAGACAAGACAATTGGTTACGTAATATTCCCCTCCTGAAGTACAGAGATACCAGGAGGATAACTACTGTTAGTAATTAATCATGTTAATGTATACATTTTTATCCTACCGCTATGCTCTCTCTCACATCCCCTCTCTTTATAAAATCCATGAATTAAATCTTTGCAGAGAATAGCTGCTTAGCCTCGGATCGTCACCAGCCCGACCCCCCGTCCATAAGTCACCAGAATAAAACTCTGTGTGAACCATATGGAGTTGCCTGCTGCATGTTTTGGTCTCAAAGTGCCTTCCCAGTTTGGAGGATACTCTACGGTTCCTCCACCTTCTCACATTCCCTTTCCCCAGTGTTCTGCCATCCATATACATGTTGAGATCTCTTTGGGGAAGGATTGGAGCAACTATTACAGTTCATTCTTGCCATAGTGTTTAGGTCCTTCTCCCTGGGGACCTGGCCACATTTTTGGTCCCTGGTTTCTATGTCTGAACACAGGTTCAGGAATGGAAACTGGGCAAGGAATTGTGAACTTTTATTGGGATGACTGTCTTCCTCACTGTCCTGCTTATTAATCCTTGTTCTTTTTGGATAATACATGGGAAGCAGTATTTCACTGGCTACCCATCTACTTTCCTCCTAGGGAAATTCTGTTCTGTTCAAAATCTCTGAAACTTGCCACTGGTCGGGACCACTGGCTGCTACTCTGAATTTACAAACCCCTGACTTCTGTAGTTAAGGGCCATCATGTGGGGTATATTACATCAGGGTCCTATCATCCCCATCCCTATCAGTGAGCCAAGTCCTAGGACAGCCCCTCCTTCCATCAGTTATGTCCTACAGGGAAAGCACCACCGAGCTTCTTAGTGATGTCAGCATCCCTCTCACCAGTGCACTCCTGATAGCCCTGATAAATGGGATTCCTCTGAGCCTAATCCCTGGGTGGGTCTTCTGCTGGCCTAACATAACGGATCCACTTTTCTGAATCTTTTTTTTTTAAGTAATCTTTACACCCAACGTGGGGCTCTAACTCACAACACTCAGATCAAGAGTCGCATCCTCCACCAACTGAGCCAGCCAGGTGTCCCCTCTCCCCTTTTTTGACTCTTTTAATCCTTTCATCTACTGTACCCCAAAAAGATTTAGGCATCTCAACATCACTCTTCATGGGCTATCACTTCCCCCCCTCCACCAAGCTCACAAGCGCTCTCTCTCTTAAAAAAAAAAAAAAAGATAGCTCATTTTATTTATTTATTTTATTTATGTATCTATTTAGAGTGTGAGTGGGTAGAGAGGGAGAGGGAGAGAGAATCTTCAGCAGACTCCATGCTGAGCACAGAGCCCAATACTGGGCTTGATCCCAGGAACCAACTGAGAGTGCCCCTAGATAGCTCATTTTAGAGGACTGACAGGAAAGGAGAAGAGAAGAGAGAAGTGGGGAGGGACAGGGGACAGGGGGAAGGGGTGAGAAATTATTCAGGTAGCCAGAGAGAGAGATTTTTTTTGTTGTTTGCTTGTTTATTGCTGTTGTTTTAGTGGATGATCTGGGTAAATGTGAACATTTCAAAGGAATAAATCTGGGGAGAGTGCAAAGCTGCAGTTGCTGGGGCGTGTTAGTGTGATACCAGGCTACATGAAAACTGAACCACCAATCAGAGAGGGAAGCAAAATATGCACCCGGCAGTGGTGAGTCAGCTATGCTAAGTCATAGAAATTAAAAGTACATAAACATCAGAGGGTTGAGTCAGATGGAATGTCCAAAGTCCATGGCAAACAGATGTTCTCTAGGAGATGTTGGAAGTCAAGGGAGGCATTAGTCACCAGACAGGGGAGGGCAAAGGTATGGAGCAAGCAGAGGGGATTTTCCTGAACTGGGAAGGGATGGGGCTTTAGGTAGGTGCAGGCGGACAGGTCAACCTGAGCGTGAGAAGGACCATTTTTCTCCGTGAGGATGAATTTACAGTTCCTGCTTTGGTGGTATTCAAATGAGGAACTTCAAGCTGCAAACCTTCACCTGGTGACGCTAGTCTGAAAGCAGATGCAATAGGCGGTAGTAATCCAGAGGTGGGGCTGATTTGGTGACAGTGGCCCAATGCAGTAGGCTGACTCCTCCCGCATTTGCACCCGTATGTAGTCCCCTCCCACACTAAACAGGACTGATCTGTGTAATCAACAGGATATTACAGAAATGACAGTCTGAGTTCCAAGGGTACTTCACAAAAAACATTGTGACCTCCTCCTTGTTCGTGCTTCCATCACTCCCTCTGGGGAAGCCAGTCATGATGTTGTATGGACCATCAAGCAGCCCTATGGAGAGGTCCATGCGGCAGGTAACGAAGGCCTCCCACCAACAACCAGCACTAACTTGCCAGGCAGGTGGGTGAGCCCCTTGGAATGGAATCCGTCAGCTCCAGGCAAGATGTCCAGTGAGTATAGTCCCAGCTGACAGTTTGACTTCAACCTCAGGAAAAACTCTGAGCCAGAACCACACAGCTGAGCTGCTTGGCAGAAACCATGTGTGATAAGAATACTGATTATAGGGGCACCTGGGTGGCTCAGTCCATTGAGCATCTGACTCTTGGTTTTGGCTCAGGTCATGATATCAGGGTTGTGAGATCGAGCCCCACATTGGGCTCTGCGCTCAGTGGGGAGTCTGCTTCTCTCCCTTTCTCCCGCCTTCTCTCTCTCTCTCCCTCTGCCCTCCCCCTGCTCGCTCTAATATAAATAAATAAATCTTAAAAAAAAAAGAATATTGATTGTAAAGCTGTTCAGTTTGGGGATGAGCTGTTATGCAGCAATAGATAATTAATATAATATACACAAACACATGCTGTAACAAAAGTCCTAAACACAAAGTGATTGGACAGTTTAAGGAAACGGGTCCAGAGGAGAACTAAAACCATGGATTAAGTGAAGAGGGCAGATGAGAGGGACTGGGAACTAGAACCACTTACCAGGTTGTGTGTGGCTGGAGAGAGAGAACAGGGAACCTGAGGTTTCTGAGACTCGTGTACGGAAGGTCAAGGCGGCTCTGTGCATGGCAGGCAAAGAGAGGCCCAGGACCAGACTGCATCCGGGTGGGTATTCATAGCTTGGGCTTCTTCCTCGGATACTATTCCACCTGGGATGGAACACGATTTAGGCTGTGCCCTGAACCCCAAGGCACTAGGTGACAAGACAACCAGGTTCTAAGCATTTACTACGTGTTATGTGCTTGAAATAATATGAAGGCTTAAACTAACACATGGCATGTCCATACAATGGAACATTATTCAGCTGTCAGAAGGAATGAAGTACTAGTGTATGTTATAACATGGATGAGCCTTAGAAACATGCTACATGAAAGGGGCACCTGGCTGGCTTAGTTGGTAGAGCATGTGACTCTCGATCTCAGGGTCATGAGTTCAGGCCCCACATTGGATGTAGAATTTAAAAATAAAAATAAAAATAAAAAACAGATTTTAAAAAAAACATGCTAAGTGAAAGAAGCCAAACATAAAGGACTACATGCTGCATGACTCCATTTTATGAAATGTCCAGAATAGGCAAATCCATACAGACAGAAAATAATTAATGGTTGTCAGGGACTAGGAGGGAAAAGGGGAATGGAGAGTGACTGCTAATGGGTAAAGGTTTCTTTTCAGGGTGATGAAAATGTTCTAAAATTAGGTAATGGAGGGCACGTAGGTGGCTCAGTCGGTTAAGCGTCTACCTTCAGCTCAGGTCATGATCCTGGAGTCCCGGGATAGAGTCCCACGTCAGGCTCCCTGCTCAGTGGGAAGTCTGCCTCTCCTTCTCCCTCGGTTCCTCCACTGCTCATGCTCTCTTGCTCGCTCATTCTCTGTCTCAAATAAATAAGTAAAATCATTTAAAAAATAAAATAAGATAATGATGATGCACAATTTTATGAATATACTAAAAAAAACACTAAATTGTGTATTTTAAAATAGTGAATTTCATCACATGCAAATTATATCTCAATAAAAAAATATGAAGATTGAAGCATATATAAAGGCATTTACAGTGCACCTCACACTATTCTTTTTTTTTTATTTTATTTTTAAGAGGCAGGGAGGGGCAGAGAGAGAATCCCAAGCAAGCTTCATGCACTGGCACACCCAGCACACCCGATGCAGGGCTCAATCCACAACCCTGAGATCACAACCTGAGCCAAAATCTAGAGTTGGATGTTTTAACCAACTGAGCCACCAAGGCACCCCGACCCAGCACTATTCTAAATGCTTTCTATATACAATTCATTTAACCTTCATAACCGATGAACCTAGGAGGTAGATACTACTATTATCATTTTCTTTTTACAGGTGAGAAACTGAAGTCCAAAGAGGTGAAGTTACCTGCCCAGGTCACACAGCTAAAGCAAGTGACAGAACCAAGAACTGAACCCAAGTAGTCTGTCTCCTGAGGCTACACACTTATCCACTACGTTATACTGCCTTTTGCCTATAAATGATCTCGGGTGAGTCCTGAGCAAATCTGTGAGGTGGATTTTATTTCCTTTATTTACAGAGGAATAAACCTAAAACACATAGAGGTTCAGTAACCTGCTCAAGGTCACACAGGTAGGAAACAGGGGAGGCAGAGTTTAAATCCAGGTTCTGCTGACTCAAAACCACACAAACCAAAGAAAGAAAGAAAGGGCACCGGATCCTATGTTACCTTCAGCTCTTGTTTTTGGCTGCCTTCAGCGGTAGGGGATGAACTGAAAGGAATCTTCCCAGGATTCTTCACCTCAGCAGCGGGCTGACACTGAGTCCCTTCTCTCAGGGCTCAATGGATCGCAACCCCTCGTATTTGTCCTGTTTACATTTTATTATGTTTATATTGCTTTCTTTCTTTTTTTTTAAAAGATTTTATTTATCTATTCGACAGAGATAGAGACAGCCAGCGAGAGAGGGAACACAAGCAGGGGGAGTGGGAGAGGAAGAAGCAGGCTCATAGCCGAGGAGCCTGATGTGGGGCTCGATCCCATAACGCCGGGATCACACCCTGAGCCGAAGGCAGACGCTTAACCGCTGTGCCACCCAGGCGCCCCTATATTGCTTTCTAATTTGCCATTCTCTCTCCACCAAATAAATAATTACATTAGCAATCAGAGGTTGACAATTATTTTTCTCAGTAATCTCATATAGACAAAGCCATTTAGTTTTAATGGGTATAAATGCACGTTACTTTGCATGTTGGAATAAATATGGACTCCTGCGTCTCTAACTCATACCGGTTAAAAATTTGTTCACACGGAAGAATTTGGGAGTTTTCAAACAGATGTCTCTTTTAAAATTTAGATTATGGGGGCAATTGGGTGGCTCAGTGAGTTAAGTGCCCGAGTCCTGATTTCAGCTCAGGTCATGATTTCCGGGTCATGGGATGGAGCCCCACATGGGGGCTCTGCACTCAGTAGGCAGTCTGCTTGTTCCTCTCCCTCTGCACCCCCACACCCCGCATGCTCTTTTCCTCTCTTTCTCTCTCAAATAAATAATTTTTTTAAAAAAATAAAATAAAATAAAATTTGATTATGGAAATGTTCTATATAAAAATAGAATGGTAAATAAACACATACTCATCACCTAATTTCAACAATTACTACCCACAGATTTCCTATTATCTAGTTTTCCAATTTATCAGCAGCTCAGCCATGACTATATTACCTGTTAGTACTGGTTAAATCACTTTTTTTTTTTTTGTAAGTAGGCTCTATCCCCAACACGGGGCTTAAACTCACAACCCTGAAATCAAGAGTCTCGCACTCCAATGACCGAGCCAACTAGACATCCCTAACTCATGTTTTAAAAAGGAAAATGTTAAAAGGTATCATTTCTTGGTTATAAATTTATAGATAACTTATTTTCTTCATTTTAATTCTCAATATGTTCCAAAATTTCCATGATGAGTATGGAGTACTTTTGTAATAAGAAAAAATAAGTTATTTTAAAACAATTGAAAAACATATTTCTTTAAAGAGTATATTTTCAAATGCATAATCCAAGAGTCATCTTGCTCTTGCTTAGAGCAGTCAAACAAGGTCCTTTCTCCATAAGCCCAGATCACCTAGTGAAGGGAGTAGAATAAAATTTGGGTTTCTTTTTTTAAGATTTTATTTTTAAGTAATCTCTACACCCAACATGGGGCTCAAACTCACAACCCCAAGATCGAATCAGCATGCTCCACTGACTGAGCCAGCCAGGCACCCCTAAAGTTTGGTTTTTAAAATATTCTTTTTGGTGGTAAAGTAGACTATTCGTGAAACTAGTGAACAAAAGACAACAAAACTAATAGCACTCAGTAGAGCTGATGACTATTCAGAGTCTTTGTGGTTCTGTAACAGAAATACTGAGGGTTCTTCTTTTTTACCATTTGATTTTTAATAATTTATCTCTCCAACTTTTTATTTATTTATATTTATTTATTTATTTATTTATTTATTTATTTATTTTAAAGTAGGCTCCATGTCCAGTGTGGAGCCCAGTGCAGGGTGCTCTCCTCTCTTTCTCTCCAAAATAAATAAATAAATCTTTTTAAAAAACCCATAGATCTGGCAAGGTGCAATTTATGTATCATAAAATCTACCTGTTTAAAATGTACAATTCATCATTTTTTTAGTAAATTTACATAGTCACACAACCATCATCACAGTCTGGGTTATTTTTTTAGTCTCTCAGAAACTTCTGTTCTATTGCAACTGCAATAAAGTTGCCAGTTCCAACTTTGCCTCTTACCCATGCAATCAGCTTTTGTGTGTCTATCTTATCGTAGGTTTCATAACACCTTAAATTCAGCTGTAGTTGGGAATAATAGCTTCTTCTCAAGTACACTCAATAGGCCATATTCTTTCCTTCATAATTACAGCTACAGTTCAAACAGCCTCGACGGGAATTCAGAGGCTTAAAGAAGTATCCCAAACTCAGGAAATCAGAGATCATTTTAACAGATTGAGCGAGACCTACAGGGTTGTTTATACCATTACTGGCAATACTGCCCTTAAACCCTGGTGAGAGGAGCCTGCTGTGAGCTATGCGTTCTGGCTGCAGCTTCACCAGGAGTGAAGAGGTCATGGAGCCAAGGTGCTCTTGCAGCTGAGGGCTAGGGCTGACTCTCTCCACACTGCCATCTCCAGCAACAGAATTCTGGGAAGTCTGAGAATTCTAAACTGCAACCTGACCTTCTTCATGATGGTATATTTGTCAAGATAGGAGGATAGGGGCGCCTGGGTGGCACAGCGGTTAAGCGTCTGCCTTCGGCTCAGGGTTTGATCCCGGTGTTCTGGGATCGAGCCCCGCATCAGGCTCCTCTGCTGGGGGCCTGCTTCTTCCTCTCCCACTCCCCCTGCTTGTGTTCCCTCTCTCGCTGTCTGTCTCTCTGTCAAATAAATAAATAAAATCTTAAAAAAAAAAAAAAGATAGGAGGATAAAAACATTTTACCTGACAGTTTGCTAGACTGACTTAAAAATTTTCAGTATTTCAAAATATGGTATGTGGAAATCTGTGTGACTTCATTTACATGAAATGTTCAGAATAGGTAAATCCATTGAGATAGAAAATAGATTAGTGGTTTCCAGAGGCTAAAGTGTGGAGGGAAATGATGGATGACTGCCGATGGATGTGGGGTTTCTTTTTGGGATGATGTATGTTTTCTGGAATCTCATAGTGGTGATGGATGCACAACTCTGTGAATACAGGTTCTCCCGCTATCTGAAACATAGAGTGTTCCTGTGAAACCTTTTGTAAGCTAAAATGTCCTAAAGCAAAGAAGCAATTACTACTGGGGTGCCTGAGGGGTTCAGTCAGTTGAGCAACCAACTCTTGATTTTGGCTCAGGTCTTGATCTCAGGGTCATGGGATTGAGCCCTGCATCAAGCCCTGAGCTCAGCACGGAATCTGCTTGAGTTTCCCTCCCGCTGCCCCTCCCCCTGCTTGGGCACACACACTCTCTCCCTCTAAAATAAATAAATAAATCTTAAAAAAGAAGAAGAAGAAGAAGAAGCAATTACTATTAATTTATATGGGAAAATTTTTGAGTTCTCCCAGATTCAAATAATCACCTCTCTTAGGCTTTTCTGATACCTTAGGACACATCTTGCTAACAGATGCACAGAATAAATCTAGATAAAGCAGGGAGGCTCACAGACACAATTTAAAGCTCAGGTGGCTTATTGCTGGGATGCTGAGTGTGGTTCCCAGTAAAGGAGCTTGGCAGCGCCACTCTTGCTGCTCAGGTGCGAGCTGCCCCTCTTGATGTGAAACAAATGCTGCATGCTATTTTCCCTTTTCTTTGTAAAAGCGAAAACCCTCTTCAGATTTCTTCCAGTTAGCAAAAGCAGCTACTACTGCAGGTTTTCCATAAAAGCGAAGTGGCAAAACATGAACTTTCAAAAAGCAGGGGATACTTGTACTAAAAAATCAGTGAATTATATGGTTTAAAAGGATGAGTTTAATATTTGTATGATATTGGAATAAAGCAATTACAAAAATATGTCGACTTCTGGAAGAAGAGATGAAAAATAATTTTGCTTTAAATTCAACCAAAAGTAGAGATATTTCTAATATTTGGAACCAAAAGAAATATAAGTATAGTGCTGGTGAATTTGTGCATTTCTTAAGTCTATGCATGTTCCCATCTCTGAATGTAAGGACATCTGCATGTATACAAAAGTGTATATATCAGTGAATTAAGGTATGTAGTCATTTACTTATTCTCCAAGTGATGGGTGGTAGTGGCAAGGGCTGGAGATTAGGAGGATGGGAAAGAATCTAGGAAACTATCCGTAGCCTTTATGAGCTTATGGTATACATGAGTCTCTATAGGGCTAGTTGTATAGAGTGGTATGTAATGTAATTCAACTATGCCACAACTACCTATACACTTGGAAGAATGCTCCAGATGTTGGTTCCTTAGTCTGCTAATCCTCAGGGTGAAAGTCGGGATGCAAGAGCCAACAGACCCCACAGTTTAGACATATTGCTCACAGCTGCCTCTGGCCAGAGCCATGTAGTCCTTAGTTACTGTAAAAGAAACCTGTAAAAATGCCTCAGGAAATAATATAAAATTGCCACCCAAAAAGTCTGTGGGTTGCTGAGATAACAAACATAATGTGCCATGTATGCAAGAAAAAAATAATAATTTGCAGCTTAGCGATAGTTACAGGATGTAGAACTTTGTACTCTAGAGATGACATCACCAAAGCAAACTGCTCAGAATGTTTTGCAGTTCCAAGCCCCTAAAGCAGAACGACCACCTCGCTACAATCACACCGAAACCAGACTGGGAGACGCCAGAGGGGATAAAATGATCAAGAAAGGAAATATAACTGACCTAATCCGTAATCAATCAGCATGACCCAAGGCCCTGAGACCCTTACCCTGAATTCTCACCCTTTAAAAACTCTGCTTATAAGGCACTGTGGAGTTTGGGACTTTTGAGCATTAATTCCCTCCTTCTCCTGGGTGGCGACACATCAGTAAATAGCCTTTCTTCCCCGCAAAAGCTCCGTGTCATTTGTTACTGGCGTGCTGTCCATCGGGTGGACGAACTCTCGTTCGGTTCGGTTACAAAGGTTGGACTGCATGTTCTTTAAGATTCCTTCCAGCTCTAACATTCCCCAATGCGGTGATTTCATCCTCCTGCAGCCGTATTAACTCGGTTCAGGAGTAAAGTAGGTAAATTAAGTCGTCCAATCAACATATATGTATTACAGTTCCTTATTATGTTTATCTATGTAGATACGAAATTGTATTTGGGCGAACTCCCACCTATAAACGCCAACTCCTCGGTTCAGCTATTCTTTGTAAGCTTCCCTGAGACCCGACGCCCAAGATCACTTGCCAGTCAGCGCCCTGGGTTGCTATGGAGCCCAACACGGTCCAAATCGGAAGTGGTCCCTCAACATGACTTTCCCAGGAAACTCGTCTTTGAAAAAGAATGTCGTTCGAATTCGGTTTTTTTCCCTAAAGTAAACCCATAAATAGAGATACAAACTTTCGCTCCCAGGACCGAGAACGATGCCTCTCCTCCTAAGAGAAGAACTTCCACTCCTGCCGCGGCGGAAGCGGACGGAACCAAAAAGCCATGGGCGCGGGTTCTCCTGAGAGCGCTTCTCCGTGACGAACCAGACCCCACCCGCTCAGGGTTGCCGTGGAGACGGAGAGAGACGTGTGGATGCCGGGAGGCGCTGAGGCTGGGCCTTTGCTCTCCGTCCGGGGAAGGGGCTCACCGAACCAACGCCAAGATGGTTAGTGGCTCTGAGCAGTGAGGGAGAACTTTGAGTAGAATTTAGGACTGGAGATAAGAGGTTCCAGCACATTTCGGGGTGAAGTCTAGAAGTGTCGGCGGAGGATGAACTCCCTGCCTACCCCTGTTCTCACGGGAGACAGGGATGCAACCGTAAACACCTCGAAGCTTTCTTCCCCCTGCTTCTCCATTTCCCCGCACCTAAGCTCCGCGTGGGATGGAAAGCAGACCGCGGAAAGGCTGAGATGACAGAAGCTGCGCGAAAGCCTCTCTTAGTCCGCTCGAATGAATTGATGCCATTGGGTTCAGCTCAAGTACAGGGCGATGGCCCTTGTATTAAAATACGTGTTACCGAGAGTTTGAACCGGTTTGCCTGAGGTTCGTTGGTAAGAATTTGACATGCACATCCTGGAGCTGTTAAAACTGACCATCGGAATGGGGTCTTTGTTGCTTCTTTCACAGATGCTTTCAAGGGCCAAACCTGCTGTAGGCGGGGACCTCCCGCACACTGACAAAAGAAAGAAGAAAGGTAGGAAGATTCCGAAACTAGAGGAGCTACTTTCACAAAGAGATTTCACTGGAGCTATTACCGTGCTGGAGGTAATGTGCAAAGAAGGTTGCTTCTTAGGAGGTGGATACCAGAATATGGATGAATGCTTGGGTGAATGCTGGTTGCTATGCTTTTGGAACAGGTGGGTGCTTTTGGGGGGCCTCCTGTAAAGCTAGTCAGGCACAGATCGCAGATTCCGTGTCAATGATAGACCTGATTAAAGATGAACTAAAAAGATAGACTGACTTCTTGAGGGACGCTTTTAATCATGTCTAGTCCCACTATGGTGAATTCAGCTAAAACTGTGGAGGGACATTTAATGTAGCATCAGTTCACACAGAGTTTATCCCAACCCCTGACCAATTTATGATTTATTCATATTATATGTTATAAAATTTGGACCATTTAAATAATAGCACCATGCTTCATGCTTATTATCTAGAATACTGTATCTTCAGAAAATACTTTGAATTTCTATGGCAATAGTTCTCAACTTTTAATATGCATCAGTATTACCTAGGGTACTTATTGAAATGTGTACTCCTGGACTCCTGCCTTAGGGATTCAGATTCTTTCAAAATCAGTCTATGGTGGTGCTCAGGAACCTACATTTTTGACAAGTGGCCCAAGTGCTTCTGATATAGGTGGTCCAAAGATACTACACTTTGAGAAACTGCCTTGTGGGAATCACACGTTATAGGAGAAGGAAGGGGTGCACCAAAAAATGAAGAGAGGAAGAGTTTTGACAGCACAACCTGGTTCTGTTGTGCCGATCATTTCTCCAAAGCACTACTCCAGCTATATTACTTGTAATCTATCAACCATAATTATTTTAATTAGCTTTATATACTTCTCAGTCTTCCATGTATAGTCTTCTGTTTCTCACTAGCTCTGATATCGAGTACCTTGTTTGACTTTTTTGGTGTCAGCTTTCTTATCTTTAAAGTGCGAAAGTTGGCGGTGCCTCTGTGGCTCAGTCGGTTAAGCATCTGCCTTTGAGCTCAGGTCATGATCTCAGGGTCCTGGGATTGAGCCCCACATCAGACTCCCTGCTCTGCGGGGAATCTTCTTCTCCCTCTCCCTTCTGCCCCCTCTTTGCCCCCCCCCCCAACTCATGCTGTCACTCTCTCTCTGTCAAATAAATAGATAAATAGAATCTTTAAAAAAATAAAGTGGGGAAGTTGACTTGGAAAGACCTTCTGACTCTGTAAATCAGTGGATTAAGTGGTAGGTGTATGTCTAATTTTTATCAGTCCCTGTTTCTCTTCTCTTTCTTAAGACAATGACCACATTTTCCTTACTGTGTAATCCCACACTGCTTTTAAGTTGTCAGGGAAGCCCTGTTCTGTGCTTATATTCTTAGGGGGCTAGTCAAAGTGCCACGATGTAAGGGAATGGGAACTGCTGTGGTTTTGGGGGAAGGGGGTCTCATGAGCTTTCCTGTGGTGCCAGGCAATTCCTGAAGCAAAATCAGGGAGCTTCAAATAAGAATTTCTTCAGACTTAAGGTACTGTACTCAAATCCACAGCATTTTGTGAAAGGAAGATTCCTAACGTTATGGAGTTAACTATAGGAGTAAGTTCTTACCCTAGACCAGAAAGTATTAATGGATGTCTTCATCTTGTAACAATCAAGGCAACCAGTGTTCTGTAGCAATGATTTATAAATATGTGTTGGCTCCCTATTTAATTGTTTTTGTTTGTTTGTTTATTTGTTTGTTTTTACCAATTTTTTGGTTTATCGGCCTTTATAATGGAAAATTCTTACTGCTCCTTCAAGGCCTCATTTCTTTCCTCCAAAACAGGACTTCTGTTGGCTGGGGAATTCATAAATATTTTTTCACAATGGATATAAATGAGGCCAGTTTTCTGAATATCCTTAATTCTCTTAGGCCCTGGTAAGCCTGTTGAAGAGTAACAAAATAATGTAATGGCTTATTCTCAGTGAAAGGTCATACCTATGAATAAATGTGCATGCTAATGCGACAGGTTTGAAGTGAGTTGGAAGGCAGTAGAGCATGGAGGGTAAGAACACAGGTGATGGAGTCAGTGGGCTGTGGTGGTTCCTGCTACTACCTTCCTTGGCTGTGGTGGCCTTAAATTAATTACTTAATCTCTCTAACCTTCAGACTTCACATAATTCTCATGTTCCTTAATAGCCCCCAGAATTATGGGGATAACTCACTTCTTTTGGTTAAGATTCGTTTATTTTTTATTTTAGAGAGAGAGCATGATTGGGGGGAGGGGCAGAGGGAGAGAGACAGAATCCTGAAGTAGTCTCCCCACTGAGCGTATAGCCAGACGTGGGACTCAATCCCAGGACCCGGAGATCGTGACCTGAGCCGACATCAAGAGTCGGCCGTTTAACCGACTGAGCCACCCAGGTGCCCGTGTTATGGGTATAACTCTTAAATATTTTCTGGAATAAGGTGTCAGTAAATACAGGAACACAAATGTGAAATATTTGAAAATATATGTTTCTTTCAACCAGAAATAATAAGTGAACCAGAATTTTCATCCAGTGAGTGTCTAAGAAACAGTCTATCTGTGCTATAATTTTCTCAAATAAGGTATATAGCGAACATTGAAATTCTCTTAATTCCTAACATTGAAAGGAATTAAGATCATACAGTTATACACACTGTTTCAACATAGGCTGTTTCAGTTGCTCTGCAGCAGTAATTGTTCCAGCATTTTATGATGCTTCCTCGAGTAAATATAATGTATATTCTGTTAGTTGTTGCAACATCCAAAAAAATATACATTTCTGTGACAATTAGAAGGAAGTTGTGCTGGAGTACTTGGATGGCTAGTTGGTTAAGCATCAGTCTCTTGATCTCAGCCCAGGTCTTGATTGTACGGTCATGAGTTCAAGCCTCATGTTGGGCACAGTGTGGAGTTTACTTTAAAAAAAAAAAAAAAGGAAAGTAATTATGCTTAATTAAATAGTTTTGTCTTTCTTCTATTACTTGTGATTTCCTTGCTGATTTGTTTATCAGTAGTTTAACATAGCAGGGTTTTTTTGGTTTTTTGTGGGGTTTTTTTTTTGGTTGGTTGGTTTGATCCTAATTTTTTTAAAGATCTTATTTTTAAGTAATCTCTGCACCTAGTGTGGGGTGCAAACTCACAACCCCGATATTAAGAGTCACACACTCCACTGACTGAGCCAGCCAGGTGCCACAACATAGCAGTTTTTTAAATAGAGGTTTTATTCAAAGTCTGTCTTTCTTTCTCTCTCCCTCTCTTCCTCTTTCCTTCCTTCTTTTTTTCTTTAATGAAATTTTAACCTGAAGTTCAAACGTCATGTTGGGGAACAAGAAGAGGATACGAATCTGTGGATTGGATACTGTGCTTTTCACCTGGGTGACTACAAGAGAGCTTTGGAGGTTAGTAAAAAAAAATTACAACGCAAGGATTTTGAAAAAGTTGTTAAGCTTTGTATTATAATGATACATGCTCCTGGTAAAATTCAAACAATACAGAAGGGAACAAAGTAAAAAGAAAAAACATCACCTGGTTGCCTTTCCCATTCCTATTTCTTTGTTAACAGAGGCAACCATTGGCTCTTGTTTGATGTATTGCGTCAGAAATCTTGTATATAGGGGCGTCTGGGTAGCGCAGTCGTTAAGCGTCTGCCTTTGGCTCAGGGCATGATCCCGCGCCGGGATCGAGTCCCACATCGGGCTCCTCCGCTGGGAGTCTGCTTCTTCCTCTCCCACTCCCCCTGCTTGTGTTCCCTCTCTCTCTGGCTGTCTCTCTGTCACATAAATAAATAAAATCTTTAAAAAAAAAAAAAAGAAAAGAAAGAAATCTTGTATATAAGTTCCAGTATACATATATATGTGTGTGTGTGTGTGCGTGTGTGTGTGTATATATGTGTGTATATATATATATATATATACTTCAAATGTATACATGTGTGTATATGTATGTCTTGTTTACTCTCTGCTTTTAGATATGTACTAATATATATACTAATGAGTTTGTTCAAAATATTAATATTAGTATTTTTTAAGAGTTTTTTTTTTTTTTTTAATTTGAGAGAGAGAGAGTGCACGCACAAACAGGGAGAGGGGCAGAGGGAGAGGGAGAAGCAGACATCCCGCTGAGCAGGGAGCCTGATGCGGGCCGATCCCAGGGCTCGGGGATCATGACCTGAGCCGAAAGCAGACACCGAACCAACAGAGCCACCCAGGCACCCCAATATTAGTGTTTCTTAAGGAAATCTTCAGAAGAAGAAAAATAAACCCTTTTGATAAAATTTCCATGATGCTTTTCTCAAAAGAAGCTCATTTTTATTTTGCTTGATTAATTTTAGACATAGGAAGGATTATATTATCTTTATATTTGTGCAAGTTGAGTTTTGAAAGTTATTTTTCTTGGTCATTGTAAACAGCATAATGAGCAATCTGTAGGAATGTGAATCTAGATAAAATTATAGTTGACTTCTGTCAAGCAGTTTTTAAAGCATAAATGAAATAGTTTAAACATTTCCCACATATTCTTTCCCCCTAAATGTAGTCTCAAGATATTTATAGAACATGCATAACCAAAATGAAAGTGTCCAAGATCAGATGATGAGGAGGTATGACGAAGAACAAAAACAACAAAATCAGTGAGGGCAAAGGGAGGATACAAAAAGGACGGAGTAGAAGCTTGTAGTGTTTGTGAAAGATGGCGGGGAAAGAAAGTAGCCCAAGTGTGGTAAGAAAAAGAAACAAAGGCATCTGGTAAAGACTGGTAAATAGTAAGAGTATATTGGAAAACGTAGTTGACAAAGTGAATCTCAGAAAGTGTTCTTGGCAGGAAGAAAATGCCTTTTTAAAATGTTAAGTCAAATAAATGAAGCCAGAAAACAATTAAAATGCACTGATGTTTGTAGTATATGAAGGTTATCACATTTTAAGTTAACTGAACCTATGCATTTCTTACAAGGTATCTTTTGTTTTCCTTTTTTTTTTAATTAAAAAAAATTTTTTAAAGATTTTATTTATGGGGGGGCCTCAGTGGCTCAGTCAGTTAAGCATCTGCCTTCAGCTCAGGTCATGGTCCCTGGGTCCTGGGATTGACCCCCACATTGGGTTCCCTGCTCTGTGGGGAGCCTGCTTCTCCCTCCCTCCCTGTTAGGCAGACGCCTAACAGACTGAGCCACCCAGACACTCCTCCTTTTTTTTTTTTTTTTTAAGATTTTGTTTATTTATTTGTAGGGGGAGAGGGAGAGAGAATCCAAAGCAGACTCCACACTGAGCTCAGAGCCAGTAGCAGGGCTCGATCCCATGACCAGGGAGATCATGACCTGAGACAAATCCAAGAGTTGGAGGCTTAACCGACTGAGCCACCCAGGCACCCCTTTTGTTTTGTCTTTTTAAGTTAGCAAAATAAAACATTTTAGTTAGCTTTCATTTCTGCAGTTGGTTAGCCCATATCAATTTTAAAAAGGAAAAAAAAAAAAACAAGTTTAACACGTGGGAAAGGTGCCTGAGTGGGGTAGTCAGTTAAGCATTGGACTCTGTTTCAGGTCATGATCTCAGGGTTGTTAGGTGGAGCCCAGCACCCAGCTCTGCACCCAGCTCCGCACTCAGCATGCAGTCTGCTTGATTCTCTTCTCCTTTTGCCCCTCTCCCCTGGGTGTGCATCTCCTCTCTCTCTCTCTCTCTCTCTCTCTCTCTCAAATAAACAAATCTTTAAAAAGAAGACTGTGGACGACAGCTCCCCTGCCCCCCATGGGTAAGTTTGAGCTGTAGCTTCGGTACTTAACCTTTCAGGTACAGAATAGTTGAGGAGCATATAGGATTCCGTAAATGCGAAGTTGCCCAATCTTAGTAAGAGATCCTGTTCCATTATAGAGGAATGGCTCATCAATTGCTTTACTGCCAAAATGAAATCCCTGGTTAATATATATTTCAGGAATATGAAAATGCAACAAAAGATGAAAATTGCAATCCCGAAGTCTGGGTGAACCTAGCCTGTACCTACTTTTTTCTCGGAATGTATAAACAAGCTGAGGCCGCTGGATTTAAAGGTAAAATGGCCCCTTTTAATATCCAGTATTCATTATTAATGGTATGAGTTATTTTGGAGATTTTAAAATGTATTTAATTCTTTTTCTATTGAGGAAAAACCAAGTGCAATTAGAAAACTAAAAAATAGGGGCTCCTGGCTGGCTCATTTGGTAGAGCATGTGACTCTTGATCTTGGGGTTATAAGTTCAAGCCCCATGTTGGGTATAGAGATTATTTAAAAATAAAATGGTTTTTTAAAAAAACGGGGCACCTGGGTGGCTCCGTTGTTGAGCGTCTGCCTTCAGCTCAGGGTGTGATCCCAGCATTCTGGGATCGAGCCCCGCATCGGGCTCCTCCGCTGGGAGCCTGCTTCTTCCTCTCCTACTCCTCCTGCTATGTTCCCTCTCTCGTTGGCTGTCTCTCTCTCTCTCTGTCAAATAAATAAATAAAATCTTTAAAAAAAAAAAAGGAAAGAAAACTAAAAAATAGACTTAATCTTCACAGAACATTTGATCTAAGCAACTTTATGTTTAAAGAGAGAGTTAATCTCTCTGCTGCTTCCTCTCCCCACCCCCACCTTCCACAGAAGCTACAGCAGACAAGCAGTATTAGAGAAGCAAAAGGGAAAGTTATCCTACCTCATGGTAGGATACTCATGTTATTGTAGAAGTTGGAGGTAGCTGTCTAAGCCCTAGCAAGGTGCATTTTATACCTGTCTTCCCTGCTTCTGAGTGAGATGCCAAGTAATTTCTGCTTGAAGAATCCAGACTTGTTTTTGTTTGCTTTACTTGTCCTGACAGCTGTCTAAGAACTGGACATCAACTTGCAAATAAGAATAGGGCAAAGAGAGGGGCGCCTGGGTGGCACAGCGGTTAAGCGTCTGCCTTCGGCTCAGGGCGTGATCCCAGCGTTCTGGGTTCGAGCCCCACATCAGGCTCCTCCACTATGAGCCTGCTTCTTCCTCTCCCACTCCCCCTGCTTGTGTTCCCTCTCTCACTGGCTGTCTCTCTGTCAAATAAATAAATAAAATCTCTAAAAAAAAAAAAAAAAAAAAGAATAGGGCAAAGAGAAACAGGGGAGGAAAGATTAAGAATAATGAGAGTATGAATCAAATTAAATTCAAAGAAATGTAGAGAAACTGGGCAAGGGAATGTTTGTTAGGAAATTCGTTAGGGAAGAATATATTCCAGGATAAGAATTCTTAGAGAATTAACTGATATATACATATATGGGAACTAGTCCAGCTCAAATTCATGGATCATGAGGAACTTGAAGCCTTTCTTGATTTGTACCCAAATTGTTTCCTGTGTACTAATATAGTTTTTCTTAATCTAGTTATACCTTTAAGTTACTTATTTATCTCATGTTTCCAGACTTTGTCTGTGCCTAAAATAGTGTTAGACACATTGAAAGTGATCAAGGTAGCTATCTATCTTTCCATATAATTTTTTTCTTTTTTATGCTTTGAAGTATGTGTTTTTTCTGTAAAAGGTATAGGGTTAGGTATCTAGAATTAGGAAAATTCTTCAACAGTGCAAAGGGGATTTGGAGCTTGAAAGGTATTAACCTTTTCGCTTGGTTGACTTTCAGTGTGGCAGATTATCATGCTAGAAGATCTGTGGAGTAGAGATTGGGCTAGTATTTAAGAAAATATGGCCGTATAATTGTAGAAAAGTAGATTTCAGAAGGAATTGACAAAGAATACTTGGAAGAACAGCTGAGTGACATGGATTTCTACATGAGTTGAGATAAACATAACTTTATTTCCAGTGTTTGGTGAGTGTGTGAACAGCACAGCAGTGGGCTGCTACTGGAACTGTGTGTGTGGTGTCCTGTGCTGTGGGTCACCATGATAGAAGCAAGTAGAACAAGTGCTGGAAAAGAAGAGAACATTTTTTTTCTGGTTCCTGATGCTGTTGCTGCTACTGCAGGTAGAGACCAGACTAAAATAATATATATCATAGTAGAGACATATCAGGGTCACGCAGAATAAGGATTTGGAAAGATTATCCGAGTTCCATGTCTATTCTTGCAAGGGACTAAGTGCCAGTGACAATTAATAAGCAGCTTGAATGTGTTTTTTTTTTCCAGCTCCAAAAAGCCGACTTCAAAACCGCCTCCTCTTCCACTTGGCTCATAAGGTATTTATGTTCTCATTTCACAATTTTTGTTTTTAAAATATTTTTTCTTCCTTCTTATTAAAAACAATAGTGAAAGATGATGAGCTAGAAATGCTTGTTAACGATATTTCCAGAACAAGTAGAATATGGGTATTAATTTTATAGGATTTTCTTCCCTTTAGTGTTCTTCATACTACTAATTAAGAGATGTTAGATTTTACTTCTTCTGAAGTAGTAGTCATTTAAGATTAGTTTGTTTCAACTATCGTATTGTGTCTTGGAAGCAGACTCTAAGACACCTTAACTCCTAGAAATACACACTTTTCAGAATTGCCTTATAGCAATAAGTTGTTTTTTTTTTTTAAGAAAGAGAGAGAGCACACAAGAGCAGGGGGTGGGGGTCGTTGGGCAGATGGAGAGGAAGAGAGGGAATCTCAAGCAGGCTCCATACCTGGGGTGGAGCCTGATGCGGGGCTCGATCTCAAGACCCTGAAATCATGACTTGAGTTGAAATCAAGAGTTGGATGCTTAACTGACTGAGCCACCCAGGTGCCCCCCTTTTTAAAGTTTTTGTTTATTCATTTAAGTAATCTCTATATTTAAGTATATAATTATCTATCTAATTATATAGATAATTATATAGATATCTATGTCTATAAAATTAATCTATATAATTTAAGTAATCTCTATACCCAACATCTTGGGTATAGACTCGAACTCACAACCCTGAGATCAAGAGTCACAGGCTTTTCTGACTGAGCCAGCCAAGCACCCCAAATTTTCTTTTCTTTCATTTTTTTTAAGTAAGCTTACATCCAAAGTGGGGCTTGAACACACAACCCCAAGATCAAGAGTTACATTCTCTACCTACTGAACCAGCCAAGCACCCCTGGCTTATAGTGGTAATTTTGATCATCATCATAAAATGGTTTTTTAAAAATAATTTTCCATATTATTGAAGTTACACATTAATTCTATTAAACAAAATATAAGTAAGCAAAAATTGAAAGAGGGAATAGTATCTACACCCACTAAAAAGGAGAGTTACAGGCCAATATCCCTGATGAACATGGATGCAAAAATTCTCAATAAAATACTAGCAAATCGAATTCAACAGTACATTAAAAGAATTATTCACCACAATCAAGTGGGATTTATTCCTGGGCTGCAGAGGTGGTTCAAGATTCCCAAATCAATCAATGTGATACACCACATTAATAAAAGAACGGATAAGAACCATATGATCCTGTCAATAGATGCAGAAAAAGCATCTGACACAATACAGCATACTTTCTGATAAAAAACCCTCAACAAAGTAGGGATAGAGAGAACATACCTCAACATCATAAAGGCCATATATAAAAGACCCACAGCTAATACTATCCTTAGTGGGGAAGAACTGAGAGCCTTTCCCCTATGGTCAGGAATACGACAGGGATGTCCACTTTTACCATTATTAATTAACATGGTACTGGAAGTCTTAGCCTCAGCAATCAGACAACAAAAAGAAATAAAAGGCATCCAAATTGGCAAGGAAGAAGTCAAACTTTCGCTATTTGCAGATGACACGGTACTCTATGTAAAAAACCTGGAAGACTCCACCAAACAATTGCTAGAACTGATACATGAGTTCAGCAAAGTTGTAGGATATAAAACCAATGTGCAGAAATCTGTTGCGTTTCTATACATCAATAACAAAGCAGCAGAAAAAGAAATCAAGGAATCAATCCCATTTGCAATTGTCACCAAAACAATAAGATACCTAGGAATAAATCTAACTAAAGAAATAAAAGATCTATACTCTGAAAACTATAGAATACTTGTGAAAGAAATTGAAGAGGACACAAAGACATGGAAAAGCATTCCATGTTCCTGGATTAGAAGAACAAACATTGTTAAAATGTCTATACTACCCAAAGCAATCTACACATTTGATGCAATCCCCATCAAAATACCACCAGCATTTTTCACAGAGCTAGAACAATCTAAAATTTGTATGGAACCACAGAAGACCCTGAATAGCCAAAGCAATTCTGAAAAATAAAAACAAAACTGAAGGCATCATGATTCCAGATTTTAAGCTTTATTACAAAGCTGTAGTGATCAAGACAGTATGGTACTGGCACAGAAACGACACATAGATCAATGGAACGGAATAGAGAACCCAGAAATGGAACCACAAATATATGGTCAACTAATCTTCGACAAAGCAGGAAAGAATATCCTATGGAAAAAGTCATTCTCTTCAAATGGTGTTGGGAAAACTGGACAGCAACATGCAGAAGAATGAAATTGGACCACTTTCTTACACCATACACAAAAATAAATTCAAAATGGATGAAAGACCTTAATGTGAGGCAGGAAACCATCAAGATCCTAAAGGAGAACATAGGCAGCAACCTTTTTTACCTCAGCCGTAGCAACTTCTTACTAGACTCCTTTCCTGAGGCAAGGAAAACAAAAGCCAAAATGAAGTATTGGAACTTCATCAAGATTAAAAAAACTTCTGCCCAGCAAAAGAAACAATCAACAAAACTAAAAGGCAGCCTACAGAATGGGAGAAAATATTTGCAAATGATGTTTCTGATCATTGTAGATCCAAAATCTAAAAAGAACTATCAAACTCCACACCCAAAAAACAAATAACCCAATTAAGAAATGGGCAGAAGACATGAGGAGACACTTTTCCAAAAAAGATAACCAAATGGCTAACAGACACACGAAAAGATGCTCAACATCACTCATCATCAGGGAAATGCAAATCAAAACCATGATGAGATACCACCTCACACCAGTCAGGATGGCTAATATTAACAACACAAGAAACAACAAGTGTTGGTGAGGATGCAGAGAAAGGGGAACCCTCTTTGCATTGTTGGTGGAAATGCAAACTGGTGCAGCCACTCTGGAGAATGGTATGCAGGTTCCTCGAAATGTTACAAATAGAACTGCCGTGGGGTGCCTGAGTGGCTCAGTCAGTTAGGCGTCTGACTTTGGCTCATGATCTCAGGGTCCTGGGATAGAGCCCTGAGTCAGGCTCCTCGCTCAGCAGGGAGTCTGCTTCTCCCCCTCTCACTGCCCCTCCCCCCACTCATGCTCATGCGCGCGCTCTCTCTCTCTCTCAAATATATAAATAAAATCTTTAAAAGAATAAAAATAGAACTACCCTATGATCCAGCATTTGCACTACTAGGTATTTACCCAAAGGATACAAAAATACAGATTCAAAGAGATACATGCACCCCAATGTTTATAGCAGCATTATCAAGAATAGCCAAACTATGGAGAGACCCCAAGTGTCCATCGACTGACTGATGAATGGATAAAGAAGATGTGGTATATATATACAATGGGCTATAACTCAGCCATAAAAAAGATTGAAATCTTGCCATTTGCAACAACATGGATGGAGCTAGAGTGTATTATGCTAAGTGAAGTAAGTCAGAGAAAGGTAAATACCATATGATCTCACTCATGTGGAATTTAAGAAAGAAAACAGATGAACATATGGGAAGAGGGGGGTAGATTAAAAAAAAGAAGAGAGGGAAATAAGCCATAAGAAACTCTTAATGATAGTGAACAAACTGAGGTTTGATGGAGGTGGGTGGGGGGTGGGCTAGATGGGTAATGGGCATTAAAGGGGGCACCTTTTATGATGAGCCCTGGGTATTGTATGTAAGTGATGAATCATTGAATTCTACTTCAGAAACCAATATTGCACTGTATGTTAACTATCTAAAATTTAAATTTAAAAAAAATAATAAAATAAATAATAAAGGTAACTGCATTTCAACCTTTTGGTATCCTATGTCTTCTTTTAAGATAATTATTTTTAAGGGGTGCCTGGGTAGCTCCATTGGTTAAGCATCAGCCTTCACCTCAGGTCGTGATCCTGGGGTCCTGGGATTGAGCCCCATATCGGGCTCCCTGTTCAGTAGGGAGTCTTCTTCTCCCTCTGTCCCTCCCCCTGCCCATGCTTTCTCTCTCTCAAATAAATAAAGATAATTATTTTATATGCATATTTATATTTTGTTCATTTTTTGTTTTGCAGAATGAGACTCATGCTGAATATATATTTTTTGTATTCTGCTTTTTAAAAAATTTATCTTTATACAATGAGCATATCCCTGAGTCACTAAATAGTCTTCAATACTGGGACTTTTTAAAATGGTTTTTATAACATTTTATTGTATGCATGTATCATAATTTATTTAATGTTTCCTAGTTTTTAACTTTTAGATTGTATGTGTGTATGTATATATGTCTTTATTTATTTTTAATTTTTTCATACTTACATACAGCACCCAGTGATCATCACAAATGCATTCCTAATCCCCATCACCTATTTAATCCATCTCCCCACCCACCTCCCCTCTGGTACCATCGTTAAGCGTCTGTTTCTTGGTTTGTCTGTCTGTCTCTTCTTTTTCCTATGCCCATTTGTTTTGTTTCTTAAATTCCACATGAGTGAAATCATATGGTATTTGTCTTTCTCTAACTAATTTATTTCACTTGGCATTATACTCTCTAGATCCATCCATGTTGTCCCAAATGGCAAAATTTCATTCTTTTTTATGGCTGAGTTATATTCCGTTGTGTACACACACACACACACAGACACACACACACACACACACGGATTCCTTTTCTCTCTAAAATAAATAAATAAATCTTTAAAAAAAATAAACCTTTTAATTGATATTGCTAAATTATTTTACAGAAAGTTTATCAAATCATCCATAGGCAGTATATGAAAATAATTATTCTTAGTGCATTTAAAAATTTCATGGTGTAATTGTCCATCTTTGTTTAGTTCTTTTGGGTTTTGCATTACATGTTTTTCAGACTCTATCATTAAGTACATACAAATTTAGAATTGTTCTGTCCATCTAGTGGATTGAAACATCATTGTGAAATGTCTCTCTTTATCTCTAAAAATTTCTCTTCACATAAACTCTACTTTGTCACATTTGTATAGCTACACCTCTCTCTTTTGTTTAGTTTTTGTCTATTATATTTCTTTATATGCTTTTTTTGTTTTAAAGATTATATTTATTTATTCAACAGAGAGAGACAGCCAGCGAGAGAGGGAACACAAGCAGGGGGAGTGGGAGAGGAAGAAGCAGGCTCATAGCGGAAGAGCCTGATGTGGGACTCGATCCTGTAACGCTGGGATCACGCCCTGAGCCGAAGGCAGACGATTAACCGCTGTGCCACCCAGGCGCCCCTCTTTATATGCTTTTTTAAAATATTTTTTAAGATGAGCCACCCAGGTGTCCCTCTCTTTACATACTTATAAACTTTCTACCTTATTGTGTCTTTATATTTCAAAATGTCTCTCTTATAAACAGCAAAGAAGAATGATAAAAAGACACAGGAAAAAAATAGAAAGGAAGAAGAAGGGGGAGGAGTAAAGTAATTGGTATTAGCTGTGATTGAAAGGCTTTCCATCGTCAAGGCTATGCCTCCAGAGGCTGTTTTCATTCTTTCTCTGAAGGACAGACAGGGGAGAAGAAGACAAGGGACTGAAGGGAAATAAAATGGCTGAAGGAGAAGGAGTTAAAATCTGTACCATAGGAGTTGATTAACTGTACTCTAACATGAATCTTTACGTGTCTTTTTCCCTCGGACAATTTTAGTTTAATGATGAGAAGAAGTTAATGAACTTTCATCAGAATCTTCAGGATATCACAGAAGATCAACTCAGTTTGGCCTCAATCCACTATATGCGATCTCACTACCAAGAAGCTATTGATATTTATAAGCGAATACTGCTAGATAACAGGTCTGTGTCCTTTCATGTCCACTCCAAATCTCATTTTGTTAACTTTTTCTGTAACTGGTTTGGCTGAGGACCTAGTGTCCTTTCGATCTATTATCACCATGTGTTCAAATATGTCTAGCTAATAATGTGGTCCAGTTAAGAACTCCTTATTCTCCAGATCAGGATTTCTCCACTTTTATTTCACAATCACCCTTCCGAGGAGCCTTTTTGGTCTTCCCTCCCACCCCCCACCAGTCCCTTCTCGTGAAATTTTAAAACCACAGATATACTGTATGTCAATTTATGTACTGAACATATATCTATTCTTTATACTTAAAATTAGTATGATTTTCCACTTCTTCATAAGGATGTTTACCCCTTTGGGGATGATATGGCCCCTGTTGAAAATGCATGGTCTAAATATATTGTATTAGGTTGTAGGGAACTTGCTGACAAAATTAGAAATAAACCATTCAGAAGAATTAACATTCCAACTTTACCACTGACCACTGGGTATCTCTCCCACTTCCCAAAAATATCTCATCCACCTGCCTTCTCCCCTTTTGTTTGCCTGCACCCTACCCATTCCCCTTCTCAGTCATCGAGTGCTTGCTTTGTGTGTCCGGCCTTTGTCCGGTGTATGCTTATTTACAGTTTTGCCCAGTTACAGCATACGTTAGTTTAGTCTTTTTAACATGAACCAGTAGGAGTTGGATGCTTTCCTCTCTCCTTCAGTTGTCATCTCTCATTCTACTTAACTCAAAACATCCATATATTATAATACAAAAGAAAAATATTGCACTGATGATATCTTGCCTTCTTTCTTCAAAGGGCAAATTCATGTCGTCCTCGCCTGGCTATCCATTTGAGCCATTATAAAAAGTCTTTGTAGTTTGACAACCTTACTATGAAGTAGACTTAAACTGTTAACCCTTAATTCTTTCATCTAATAGGGAGTACCTTGCCCTCAATGTATATGTGGCCCTATGTTACTACAAGTTGGATTACTATGATGTGTCTCAAGAAGTTCTGGCAGTTTACCTTCAGCAAATTCCTGATAGCACCATCGCACTCAATCTTAAGGCCTGTAATCATTTTCGCCTTTACAACGGCAAAGCAGCTGAGGTAGTGATGGAAATGTGTTTTTTAATTTACTTAATTCCAGTTTGAATAACCCTATACTTTTTGGGTTATTCATTAGACTCTATTATCTGTAACTCCTGATTGACATAATATCCCTTTGTTATTGGCAGGGTGATTCCAGGAGAATCAACTATATATAAATATTTATATTGATTAGATATTCTAAAAAAATGTTGATTTCTGAATTCTGTGTGTCTGATGTATTGTAGATGATCTTTACGTAGGTGTTCTACTTTACCTTAAATACTGTCAAAACCAAACACTTCTGCTTCTTCCTCTAAAAGGTTTGTGGCTCTGTGGTTCATTGTCACCAGCATGTAAATCACATCACAAACCTAGGATTTCCATCAGTCTTTTTCTTCACTGCCCTATCTAATCATCTACCAGTTCCTATCAGTTCTGCATCCTAGATATCTCTTTGATCTAGCCTTTCTTCTCCTCTACCACTGCTCTAGTCTGGGCACTCCTCATCTCTTATTTTCGTTCTTTAAATAATTTCCGTGCCTCTAGCCTTGTCCTCTCCAGTCTAGCCACTGACGTTGTTCCACACACCATGCTCTCCTACTGTCGTAGCTTTGCACATTGCATTCACATTTCCTGGAATGCCTTATTCTGGTTGGCACAATTCAGCATCTCTTTCAGGGTTTCCCAAGAGGCAATAGTGGTAAACATTTTATAAATCCTTAGGAATTAGCTAACTTCTAGGCACTATGCAAAAGGCTTTGTATCTATCATTTAGTTTCCTTGACAATCCTGTGGATAAATTCTGCTATAGCTCTATTTATATAGGAAACCGAGAGTGCATAGTAGGCCATACATGGGACCTCCTATTATTTAACACTATGCACACACACATACACACACATATACAGAGAGAGAGAAAAAAAGAGGGCATGTTTTATACTATATCTGTTTACAGATATTTATTTGTTTATGTAATAAACAGGTGATTTTTTTTTTTAAGATTTTATTTTTTTAAGTAATCTCTACACCCAACATGGAGCTCGGTCTTACAACCCCAAGATCAAGAGTCACGCACTCCACCAACTGAGCCAACCAGGCGCCCCTATGCAGGTTATTTTTAGATTAACTGAGTGGGGGGCCATGGAAATTACTTCCTCAACCACTATTTTAGTTGATGTCAGAAACCATCAAAATTCAATGTAAAATTTGTGCACGTGTCAGAATTTTAAAATCCCACCCTTGTGCAAAAAACAGTTCCAGCTGGCATCATGCCATTGGGGGAGGAGGGATAGGAACTGAAACCAGCAAACTAACTATCAAAGCAAACTTCACTGTGTAAGTGTAATAGCAATGGACATTATTACCATGCTTTAGCTGACAGCAGACTCAGCTCCTGAGTGAAACAGTGTTTAGTAATTGTGCGAGAGGGGTGGAGTGGAAATCATGTGTCCTTAGCATAGGCCCAGATTCACTTTTTGTGGCTTATGTCGATGAAAGTGGTCTGTTATGGCAATACAAATGCCCACCACTTCAGTCGCTTAGTATGCAACTGAGCTGTCCATTTATATGTTATGTACAATACGTTCTTGGGTGTACTCACTTCAACTAAAGAGTCCCCGGAGTCTGCCTAATTGGCTGGTTTCCAGTGTCAGCAGTTTAATACTAAGCCGGTTCACAATTTGATCTCTTTAGAGTTTATGGCCTTTGGTAGGAGTGAATAAAAGAAGTATATTCTTGCCTTTCTACCTTGAGTTAATCTTGGGGGATTTGCCAAATTTTTTCCAGTCTATTAAATGTTTATGTTTTGTCTGCACGTGTTCTTTCCATAGTCTGGTATGGGTAGCATGGTTAGCCAATATTCTGTAGGTCTAGCATAATGCAAGTCAGGGCACCAAACTATATTTCCTATCCCCCAAAAGACATGCTTTTTCATTTGAAATTATGTCTGTGCAGTTTACATATTAATTTTATAATGTATTCCAGCAGTAGATGTACTATGTGCTATGTCAGATGTACCCTGACAAGCTTCTGGGGGGAGACGTGTTAGCAGTAGAATATAGTTGGTGTTTGCTGATAATTCTATTAAACTGCTTAAAAATCAGGCATTCC
>NW_024425563.1:14681016-14724763 GCF_017311325.1 Ursus maritimus | reverse complement strand
GAAGTAATTTGTGTAATATGTTCAATATTCTATCGTTCATTCTCTCCACAAACACCAATAGCATTCTGCCCTTCTGTAGTAAGCATGACTTAATCTATAAAGACTCACTTAATTCTTGAGGTACTTTAAATAACTTGCCCAAAGTTTTACAACTAACAAGTGACAAATTCAGGTCTCAAACCCTTGTCTATCTGACTCTAAAGCCTTACTGACTTAACTGCAAATTTAGGGGTACTTTCTTCTTTTCACTTATATGTGATTATATATAGAGATAGATAGATATAGATAGATATAAGTATGTATGTAGATATAGATATATATATAAAATATCATGTGTGCTATTTGATGGTTTCCTAGTTATCTTTCATCTAGGCAAGCTTATTGAGGATTGAAACTGTGTCTTTTGACATGTGTGTCCTGGTATCTGGCACAGTGCACACACAAAGTTGGTGTCAACTAAGTATTGGTTGAATGAGAATACTAAGACTTCACATTTAATATGACTAAGAAATTAAGAGAGACTTGTGTTTAAAGAAGAAGGTTCAAAAGAGGTCAGTAAAAACAAAGATTGAAAAAAAGCCATTGGGTTTCATAGTTAGGATTTCCTACAATTTCCTACTGTAATTAGGATATCATTATTATTGGAGTTTGAAACTGGATGACAAAGAGATAAGGAGCGGGTGAGTAATTGCTTGGATTGGGATTTGTCATAAAGGCTATGGCAGAGGGATGACAAGTAGATCATGGAGCAGTAGAAGCAGGGATGCTGTAAGATGCTGGTGAAAGGAAAGAGAATGCTAGTTTCAGAGGATAATGAGTTAAAAGAACTTTTCCCCCCAAACTGGGAAGGCCTCCAGGGCAATGATTAAGAGCAGGAGCTTTGAAATCAGATAGACCCCAAATTCCACTTCTGGGTGATAGGTGTGTGGCTTTGGTGAGCTACTTAACCTCTTTAAGCATCACCTGCAAGGTAAGGAAAGTAATAGACTGACTTATTATAGATTGCTATAAAGATTAATGATACGACGTACATGAAGTCCCTAACTTGATATATATGGTAAACTCTCAGTAAATATTAACAATTATCACAGATTTTGTAGACAGAAAGATTGTCAAAGTTATCTACCTTTTCCTTTGATGCTTTCTGTATCTTGTTTAAGATGATTTCCTGGCTAAGATCATATTCTGTGGTATTATTTTCCTTTTTTTTTAATTTATTTTTTAAAAATATGTAATGTCTGCCCCCAGTGTGGGGCTCCAACTCATGATCAAGAGTCACATGCTCTTCTGACTGAGCCAGCCAGGCTCCCCGGTATTATCTTCTAAAAGCCTTCTTGTTTTGCCTTTTTCAAATCCGAATTATCTATAATTATACTATCTTATATTTAATTATTTGTTAAGATTTTATTTTTTTTTAAAGTAATCTCTACACCCAGCGTGGGGCTCAAACTCACAACCCCAAGACCAAGAATTGCGTGCTCCATTGATTGAGCCAGCCGGGCACCCCTATAAGTATATTATATCTAAAAAGTTTAATTTCTCAATTAAAAGACAAAGATTGGCAAATTAGATTGAAAAGACAAAACCCTAAAATATGTTTTAAATATAAGGACAGAAAATTTGAATATAAAAGGATATGTTTCATGCAGAATATTTCTTACATGGTTTCTATCATTAGTGTCATGCTTTTAGAAAGGTCATTTTCACCTTAACATGGATAAGATGATCCATATCTTCCATTTATAGTTTTATTGTTTAACATCTTCATTGAGATATAACTCACAGACCCTGTAATTCACCCTTTTAAAGTGTACGATTCGTTGGTTTTTATTATATTCACAGATATGTGCAATCACCATCACAATTTTAGAGCATTTGCATTACCTCAGAAAGAAACCCCATGCCCCTCAGAAACTCCATCAATCACTGGCTCCCCATTACCCCAGCCCAAGCAATTGCAAATCTGCTTTCTGACTCTAGATTTGCCAATTCTAGATATTTCATATAAAAGTAATACATAATATGTGAATTTTTATAACTATCTTCTTTTACTTAGCATGTTTATAAATTTCATCATGTTGTAGCCTGTATTGTACTTCATTCGTTTTAATGACCAAATAATATTCTATTTTATGGATAGACTACATTTTATTTTTCCATTGGTTAGCTGATGGACATTTGGGTCATTTCCACTTTTGACCTATTATGAACAAGACTGTTACAAGCATTTGTATACATGTTTTTGGACATGTGTTGGATGTGTTTCCATTTCTCTTGGGTCTATGCCTAGGAGTGGAATTGCTGGGCTATATGGAGCTCTATATTTAATTGAGGAACTGCTAGACTGATTTACAAAGTAGCTACACTAGTTTACATTCCCACCAGCAGTGTATAGGAGTTTCAATTTCTCTACATCCTTGCCAGCAGTTATTATCTGACTTTTTTATTGTAGCCATCCCATTGGATGTGCAGTAGAATCTCACTGTGGTTTTGATTTGCATTCCTCTGATGACTAATGATGTTGAACATCTTTTCATGTGCAGTGAGTTCTGCTTTAAATTTTGTGCCCTAGGCATCCCACTTGGCCCAGCCCTAGTTCTGGCTGGCCCTGCCTGAAATCAGAACTGTCCTCACGATACTAAAAGATTTTGTCTTTTCACTTTCTTTTGCTCAAGTGTGCAGTGAAGCTTTCCAGAAACAGCATAATTTCAAAATAGATCAAATGCAGATACAGACATGCCAACCTAGCTGTCCTCTTTTAAGCTAGGCGTTAAAGAGATTTGCAAAAATACAAAACAGTACTACACTTCGCACTAAGTTTTTGTTTTGTAAATGCACTTTTCTTAAATGAAAAATACTTATGTTAATGTGTAGTGGGCTTATTATTATTTTTGATTAATTGAATACTTTAAAATTTCTGTTTGAATTTCTAATACAATCTAGATTGTACTATGGGCTATTTATGTGGGCTATAACCCACATCAACAAAAGCTCTTTGGGATCCTTAATAATTTTTAAGATTATAAAAGAGATCCTGAGATCAAAAAGCTTGAAAACTGCTGATCTAGCCTAATATTACCGAACACTTTGGAATTGCTGCTGTGGACAAGAGAAGGGATTAATAAAAAGTTGCCGAGGCAAGTGTGCAATCCCATATGAGATCAAATAGAACAAGTTTGTAGTGGCTAGTGAGAACAATCAAGAATCTAATCATTTTATTCTGAGAAGCTTAGCTACCTAACTGATGAAAGTAGAAAAAGGAGGAGAGGAAGATTACTCAAAATTATAGATTGGCAAGGTAGGAATAACAAAGTTGAGGAAGAAAATGAATCTAGGGTGTTAGTGAAGATGCTGGAAATGGCTGACCATTTGTTCTACAGGGAGTTAAGAGGGTAAGAGAATACAGAAGAGATCTATAGGTCTAATAAATAATAGGAGAAGGTATTTTAATTGTGCTCTGTAAATAAAGGCCAATGCAGCAGAAAAGAGCGACTTTGAGAGTTTGGGATATAGGTGGAATGGTCAGATTGAAGAATCAACCCCAGTTTTCAAAAGTTTAGCTCGTTTATCACTTTTGACTCTGCAAGAAAAGAGTAAGTAGGAGTCTTCAGACGTGGGCTCCCCAGTTTCAGACTTGCTGCTTAGTGTAAGGTTCAAGTCATTTATCGTTTATAAGCCTCAATGTTCTCATCTGTAAAATGAGGTTAACAATCACACTGACTCTTAATCCTGAGGAATGAATGAAATGGCATGTTAAATTCTTTGTAAACTATAAAACATTGTGCAAATATGTGGTATAAGAACTATACACTTGCCCTTTTTCTAAGTCTTTCCTTTTTCAATTTCAGGCAGAACTCAAAAGCTTGATGGACAACGCTTCTTCTTCCTTTGAATTTGCTAAAGAACTCATCAGGCACAATCTGGTGAATAGCAATTTCCTGTCTTGACTGAATTAAGTCTTAGCCTACTTTGTCATATCACAGCAGTTAGAAGGATGAATGAAGGGAAATATTGCAACAAATACTTCTCTACTCCAAGTGAACTCCTCCTTGCTATGGAGGAGAGAAAATTAAGTTTCAGATATCAGGTCCTTTCCTCAAGGAAACCCCTACTGGGAGGGCAGTAATACATACATAACATTTAGAAAGAAGTGCAAGGCAGTGTAGGTCCAAGAGTCCATTCTGTTGGCAAAGACCAAGAAACATGCCTCCTTGTGGGTTACAGTAAACGGGAAGGATTTTCTGTTGAAAATCCAACTCGAGTTCATCTTTGAAGGATGAGTGAGATTTAGAGGGTTCATTGAAGGCAAGGATATAGAGTTAGAACAAAAATGACATATGTGAAATGTGAGCAGGCTAAGCTTACTCGAACAGAAAGTGCACAGGGGCATAGTGAAAAGGAAAGTCTTAGTGAAGAAGGAAAGAGGTGGTTAGGGTTAAGACTGGACTATGATGGCCATTCATAAAAAAAAAATGTATCCATATTCAGGTTAAGTTTAATTGATTATGCAATATTGTGGATACAGAGCAGCTGCTTTCAACTCAGACACCTGGGGACACTGGGAAAATTACATAATATTGCTGAGTTTCAGATCCCTCATCTGAAAATGGCATTAGTAGTAGCTACACCTTTTCCTTCTAATTTCTCTATTCCTTTTTTTAGCACCAATTCTGCTTAGACTCTCTCCTCCCCTTTAACTCTGATATCTGCTTGGTCACTTAATCCTATTGATTCTTTCTTGGCAAAGTCTTATATTTATTCCATTCCTTCTCTAATTCAGGCCTCCATCACAGATATAATTTTCTCTGGATAGTTTCTATTATGAGCTTCTGCCTCTTTTCACTTCTCATCTAGTTTATCAACTTAAATTTTTGTGGAGAATGATGTGTTAGAGATAGTACTCTGGAAATCAAGTTTGACGAGAGATCAAGACTGGAGAGTAGATTTAGGAGTTTCATAAGAGAATTGATAGCTACAGTCCTGACAACTAAACATGGAAGAAAGGATTAAAAACAGTGATAAATATAGTCCCAAGAGAGCATCTGTATTTAAGGAGCTGAAGGAAGGAGAATAACCAGATAAGAAAGGGGAGGTAGGAAAGATCACCTAGATAATGCAATGACATTTACAACTGCACATTTTAATCAGCTGGGAGGTTTTTAAAAATAATGATGCATGGGCTTCACCACCCCCCGCCCCGAGATTCTTATTTAATGCTTGGGCTAGGCCTCAGCTATCAGTATTTTTCTTTTCTTTCTTTTTTTTTTTTTTAAGATTTTATTTATTTATTTGACAGAGATAGAGACAGCCAGCGAGAGAGGGAACACAGGCAGGGGGAGTGGGAGAGGAAGAAGCAGGCTCACAGAGGAGGAGCCTGATGTGGGGCTCGATCCCACAACGCTGGGATCACGCCCTGAGCCAAAGGCAGACGCTTAACTGCTGTGCCACCCAGGACCCCCTATCAGTATTTTTCTTAAAAGCTTCCCAGGTGGATAAAATGTACAGCCAGACTAAAGAACCACCATATGTATATATGACTAGAGGGGGTATATCAGCTAGTAAATAGAGATTAGCCTCAGAGAGTGGGATTAAAGAGGGAAGTGAGAGTATGAAATTGTCCTTTTTCTTTTTGTGATACTATATATTTTTTCCCAATGAACACATATTGTTTAAAACAAAGCCTAAATATAGTTTTTAGTTTTATAGTTTTTAGTTTAAAACAAAGTCTAAATATACTGAGCAATATAAATGGTTGTTCTGAGCATTGGCTTTTGCAGTCGGACTTGAGGTCAAAATCAAGCTACACCATGTACTAGCTATGGACCTTTGGGTGAGTCCCTTAGCATCATTGAGACTCAGTGTTCTCATATGTGCCATAGGGGAAATTACAGTACCTGCCTTATTTTCTCGTGAGGATTAAATGAGGTAATGTATGCAAGGTACTTTACATAGTATCTAGCATATGGTGAGTGTTTAGTAAATCATGCTTTCGTGGTCATGCTACCGCTATCAGCATCCAAACTACAGACACATCATTGAGCAAGAGGACAGAAGAATCCATTGAATTGGTTAAAGGGGTTAATCCATGACTTGTGAGAGTAAGTTCACTAGTGTGCTGGGAATAGGAGTTAAGGAGTGAGAGATTAGTAAGGTTGAAGCAGTAAGCCACACACTTTTGAACTGTGGCATTGAAAGGAAGGAGAAAAACAGGGCACTATCCAGAGGGAACAATGGCACCAAGAGGAAGATTTTTCAAGACAGCAAAACCCTCACGTATATTTAAAGTTGAGAAGTAGGACCAGGACTAATGAAGATAGAATAATTAATATAGAAACAAGATCCAGGTCGAGTTAAAAGTTATGAGATCCATGGATTGGGAGAACAAACATTGTCAGAATGTCAGAATAGTACCCAAAGCAATCTACAGATTTAATGCAATCCCTATCAAACTACCAACAGCATTTTTCACAAAACTAGAAGAAATATTCCTAAATTTGTATGGAACTACAAGAGACCCCAAATAGCCAAAGCAATCTTGAAAAAGAAGAACAAAACTGGAGATACCACAATCCCAAATTTCAAGATATACTACAAAGCTGTAGTAATCAAAATACTGTGGTACTGGCATAAAAACAGACACATAAATCCACAGAACAGAACAGAGAACCCAGAAATAAACACACAATTATATGGTGAATTAATCTTCGACAAAGGAGGCAAGAATATAAAATGGGAAAAAGTCTCTTCAACAAATGGTGTTGGGCAAACTGGACAGCTACATGCAAAAGAATGAGACTGGACCACTTTCTTACAACATACACAAAAATAAACTCCAAATGGATTCAGAACCTAAATGTGAGACCTGAAACCATAAACATCCTCAGAGAAATCACAGGCATAATCTCTCTGACATCGGCCATAAAACATTTTTCTTGATATGTCTCCCGAGGCAAGCACAACAAAAGCAAAAATAAACTATTGGGACTACATCAAAATTAAAAACTTCTGCACAGCCAAGGAAACAGTCAACAAAAAGACAACCTATTGAATGGGAGAAGATATTTGCAAATGACATATCCAATAAGGGGTTAGTATCCAAAATGTATAAAGAACTTAAACAACTTGGGGCGCCTGGGTGGCTCAGTTGGTTAAATGTGTCTGGCTCTTGATCTCAGTTTGGGTTTTGCTCTCAGAGTTGTGCATTTAGTCCCTGCCTTGGGCTCCACACGGGGCATGGAGCCTACTTCAAAACAAAACAAAACAAAGAAAATTTCTACAGCTCAACAACAAAAAGCCCCAAATAATCTAATTAAAAATGGACAGAGGGGCGCCTGGGTGGCACAGTGGTTAAGCGTCTGCCTTCGGCTCAGGGCGTGATCCCGGCGTTCTGGGATTGAGCCCCACATCAGGCTCCTCCGCTAAGAGCCTGCTTCTTCCTCTCCCACTCCCCCTGCTTGTGTTCCCTCTCTCGCTGGCTGTCTCACTCTCTGTCAAATAAATAAATAAAATCTTTAAAAAAAAAAAATGGGCAGAAGACATGAACAGACATTCTCCAAAAAAGACGGACATACAGATGGCCAACAGACACATGAAAAGATGGTCAACATCGCTCATCATCAGGGAAATGCAAATCAAAACCACAATGAGATATCACCTCATGCCCGTCAGAATGGCTAAAATCAAAAACACAAGAAACAAGAAATGTTGGCAAGGGTGTGGAGAAAGAGGAACCCTTGTGAACTGTTGGTGGGAATGCAGACTGGTGCAGCCACTCTGGAAAACAGTAAGGAGGTTCCTCAAAAAATTAAAAATAGAATTACCATGTGATGCAGTAATTCCACTACTAGGTATTTGCCCAAAGAACATGAAAACACTAATGCAAAAATATGCATGCACCCCTGTGTTTATTGCAGCATTATTTACAACAGCCAAATATGGAAGCAACCCAATGTCCATCAATAGATGAATGGATAAAGAAGAATGGATACAATGGATTCCAGTGGATACAATGGAATATTATTCACCCATAAAATCCAATGAAATCTTGCCATTTGGGACAGCATGGATGGATCTAGAGAGTATAATGCCAAGTGAAATAAGTCAGTTAGACAAAGACATACCATATGATTCCACTCATATGTGGAATTTAAGAAACAAAATAAAGAAAAAAAGAGACAAACCAAAAAACAGACTCTTACCTATAGAGAACAAACTGGTGGTTACCGAGGGGAGGTAGGTGGGGGAATGGGTGAAATAGGTGATGGGGATTTAGACTACATTTATCAAGATGAGCCCTGAGTAATATATAGAATTGTTGAATCACTATATTGCACACCTGAAACTAATATAACACTGTAAATTATATTGAAATTAATTTTTTAAAGTCATGAGATGAAGACGACAAGTAAAAGAATTAATCTCGGCAAAAGAAGGGAATATCTCATGGGGTGCCTGGGTGGCTCAGTCGTTGGGCGTCTGCCTTTGGCTCAGGGCGTGATCCCGGCGTTCTGGGATCCAGCCCCACATCAGGCTCCTCCACTATGAGCCTGCTTCTTCCTCTCCCACTCCCCCTGCTTGTGTTCCCTCTCTAGCTGGCTGTCTCACTCTCTGTCAAATAAATAAATAAAATCTTTAAAAAAAAAAAAAAAGAAGGGAATATCTCAGACAAGGAAGAATCAAGAAAGGTGACCAAGTGGATATTTTTGAATTAGAAACGAGAGATTAGGGGCGCCTGGGTGGCTCAGCCATTAAGCATCTGCCTTCAGCTCAGGGCGTGATCCTGGCGTTCTGGGATCGAGCCCCGCATCAGGCTCCTCTGCTGGGAGCCTGCTTCTTCCTCTCCCTCTCCCCCTGCTTGTGTTCCCTCTCTCCCTGGCTGTCTCTCTCTCTGTCAAATAAATAAATAAAATCTTAAAAAAAAATAAAAGAAAAGAAACGAGAGATTAGGTAGCTCATGTCTGATGGCCTTGATTTCTCTGTATTTATTTGTGAAACAACTTGCTACGTGCCAGACACTGCTAGGCTGTGGGTACACAACAGTGCACAGACCTGCTGTCCTGAATGGTATTTTATTTGATCTCTTCTCTATAGCATTTACTGTCATATGACAATATGCTTATGTGTTTGCTGTTTGAGGCTATCTTCCCACTTGAGTGTAACAGGAGTTCCTGCTGTAACCCCAGTGCTTACTACAATCCCAGGCATATAGTAGGGGCTAATGAGTATTTACTGAGTTAATTAAAAATTACAACTATGTACCACACATTTAGCCCACTTTAACTCATTCAATCCTCATAATAATCCTGAAAGGTAGACATTATTAATTCCATTTCGAGATGAGGAAACAAGCTCAGAAAGGTTATATAAATTCCTTCGTGGAGTTTGTTCATTTGTTTGTTTTTAGAAAAAGAGAGAGAGAGAGTGAACTGGATGCTTGGGGCTCCTGGGTGGCTCAGTTTGTTAAGCCTCTGCCTTCGGATCAGGTAGTGGCCTCAGGGTCCTGGGATCAAGCCCTGCATTGGGCTCCCTGCTCAGCGGGGGGTCTGCTTCTCCCTCTTTTTCTTCCTTTGCCCCTAACCCTGCTTGTGCAGGCTCTCTCTCTCTCTCTCAGATAAATAAATAAAATCTTAAAAAAAAAAAAAAAAAGAATTGGCTGCCTAACAGACTGAGCCACCCAGGCACCCCCTTCATGGAGTTTTTGATACAGAATACCTGTCTCGAAAAAAGTTTTATTAATTTGGGTACTTTATGAGTTTTCTGCAGTTCTTATGAAGAGAAAAGGAAATGTATACAATAGGCTTATGCCTTTATTCTGTTTCTTACACTTATTATAATTTAGTTAACAGCTTTCTTTTCAATGAGGTCAAGGTGGTGTGTATACTGAGAGCTTCAAAAATATATTCATCCTTTCAAAGAATAACTGAGTACCCAGTTATAAGTGGCAACTCCTTAATTAAACATTTCCACCAATAAATACATTCATACTTATTGCTGTAATAACAGATTTTCTCTATCTGTAGGTGGTTTTCCGAGGAGGTGAAGGGGCTTTGCAGGTTTTGCCTCCCCTGGTTGATGTTATTCCTGAAGCTCGGTTAAACTTAGTGATTTACTACCTTCGTCAAGGTAAGAAAAATTGGTCTTGGTCTTGCTTATAATGAGATATTTTAGAGCATTTAACCTCTAATTGAACTACTTGCTTAACTTTTAAAATCCATAATACTTCCTAAAATATATTTACAACAGGTTCATAGGGGAGAACAAATTTATTGGTGCTTATTTGTTGTACCTTTTCTCTTTATCCTCTCTTTCCTCTTCTGTTGCTTCCAACCTTCTCCCATATTCTGGTTTTCTTTCTCTCTCTTATTTTTCTGTCTTCTGTTCCCTACCTGTTCTATTCCAGTTTTCCCACTGTTTTCCTTCCCCTTCCTTGTGGTTCTTTTTCTATGTATAATGCACATCCACATTTTCTTCAGGTTTTTTTTTTATCATCAACTATTTTTTATTTGCTCTAGTTGTCTGCCTTTCTGTTTCTTTGTACTTCCAGCTGCTTATGAGAAATATTATGATTCAAAGAGAATGTGATGTTTACTGCCCCTAAGTAAGGTTAAAATTGTTAGACACATGCCTAAGCAGTCTTTGCTCTAACAGTTCTGAGTACAGGATAGTAGCTGCCATGCGGTGGTGGTTGCACTCTGTCATGAGCTTTGGACTAACAGTGTGGGCCTTTTTAGGTGCATGGTAGAAACCAACCAGACAACATATTCCTCCTCGAGGAAAATGTAAGTGTTTATTAAAATAAGAACATGAACTTGCAAACAGTTCTATTTGATATGAAAGCACAAAGAAGTAGGCATTTGGACAAGAATTAAATATCTTATATATTTTAGAAATTATAAAAAATTTTTCAAATTAAGCAAACTAGTATAAACACCCAAAATGAACACCCAACATATTCATTCCAGATTCAACAATCTTCAAAATATTGCCATTCTTTCATCCATTCTCCCTGTCCCTTTTTACTCTGAAACGTCTTTTTTTTTTAAGATCTTATTTATTTATTTGACAGAGAGAGAGAGAGAAAGCACAAGTACGGGGGGCGGCAGGCAGAGGGAGAGGCAGAGGGAGAAGCAGGCTCCCCGGAGCCAATGCAGGGCTTGATCCCAGAACCCCGGGATCATGACCTGGTTGAAGGCAGAGGCTTAACCCACTGAGCCACCCAGGTGCCCCACTACCACTGAAACATCTTAAAGCAAATCCCAGACTTCATATCATTTCACTCCTACATACTTATTATATATTGCCTTTTTAAAAAAAATCAGTCGTTTTACTTATATAACTACAATGCCATTTTTATATAATACTCAGTCCATATTCTTAGCTTGAACATTTTTTTAGGTGCTTCATGACTTACAGGTTTCCTAAGATATTTGGTTATCTTTAGGATAATTACTCCACATTGAAGTTGATGGAGAGTTAGAGGACAGATGAAACAAATCATACTTCCCATGAATGTTTGAATGCTGAAGGATCTTACCTTTTCGGGACTATTTTAGAAGGGTTTGCTGGAATACAGACTAGTATAGCTACTTATTTCTTGTATTTCAGATGATGTACAAGAAGCTTATAACTTAATTAAGGATCTGGAACCTACTACTCCTCAGGTAATTGAAAATGTGTTACCATTTTACTAACCAACTTCTGTTGAAAGTAGAATTTCAGAAAGCTAGTGGGAAGGCATATTAGAGAAGATCCCAGCTTGTAGACTCTCGGAAAAGACCATATATGTTGATCTAGGAATGTCCTGTGAGACTTTCGATATGAGAATGAATAGTCTGGATTTTTTAATGTTTTTAAACTCCCTTATATGTGGTCATTTCCTCCAAAGGGTTGAGGTTTGAAAAAACTGAAATCTAGAGTTCTAATGGAACTAACAAGATATAGAAACTTATCTCACCAGTAGAATTGTAACTTGTCTTTCTCCCCTACTGGATTGTTAGCTCTTTGCAGTCAGGGCCTGTGTCAGTTTGTATTTCCAACACTGTGTGCAACTAAGCATGTAACAGACATTGCACTTACTGAATGAAAGACTGAAATGTTTCTAGACCCCATGAAATCTAAACAGATATATTTCTCAAGTGTATAAAAGTTTCAGCATCTTTTATACTGCTTTTTTAATGAGCCCTTTTAAATAAAAATAGTGCCTACATAAAAAATTTATAAAGCTGCTAAGGAAGATGTCTGTTAAAGAATAGAGCCAAGTCTGAAAGCGATAAAGGTGAGGCTCCAGGGCTCCAAAAGAGAGAATACCTTACAAATGGAGATCAGAGGATACTTTTTTTTTAGGAAAAGGATTATTAGCAAATAAAAGTTATTATATGATTAGAAAGGGAAAATAATGTATGTGATGTGGTCACAAAGAATGGCAGTGGCTAATAAAGTGATAAAAATTATTACATACATGTTTTATTGTTAATTTGTTCCATTGAGTTGAAATAAAACTTAATTTCTCGAGGTTTCCACTGAGTTTTTCTGCTTAAGATTGTGAATTTACAAATATGGTAAATTCTGTTATATGGACACTTTCCTGAAAAACAAATGAAAGTCTCCTAATTCTTTCATTCAAGCCAGGGATAGAACAGAGAAAAGTGACACTGGGTAACTTTTGATAATATATATAAAGCATTAAGTTGAAATTAATTTGAAAGAGATTTCATAGCTACACATTCTTTGGAAATTAATTAGTGTTATTCCATGTTGCCAGGAGTATATCCTCAAAGGAGTGGTCAGTGCGGCCCTTGGCCAGGAAATGGGTTCGGTGAGTATGAAGTCACTGGTAATCTATAGTTGCGGTTATAGTGTGTGGACGAGATCAAAATGAATGTTAAAGTTCTACCAACAAGTTCACAAATAGGCTCATCTGCAGTTCCTTTCCTTTCTCCATATCCCCCAACCCAGATTCCATTATAAAAAGAATTCGGTTATTTAAAGACCAAAAAAAAGAAAGCTTTAACTCTAAGAGTTGCTGCTTCATCTTTTAACAGCCCAATTTTTAAGCAGCATTTATATCTAATAATAACTGCAAATCATTGCACAGCTTCATTCTTATTCTCAGTGAGTTTGTTTAACCTTGCACACCCCTGAGCTATAATTTTGGCATCTGTAAAATGGGGATAATTGTTTCTTTGGCAAAGACTTTTATAAACACCATAACTGTTTAAAATTAAGTTCTTATTCATCTGAATATGGCACATCAAGTTCTTTTGGGAACAAGCTGGATATAGGAATAAATATTTTTATCTCTAGCTCACTCTACAGTGCCTTAGGCACTGTACTGATAGGCAGTACATGGTTATTGAATAAGTGAATGAGTGTATTGAATTAATACTCCTTGTTATAACCGTGGCTCCTACCACAAGGTCTGAAGTGTGATAAAAGAGCAGTAAGTGTCTGTTGGATGTGTGAATGAATGACTAGATGAATGAGTTCATTTAATGAAGTTACTTTTAGGATAGAGTTTGGGGATTGGATTTTTTTCTTCTTTTTTTATCTGACCCACGGTAGGTTTTAATTTAGTTTCAGGTTATAATTCTCTAGTGCTTATGCTAATAAGAATTAGTTTGTTTGGGAGAGGATGTAAAACAAGGGTGTATGTTAAATCCTGGCACATATTTTAAAACCATAAAGTGTAATACAAATAAAGTATTTTCAGCTTCTATCAACTATCTCAGCTCTGCTTTGTTTTTCAGAGGGACCATATGAAAATTGCCCAGCAGTTCTTCCAGCTGGTGGGAGGGTCAGCGAGTGAGTGTGGTAGGTCTGAAATCAGTCCTCATTCACATGATTCATAATTGAAGTTGGTCATATATTGACTGGTGAAGTTTGAGTCTCTGTCCAGGGTTACATGTGTCAGGCTTGAAAGCAAAGTATCAAAGTATCAAGTAGGAAGTCCTGTGGGAGAGACATAGGAGAGAATATTGGATTAGCTTTTCTCAACATCTCAGATAAAGTGGGATGAGAGATTATATAAATAGAAGAGAATGAATGTAATCTTTAGTTCATGTGAGTTTTTAAAATTTGATTCTGTTTTTTATTTGAAATGTTAACTTCTATTGATTTTTCAAGAGCTCTTTATGTATTCAACTTTCATCATGTCATAGATATTTTTTCTGGTGGGTCATTTGCCTTTTAATTTTGCCTATGATATTTTTTCACGTGTAAAAAATTTAAATCTTATTGAAGTTTTATTTTTGTAATGATATTTTACATGGGTATCTAGCTTAGAAAGTGCTTTCGTACCCCCACAGTTATATAATATTTACTTATTTTCCCACCAGTAGTTTTGTTGCTTCATTTTTATTATTAAAATATTTACTTCATCAGTCAGGATTGAGTGTTAGATTTCAGAAAGGGCTATAAAAAGCACTAATAGTTAGCCGGTATGAACTGATATGGCTATTTGTACCAGTTGTCTAAGGCTAGCTTCTATTCTGATGGACAGTATTTGTGATGAACTAGTTGTTAAATATTTTTATCACCCCTGGATATTCATTTTCTTTCAGATGTTTCACCGAAACCATTTATTGAATAATATTTCTTTTCTTCATTTGATTCATTCATACAACAAAAATTTATTAAAGTGTTGGGGGTATAGTAGTAAACAAAACAAGTTCTCCATCCTTGTAAAGCATACGGTCTAGTGGGACAGACAATAAACACAATAAAGAAAGAGATTATATAGTATATCTGTGATAAGTGCTATGGGGGAAAAATTGAACAGAGCAAGAACGAATAGGAGTGCAAGTGGCAAGGGTGGGGGCTATACTAATTCTCTACTATCTCAAACAGAAATCCGGTAACAGACAGAAGGTTGGTCAGGATCAGGACCAGATGATTCCATGGCAAATTATTTCTCCATTTGAGATTGGAAGTGCTAGATGAGTGTCTTAGATGAGTGATGATGGAGACTAAGCCACGTTAGTTGAATGTGCACGTGTCAGAGTTGATGACAGACTCAAAGCCTGGGAAAAACATCTGAGGAGTACTGTAGCCTGCAGGGTGTGTGTTCATTCTGGAGTCTGTGAGTTAGCCCCAAGAGAGACTATTGGTCACTCTCAAGTACTGTGACCTCCATTATGCTGAGGTTTTGTCCACTGAATAGAAGCTATAATTTCAGAATCTGAAAAGATGTCTTGGAATACATTCCTATCTCTAAATTATAAAGTAACTTAAATTTCAGCTAAAGAGAACTTTCAGTTTCATGAATATACCTGATTTCTTTTCCCATTCCCTTTCAGATACAATACCTGGGAGGCAGTGCATGGCTTCCTGTTTCTTTCTGCTTAAGCAATTTGATGATGTCTTGATTTACCTCAACTCATTTAAGGTCAGTATAGAATTTTCTAGATGAGTTTGTCTACAAAATACTATATATAATGTGTCAGAAGTAAGATACTTCTAGAGGGACACCTGGGTGGCTCAGTTGGTTAAGCGTTTGTCTTATGATCCCAGGGTCCTGGGATCGAGTCTCACATCTGGCTCTCTGTTCAGTGGGGAGTCTGCTTCTCCCTCTGCCTGCCACTCCCCCTGCTTTGTGTGCTCTCTCTCTCTCTGATAAATAAATAAAATCTTTTTAAAAAAGATACTTTTAGAGATGGCCCTTTTACTACAGTGGCATTGATGGTGTCAGCTAATTTCTTAAAATTATTTTTGAGTTTATCTAGTATAACCGATATGTTATATTCGTATGTTATACTCAATGTGACCTATTCTTGGGATATTTTTCAGAGTTACTTCTACAATGATGACATCTTTAACTTTAATTATGCCCAAGCCAAAGCTGCAACAGGCAATACCAGTGAGGGTGAAGAGGTGGGTACATGCTTTTGATGCATTCAAATGATTCTATTTAAAAACATTGTTATCTTTAACTTTTCGATGAACCTCCATACTATTTTCCAGAGTGAAACAAAATAGATGAACATAGGGGAAAGAAAAAAAAGAGTGAGGCAAACTATAAAACAGACTCTTAACTATAAAGAACGAACTGGGGGTTGCTGGAGGGGAGGGATGAGGGATGGGCTAAACGGGTGATGGGGATTATGGAATGCACTTGGGCTGGGCATTGGGTGTTGTATGTTAACTGTTGAATCACTAAATTCTACATCTGAAAGTAATATTACACTATATGTTAGCTAACTGGAATTTAAATAAAAATTTGAAAAGGCATAATAAAAATAAAAACATTGTTATCTTTTTCTCACTGAAATAAAATGTTCAGGGACAAAGGATTATGAAAGGTTCCTTTGTTCTTAGGTTACATTAAAAACTACAATGTAAATAGACATATAGATTTTATAACCATATTATTGTTTTCCTTTTTATGCTATACTTTATAAAAGCATAACATATGTCGAGAAAAATATCCAAATCAAAGTATATAGCTTGATGAATTTTTAAAGTGAACGTAGCCAAATAATCAGTACTCAGATCATGAAACAGTATTACCTTAACCCCATAAAAACCCCCTCATCTCCTTATTTGAGTTCGTCCCTTTCTCCCAAGGCTAACCACTATTTTTTACTTCAACCTTCATAGACTGATTTGCCTGAATCATTCAAAGCAATTCAGTTGAATTATTCAATTCAATTTTGTTATTATTTACCAAATTGTTCCACTTGTTTTAATTCAAATTCTAATTATTTTCTGCCTTCCGTTATGTCTTCTTTGTGAGTTATTTTAAAATGTGTGTCATAATTTTCAAATATGTGTATTCTTTCCCAAGCTATTTCCTTTTGATTTCTAACTTAATCATATTGTGGTCATCCAGTGTGCTCTGTATTACACCAGTCCTTCAAAATTTGTTGAGACTTACTTTACTGTCCAGTAACATGGTCATGTGTCCTTGAACAAAATAGGTGTTATGTGGTTGTAATTATTCTGTTCAAATCTTCTATATCCTTACCAAATTTCTTCAGTCAGCTTGTGATATCAATAACTGAGAGAAGTGTGTCAACATCACCATAGTTTTGTCCTTTCCTTAGCACCCTGTAGAGAATTTGACCGTCTGTAAGGCTACACTAAGTATTAATCTAAGGCAAGCCGATATGGTATTTTTACCACAAAAATAGCTTTGTGTTTATTCCTTTTCTTTCCTCTTCTTGCAGGTTTTCCTTTTAATCCAAAGTGAGAAGATGAAAAATGATTACATTTACCTCAGTTGGTTAGCTCGGTGCTGTGAGTTTTCTTTTAAATGTTACAGAGGAATCCTCTTTTTCTTCTCTGTTGCATAATCTTCTGGATGGAAATTACAGTGAACATTTCTAATTATGTTTCATAGAATGAGTAAACACTGAAATTAAGCATCATTAATGCTACTGAGTGTAAGGGTGGTCCTGAACATGTATTACATATGTTTACCTTGTGATTAGTTCCACCATACAATGTTGACCTAGCATGAACAGTCCTGAAAGATGCCAAGTTTTTCCATCAGCCCTGTTAAAGTTTCCAGAATCTCAGTTTACAGGGTTCTTTGTTAAATGATATTATTATGCTAATTTTACCTTTTCATTATGATGCAGGCCTGAAAAGTAATAAAATGTCAAAAGCATAAGATTTTTTTTTTTTTAAAGATTTTATTTATTTATTTGATAGAGATAGAGACAGCCAGCGAGAGAGGGAACACAAGCAGGGGGAGTGGGAGAGGAAGAAGCAGGCTCATAGTGGAGGAGCCTGATGTGGGGCTCGATCCCGTAACGCTGGGATCACGCCCTGAGCCGAAGGCAGACACTTAACCACTGTGCCACCCAGGCGCCCCGCATAAGATTTTTTAATATTATATAGCCTATAACCTCTGTCTGTCTGTCTCTCCCCCTTCATTATCTTTTCTTGCTCCTTTTTTTCCACCTGGATTTAAAATGTTCACAGAGTTCTTAAAGTCATGGGAAAATTTCAGCAATCAGATGTTCTAAAGTGAGGCTGAAACTATATAAATAGGATTGAATGAATGATACATGACTTTTAAGCAGATGAGCAAAGTGGGAACTACTGGAAATGAACCCAATCTAAAAAGATATAATTATGTGACTTCTAACTTAAGTATTTTACATATGGTATAGTTCTGATGGAGAACCAGCTTAATGTTAACATTGCAAACTTTCTGCATAAGAGCTGTTTACCATTTCTTTGTCTGTTTGGAACATAGAACCAAATCCAAAGAATAGCAAGATGCAGAATTGTATTTCCTATATATTTAAGAGGCAAAAAGCTTTGCTTCTTTTTGTAGATATCATGAACAAGAAACCAAGACTAGCCTGGGAACTTTATCTCAAGATGGAAACCTCTGGCGAGTCCTTTAGCCTCTTACAGCTCATTGCTAATGACTGCTACAAGGTGAGTCTGAGTGAGATCTAAAGGGAAAACTGAAGATCAGTTTCATGTACTACACTGATTAATTTTTAGGGAGAGGTGTCCTAGAGATTAAATGGCCGTTGGTAAGAGGATTCACATAGAACTATCAGAAATGTCATCCCTGGGGCTCCTGGCTGGCTCAGTTGGAAGAGCATGGGACTCTTGATCTCAGGGTTGTGAGTTCAGGCCCCATGTTGGGCTCCCTGCTGGGTGTGGCACCTACTTAAATAAATAAATAAATAAATAAATAAATAAATAAATAAATAAATAAAATCTTTAAAAAAAGAAAAAGAAATGTCATCCTTTTCATGAACAAACTGAACTCAGAGATAAAACAGCATTTCAGGGTTTTATATGTATATCAAGTATGTATGCATATAAATGAAATATGAAACAATGTATATGAAACAATGATTTAGAGAGATTGTTTTAGATTTCTAAAGCTTGTGTGCGAGTCTTTAGATACCATCCAAGTAGAGATACTCATCTGGTAGTTGGAAACTTGGTTCTGAAGAAAGATGTCATCTGACATCATAGATTGGAGAAATCATCGCCATTTCAATAGTAATTAAAGCCCTAGAAAACAAGATTACCCAGGTAAGGAAGGAAAGTGAGAAGAGTAGAGAGTTGCAAACCAAACCTTGGGGAATACTTAGGTGCAAATTGTAGACAGGAGAGACAAAGGAACCAGAAAAAGAGAATAAAAAACCAATCAGATTTACTAAAGGATTGGCTCTCTATGTGTGTATGCGGGAGCAGGTGCGTGCGTGTGTGTGTGTGTATGGAGTTGGAAAGGCAGAGAGAAGGAGGGAGGACTTTTCGGCCCTATCCTATAGATTAAAAGGTTTTTTTTACAAATTAGCCTCAAATTCTGGAAATTCCTTTTTTTGGAATATTTCTTCCTGCCCAAAAGACAAACAAATGTTAGGTAAAGAGAATCTAGTGTTAAATTAATTAATAATAGCTCATTTCAAAGTGAATCATTACTAAAATAAAGTGAATCACCATCAATGGAAAAGGTTTTAAAACATAGGAAGCTTAAAAATGTTTAACATGACTTAGTAGATGGCAGTGACATTAAGTGAGTTAGTGAAGGCAGAGGGAAAGAAAACATTCGGAGAGGAATTTAGTTCAGTTGTAAATGTATTAAATCTGAAGTGTGTTTGGGGCTCCAGGTAGAGATATTACATGTAGGAAATTATCAGGGCAAGCCTGGAGCTCAGTTGTTCATGTGAGAGGTCAGGATTAGAAATGTAGTTTTAGAAGTTAACACAGGGGCACCTGGATTGCTCAGTCAGTTAAGCATCCAACTCTTGATTTCCGCTCAGGTCATGATCCTGGGGTTGTGGGATTGGCCCTGTGTGCTGGGCATGGAGATAGCTTAGGATTCTCTCTCTTCTCTCCTCCCTCTCTCTCTGCCCCTCCCCCCACCCATGTGCATGCTCTCTCTCTCTCTCTCTCTAAAAAAAAAAAGAGAGCGAGAGAAAGTTAACAGTAGTTAATGGTGGTGGTGGTAGTGGTAGTAATAGTAGTAGTAGTAGTAGTAGCAGCAGCAGCAGAGTATGGGAGAGAATGAGGTTAACCAGTGAATGAGATGAGGAACCACGTGGACACCAGTGTTTAAGGAATAGAAATAGAAGAATCAGTGAAAGAGACAAAGGATGAAGATGGACATAAGGAAAGAAAAGAACCGGGAGTGGGGAAAAGGTGCTTTTTATGCCTGTTTTTCTTGTTCGTATTTATCAAAAGCCAAGGGAGGAGAATGTCAAATCTGCAACCTGATGGAACTGTATGAGACGTGAGAAAACAATAGTGGGTAGAGAAGAGAATGAGATTAGAAAGCAGACTCAGTGAGTGTAGACCACAGTAGGTAGGTAGGTAGGTAGGTAGGTAGGTAGATAGATAGATAGATAGATAAAAAAATAAAGCTAAGGATAACGGGGGAAATGTGTTGCCAACTTAAAAGGAAAAACAGGGTTAGGGATTTGGGGTGGGGGAGTATTTTTGCAGGTGGAGGGAGAGGTTTTTCTTTCAGAGTAGGGAGTAAGAGTATATCCTTAGGCAGAGGAGCTGTTGAACAAAGAAATTAAAGATTCAAGAGAGTAGGAACATTTTTGACAGACGAAGACCCTAAAAGAGATGAGAGGAAGATGGGGTAAAGATCAAAGGAAGATATCGACCTTGAAAAACAGTTTAGCATAAGCTATTGTTTCAGTGGTCCCATGACCACCCACTAGTTTGGTGAGTCACTGGAAGGGTTCACATGACTCAAAGTTACACTCATGGCTAAGACTTATTACAATATAGAAAAAGCAGGAAAAAGATATGTATTCAAGACTGGAGAGGTCAAGCCCAGACTTTTTTGCCCTTCCGCTGTGCTAATTGCACAATCACGTCTTTCTCCAGCCGCAAACTACAGAGACATGTGCGAGATATCCAGGAAAAACAAAAAAAGCAAATAGGAAAAAAATGGCAGAATTAAGTCCTAACATAGCAATAATTGCATTAAATGTAAATGGTCTAAATATACCAATTAAAAGACAGACATTGACAGAGTGAATAAGAAATCATAACCCAACTATGTGCTTTTTACGAGAAACTCATTTCAAAGTTGAAATGTAAAAGGTTGTAAGGTTGAAAGTAAAAGGATGAAAAAAACACATACTGTGAAATAGGCAGGTTCTTTAACAAACAGACATACCTTATCATATGATCCAGCAACCACCCTCCTGGGCATTTATCCCAGAGAAATGAAACCTGTGTCCACACAAATACATATTCCCAATGTCAACAGCAGCTTTATTTGTAAGAGCCAAAAACTGGAAATAATCCAAGTGTCCTTCAGTAGTGAATGGTTAAACAAACTGGTTTGGCATGGACTACTACTCATTAATAAACAGGAATGGCAATGACAAGCCTGACTCCATTTCTTGATGTTTGATAGCTGACAGCTTTTAAGCCTCACCCTTCCCTCTTCCCCTTGTGCCCCATATGTGGACAAAATGATAAGAAATGCTAGGTAGTCCCTTCTCTGACACCATTAGGTAATTTAAATGACACAAGCCCCTGCTCCTGCTCCGGAACCTCATCCCAGCCCCACCACCAACCACAATAAAAACCCAGCCAGTCTCCTTGCCTTGCTGTCTCAGGCCATTTTGAACCTGCTTGAGAGGCCTGCCCTACTTCCCCCACAGACCTCAATTATGTAAGTAAGAAATCTTTCCATGCTCTCTTGATGTGTGTGTGGCATCATCACTCGACATCCAAACCAAACTTTGGGTGGAGGTCCCTCCTGCTTTCTGAGAGTTATATAATAGGAGCAAACTATTGGTATACACAATAACTCAGAGTTTTAAATATTTTTTAAGACTTTATTTACTTGTCAGAGAGAGAGAAAGCGCACAAGCAGGGGGAGCAGCAGGCAGAGGAAGAAGCTCCCCCCTGAGCAAGGAGCCAAATGCAGGACTTGATCCTAGGACCCTGGGATCATGACCTAAACTGAAAGCAGACGCTTAACCTACTGAACCACCCAGACATCCCATAACTCAGATTGTTTTTTAATTGAAGTGTAGTTACACACAATATCACGTTAGTTTCAGGTGTACAACATAGTGTTTCGACAACTCTGTGTGTTATGCTGTGCTCACGGGTGTAGCTACCATCTGTAACCATATGCTATTATAAACCATTGACTCTATTTCCTATGCTGTGCCAAAATAACTTGGATTAACAAGGAATAACAAGGACATTATGCTGAGTGAAAAAAGCTAATCTCAAAGGGTCCTGTACTGCTTGATTTCACATATATATATATATATGTATATATATATATATATATATGTATATATATATATATATACACACACACATATACATATATATACACACACACATATACATATATATATACACACATATGTATATATACATATATATACACACATATGTATATATACATATATATATACACACATATGTATATATACATATATATATACATACATATACGACATTTGTGAAATGACAAAATTGTAGAGATGTAGAACAAATTGGTGATTACCGAGGTTTAGGGCTGGTGAGCAGGGAGGGGAGCGCACATGACTATAAACAGGTGGCACAGCCTTGCGGTGATGGAATAGTTCTGTATCTTGATAGTATCTTGCTAGTGAGTCTACACATTTGATAAAATGACAGAACTATTCGCACGCATTGTAGCAATATCAACTTCCTGGTTTCAATACCGTGATATTGTACTATGGTAAGCTGTAACTGGGGAATTGGGTGAAAGGTACATGGGACCTCTTTGTACTATCTTCATGACTTCCTGTAAATCTAGAATTATTTCAAAATAAAATGTTCTAAAAAATGAACCAATTAGAGTTACATCCAGCAATATAGATGCATCTTAACATATGTAAGACACAAAAGAATATTTATGGTATTCATATAAAGTTTTGAGAGGCAGAATTTAATTATATTGTCTAAAGGTATATACATAGGAAATAAAACTGTAAAAAAAAAAAAAAAAGCCAAAGACTTTGGACAAAAACTGATGACCATAAAAGTTGGAATAGTAGTTGCTTCTGGAGGGAAGGAGAAGGTTGTGGTCTGGAAGGGACACAGAGAGAGTTTCTGTTTTGCTGTCAATGTCTTGTTTCTTGACCTGGGTGGTGATTACACTTGCGTTCATGTTATAGGCATTAAACTGTACATTTGTGTTTCATGTACCATTCACATTGTTATTTCACCAAAAGTAATTTGAATAGAACATAGGAAGAGGGATTAACTTTGAAAAGGAGTTAAAACACTTCTTCTTGTGAAATGGGCAGAAATGAGGGAAGGATGAATGAAAGTACAAATATAATTTGAATTGAAGGGAGGAAAGTTGTGTTTTCCCTGAAAGATAGAAAAACGCTAAGAATGCAATAGAAATCTTAAGGAAACTGGCAAAGGTTTAGAAGAACAGTTCACAGGAATGGAGAGGTAACTAAACCACCCTGAATAAGGGGGATTGCCCAGCAATTTGAAGCCTTCAGCAAAATGGCAACACTACATTTATAATGGCCAATCAAGAAAACTCATCTAAGCAGAATTTAATGGTATTAGGCGTGCTCTATTAGGCCAAGGAAATGTGTAGTATATTTGGGAAAGAGGTCTGTCAAAATGAATTAAACGTTTAGAAGATTTGGTGTTTAGAGTAGTAGTATCCATCTAGGCATTTTGAGAATTCAGGAACGAGGTCAGAGAAAGTAGTGTTCTCTTGGGTTGAACATGATCAAATAAGCATAAAATGAATGATAGTCATCTACAGAATGTATCGAGGAAACCTGAAAGATACCCTGCTCAAATCACAATCATCAGTTTATCATCAAGATTACACTATAATTAGAAGAAAGGGTAAATGTGTTGATCACAGCATAACTTGACTATATGTAGAAAAAAAATGTTATGTTGTTGAAAACTGAATGAACGTAAGTTGATATAAATTAAACCATGTTCTCAAATTGTGATTTTCCTTTTTGTTTTAATGAAAAATTGCTAACTGAAAATGGTATCACTAACCTTACACTTTTTTATACAGTTCTGTTTCATGTTATCTTTACATTTAGTTTCATTCTGTGTAATCTTTTGAGTACAAGTATTATCACAATATTTTCTTTTAATCAGATGGGCCAGTTCTACTATTCAGCCAAAGCTTTTGATGTCTTAGAGCGGCTGGATCCCAACCCTGAATACTGGGAAGGCAAGAGGGGTGCCTGTGTGGGCATTTTCCAGATGATCTTAGCTGGAAGAGAACCCAAGTAAGTAATCAGACAAGGGACACTACCTCTATTCTTTTGCTGGTTTGTGAGGGAAAAGAATTGTTTTCTTGGATGCTATCTACTGAAAACCCAAAATTACAATGATGGATAGAAGATTAAGATGTTTCATATTTCTGTCTGACCTTTTTCCTCCAGAAATTTTTTATGTTGTAAAATCGGGTCATTCTAAATCATGTGTGCTAGGGACACTGAGCATACTATAGCTTTCAAATGTAAGAGCAAGATCTATATTTGGCTCTAAATGAATAGTCATTTTCATAAACGAAGTCTTTTTCAATCTCTTCTACTCTTTCCTTTGCCTGTTGGCTTTTTCATGTCTTTTAGTTTAGGCTTCAGAGAATTAGGAATGGGGTGGGTATGGTTGATAATTCTTTTTTTTTTCTTTTGCCTTCCCATTTTCCAGGAAATACCTAGACAGTAGATTACATAAAATTAAATAGCATACAGCTCCACTTGTAACAAAAATAAAAATATTTAAAACTAAATTTGGTTTTCTAAAAATAACTTTGTGGAATGTATTTGTTACTGGTAAATGAACAGGAGATGTGATTATTTTTTATAAGTAAATCTATCAAAAATTACTTCCTGCCTTGTATTTACTTCCAATCCTAAATACAAGGTTAAAGAATTTGATTAGGTGAAAGAAGATGCTTGAGGGAAAAAAAACATAGAAAATACAAATGAACTCTTAGGGAAGAGGATCAATAGGCAGTCACCTATACATTTGATAAGGCAATAGGGAAGTTTTAGTATGCATTACTTAAAACATGAGTTTCAATTTTAATTAAATTTAAATTACTTAAAACATAAATATTGGTTGGGGGGGCCTCCTGGATGGCTCAGTCAGTTAAGCATCTGATTCTTTTTTTTTTTTAGTAATTTTTTATTTATTTGAGAGACAGAGAGTGAGCCAGCTAGAGAGAGAGTACAAGCTGGGGAAGGGGCATAGGGAGAGAGAAAAGCAGACTCCCCACTGAGCAGGGAGCCCCATGCTGGCTTGATCCCAGGACCCTGGGATCATGACCTGAGCCAAAGACAGATGCTTAACTGACTGAGCCACCCAGGAGCCCCAAGCATCCGATTCTTAACCTCAGCTCAGGTGTTGATCTCAGGGTCATGAGTTTAAGCCCCACACTGGGCACTACACTGGGCATGGAGCCTACTTAAACAAACAAAAACCCCTAAATACTAGGTATTTGCCAAATCTTGGCCCTGAACTTTCCTGTCTTCCATGCGTATTAATATATTAATTTTCTTGAAGAAATCATCCATTCCTCTGGCTCTGTAAAATTTTACAAATATGGCAGTGACACCCAGTTTATGGTGATTACCAAACAAAGGAGCATTCGGACTCAGAGAAGCAACTTGTTAGTACGAAGCTAGAATTTGAACCCAACTCTTTGAACCCAGCTCCTTGATGTACCCTCTTTCTACACAGTCATACGGAATAGACATAGAAATAGCAATACTTATGTCATATTAGGACAGAAAAATTAATAGCATGTATATAGATAGTATAAGTAAATAAAACTTGGGTTAGTGAGAAGGATTTCATAGAATTTCCTTTTTATGGAATATTACTCAGCCATCAGAAAGGATGAATACTTACTATTTACATTGATGTGGATGGAACTGGAGGGTATTATGCTGAGCGAAATAAGTCAATCCGAGAAAGACAATTATCATATGGGTTCACTCATATGTGGAATATAAGAAGCCGCGCAGAGGATCATAGGGGAAGGGAGGGAAAACTGAATGGGAAGTCAACAGAGAGGGACAAAAACCATGAGAGACTCTTAACTTTAGGAAACAAACTGAGGGTTGCTGGAGGGGAGGTGGGTGGGGGGATGGGGTAATTGGGTGATGGGCACATGATGTGATGAACACTGGGTGTTATACGCAACTGATGAATCACTGAACACTGCATCTGAAACTAATGATATACTATATGTTGACTAGTTGAGTTTAAATAAAAAAAAGAACTTCCATTTTACTATGCCACCGTAAAAATAGAAGGCTTGGAAGTTCATAACTTTGTGAATACACAGTGACCTAGTCTATTACTGAAGATGTCCTACTGGAAGTATGTGAAGAACAAGTACGAGTTTATTTTACCTGTTAATATACATGCTGTATTGAAACACTTTGTCCTTTCCAATCTTTTCCTCAGAGAGACACTTCGAGAAGTGCTCCATTTACTGAGAAGCACAGGTAACACCCAAGTGGAGTACATCATCCGGATCATGAAGAAATGGGCCAAAGAAAACAGAGTGCCTGTCTAAAACAGCTCCAGAGCCCTAGGGAACCAGTCACCACTTTGATGTGAAATTGGAAATCATTTTCCTCAAGATCAATGTAAGATGCAGGGTTCTGTTCTTTGCCATTTCCTTCCTTGCCCTTTGAGCCTCAAGATCAGTGACTGACTTGCTTAGAACTAGCCTCCTGGCTGAACTAAGTGCCATAGTCCGTGCTGTGGCCCCTGTATGATCCGACTAGCAATAAGACTTTGGACTTGTTGGTGCCTTTCTTCCAAAAATACTCAGAGAACTCTTACGTAATTTACTGACTTTAAGGAGAATGGCATAATTTTTTTAAATATTGGCATCCCATGGCATTTTCCCCTCGCTGCAATAACAAATGCCTTTAATGCTCAAGAGTCACCCTCATTCTGTCGTCTTCATCTTAGCCAACTGTACATTATCCCATTTTACTGGGGAATTCCATAAAGAATTTTGTAACGCATTTCTGAATTTCAGGAGAGCAGAGGTTATAAATAGTGATATGATTCTAAGAGTGGCAGTAAGATCCTTTATCAAACTCATTCATGGATAATGGACTTTGAGGATTACTCTTGCAGTCATTCTGCTGATAAATAACATATTACAGTGAAGTAACAGGAGTATTAGAGTTTTTTAAAAGGTGAGTACTGTGAAAAAAATCTGTGTGGTATATTTAAAAGTATTCAAGAAATAGTATACAAATTGCATTAGTCACTTCTCTGTTCTATTTTAGGGAACAAAACAGATTAGGGATTTTTTTTTCATATATCATGCTGAATAAACATCAATTTTGAAAGTAGGGCTACAGAGATTATATATATGCAGTGTGGCTATTTATTAATATAATGATAATAAAGCATGAACTGTGCAGAGCCCTTTAAGGAACCTCCTAATGGCTGGACTCTGTCCTAAGTCATATTCCAGCCCCATGTTTCTGAGCTCTTGCAACATAAACCTATTATACAACTGAGCAGTTTTAGACTCACAACTGATTTTTTAGAAAATAGACATACATGGTTTTCTGTACCAGATTACCTTTGTTTCCACACCCTGTATTTTGTTCCTATGAGTTTAAGGTCCCCAGCGTTACAGGTATACAAAGTGTAGAGCCATCCCTATCTGGCATGAGAACCGAAAAAAAGTCCTAATTCCTTGAAGCATTATAGACAGCTTAGAGAACTCACGGAAGCACTGGCTCAGTTGTCCAGTATGCCCCCCGCATGTGCTGTGGCCGCGGAAGCCGGACAGAACGGAGCCGGGAGCATGGCAGGGGAGTAGCTAAGGAGAGGAGATCAGTGACTGCAGGTAGCCTTTGCCTTCTGGACAGTTGCAAGGGGTTCTTTCAGTTCCTTTTATCTTAGACCCAGATCTAATCAGTTCAGAGCACAAGTCAAAACAAACTGGCCTGAATAACTGAATTTTAGAAAAACAAATTTGTATCATTTTTTCAAACGCCAAAGCTTCTATTTTTCATTAACGTTGTTCCTCCGTTTTCAGTAGTTGGTTCTTACCATCTAAGGTACTCGGTGGATCAGAGCTGGGCAGAACCTGCTCTAATTTTAGAATTATCTTGTGATTCCTATTACGCTCACTTAAAATATTAGGAAACATAGTAGTGGAAAAAGACGGAACACCACAGTGGCTTTTGGCAATGAAATTTGTCTTCCAGTTGATTGCTATTATTTTCAAATTTCTTCTACTTGATAAGCTTTTCCATTGATGGTGATTTACTTTTAAATGAGGTTTTGTTGAATTAACAGTCTAGCGTCTCCCTGCCATTTTCCTGTCTTTGGGGAAAAGCAGATACTCCAAACATAGCAATTCCTGGAATTTTAAACTAATTTTTAAAGAGTTTTTAATCTATAGAAGTGAGTCAAAAAAGCGTAGGGACTAGTTGAAGAGGGATACCATCCAGTTCTGTTAGTAAGGATAGCTACTTGTGAACTGTGTTGGCGGGGTCCCAATCGACAATCTTGGGCATGGCAGTTTTTCTTACATGTGATGATACAGGAGAGAAGAGGGTGCAGGCTGAGGAATGTAGTGTCATATGTACAGTTCAGAACATCCATGTACTATTTATAGTTGATAGCAAAGATTACTTGCAAATGGAAAAAATTTATAATTATTTTTCTACTTCAAAGGAATTATTATATTGTACTGTGATATACTCAAATTAAAGTTTATTATTTGGTCTTACTATGTATCCTGTTGAGCGTGGTGAATGCCGGTCCTGGGTATGTCATGTGCCTTCTCCCCTTTCTTGACCCCAGAGTGGAGGGGAAAAAATAAAGTTTGGGGCTCCATAGGTACTCTTTATGAAAGAGGAAAGTAGATATTTTTTATAGAAGCCTTGTCCCCTAAGGCTGTGGTTCCTCCGTGGTCATATTACGTTTGGCTCTTTGCTGAGTCATAGCTCATTTCACAAGTGTTATAGCCAGTGCATAGTACGATACCTCGCACAAGAAAGCTCACTGATACTTGTTCACTGAATAATTAAGCATTTCGTAGCTGGTAGAGCAAGGGACTTGTGAGACCTGACCTCATATAATTCTGATTCCCATCTAATTATTGTTTTATTGTGTGCCAAGCATATCCTAGGAGCTAGGGGTGCAAAGATAGATAATGCTAGTCCTGACCCTTAAGGAACTCAGTCCCACCGGAGTATATACAACTTAACATGATAGTGTATGATTGTAGATGGCAGTAGGAACAAAGTGTTGAGAGAAAATAAGGCAATGGGTTGGGGCACCTGGGTGGGGCAGTCAGTTAAGAGTCCAACTCTTGATTTCCGCTCAGTTCGTGATCTTGGGGTGGTGGGATCGAGCCCCACATCTGGCTCCGCAGTCAGTGCGGAGTCTGTCCCTCTCCCTCTGCTGTTCATGCTCGCTTTCGCCCTCTAAAGTAAATAAATTAAATCTAAGATTTAAGGCAATGGGAATGTTTGTGCCCCTTGTAAATCGACACCTCCTGCCTCACTGGGGAGCAGCCATCAGAATGGATCCTGAAACCCTGCAACTAGCAGGATGCCCCGGCTTCCAGCATGTGTGCAGCGTGTGTGACGTGCATCCAGGCACGTGGAAGCCAAGGACTGCTTCCCTCCGTTAAGGCTCGGTACACTTGGATCTTGGAAAGCAAGTGGGCATTACCAGATGACACTAGTTATATCCACTTTCTAATGGCAAAAATGAATTAGTGATTTACTACTTCCTCTATTTGGGATTCTCTGAATCTGATTTAGATAAATGGTCATCTCTGCTTCTTCATCCTATAAAATACTTCTGAGGTTTATAGGTATTTGATGATAATGTTCAAACAGTATCCTGCCTGTTTAGAGATGACTGTCAGAGAAGCAGCCCTGGAGACCGGATGATGTGCCCATACCCCGAACTCCGGACTGCAGGGCTAAGCGAGGAACCTAAGACAGCACACATTCACCAGATGAATACAACCAGCCGATGCGTGTGTATTGATGTGCAGTATACGGTCTAATTTATACTTTGTGTCGCATCAAAACCCTTCCTTCTTAAAATCTAGATGCCATATACAACGAGGGAGGGACCACCTTGGTGGCTGGGGCAAAAGGGAGGAAAGAAGCAGATGCAGCAGGTCCCCCACTCAGGCTGCCCCCCTCAGGCGACACACTTTACAGACCATGTATGGAGTGAGAACACTGCTAGGTGAACCTAAACTGTGCCTAAACTGTGGATACATCTTATCTAATTTTATTCATCATAGTTTTTGTATATCCATTTAGATATCCATGTATTTATTTGGTCAGTTATTTACATCCCACTGTGTTCCAGAAAAGATTTGAGATAAATTACCAAAATACATGTTACAAAATATAAATAGAAGGCATTTAAGGGTGAAAGAAGCCAAGAGTAAAGTTCATACACAAAAGTACATACCAGAATTACTAAAGATGGGCCAGAAGTTAATCTTTAGGCTTCTTACCAACTAAAGCAAAGGGCAAAATATAACCAGATAAAAAATTCACAGTCTACCTATGTGAATGAACTCCCTCATGGGAAGAAAAAATTGGATTTTCAGTGATCTCTGATTGTTTATGGGATTCTAATTAGGTTCTCTGCACTACAACTGAGACATAACTACATGCTTCACAAAAATTTCAAGGGAGTCTTATTGCTTCCCTAAACATGTACAGGTCATTCCTACTATGTACAATTAAATAATTACACTTGCCCTTCTATTTTTAATTTCCTCTAGAAACATAATTACACTCTCCTTTGCCAGTTTTTTGACCAAGGAGTAGTTACTAATGTGGTGGAGCTGAGACATATTATTCAAGTGTTTAAAATTATAAGTGGGGCTGCCTGGCTGGCTCAGTTGGTAGAGCAGGCAACTCTTGATCTCAGGGTCGTGAGTTCAAGCCCCACGTTGGGTGTGGAACCTACTCAAAATTTAAAAAAAAAGAAAAGAAATTACAAGTGTATGTTGGGATGAAAATGTGGGTACTGTAAAAGCAGTGAAACGAAGGGATAGTGTAGTTGATGCATTTACTGAGGAGATTCAATAAGAAATTTAGGGAAATTTGTTTTCTCTCTTGTCATGGAAGTAGCTACATAATATTCTCAATTTTGCCTCTTGGACTACAAAGCCTAAAATATTTACAATCTGGACCTTTACAGAAAAGGTTTGTTGAGCCCTGCTCTAGAATATCGCCTTATCAGCCTCAAGTGAAACTTTCTGCGATGGAACATTTAAAAAGACCGACTGTTGGGACATGACTGAGCTTCCACACTGCATGAGTCCACTTACATGAGGTATCTAAAGCTGTCAAATCACAGAAGCAAAAGGTAGAACGGTGCTTACCAGGGACTGGAGGGAGAGGGAAAATAGCAGTGGTTTAAGGGGTATAGTTTGAGTCCCCCAAGATGCAAAAGTTCTAGAGATCTGTTTAACAACAATGTGAAGATACTTCACACGACTTAAAAAATGATTAAGATGCTAAGTTTTTATGTTATGGGGTTTTTTTTTTATCACAGTAAAAAAGTAAAGTCCTGTAAAAAGCTAGGCCCTACCAACACTAGTGAGAAGAAAGCTGGAGGGGCTGTCTGAAGAGGCAGACAAAGAAGACTTCAGAGAGAAGAGCCCAAGAAACCACCTGAATCGTTCACCTCGTTTTCCAAGTATCAATGTTACTCCCAATATCCCCAGCTCTTTGAACAACCGTTCTTGCCAAAGGCTAATTTATTTTCTTTGGATAGTTTTATCAGCTGCTGCAAGCCAACAGAATTTAATTAACTCACCATTAGTAAACGGCTCTCCTTGCTTGTTTAACAAAGGAACTACTCAGAAATGTACTTTGGTTGAAGCCTCGTTCTCATTTATTCTTGTGAAGCAATTCTGTGATGAAATATCGTTTTAAATTTTCTAATTTTTTGGACCAGTGTTTTCCCGTGATTTGGGATGGTTGTAATGACTGCTTTGTCTGGTCGCGTGGCCTATATTGCCTTCCCTCCCCACTCCCACAGTGTCATTACATAGTAAGCATAATGTGTTGCCACCTAATTTGACACAAAATAATTCACACTCCACTGTGCCTTAAAGGCTCTAATACCACAGGATGAGGACCCATTACTGGAATTTCTCTAATTATGAAGTGTGTGGGTCCTAAATATACATTAAAATAAGGGAAAATGACCACTAGATGGGTCTGTGGTCTTTGGCCAGGACTGTATTTATTATCTGGTGCCTGCACTCCAGCAGTGGGGTCATGGCACATTCTAGGACCCTGAGTCTCATAGTCCTCAAAAGAGCTGGGTATTCCTTAGTGTCCTGTCACCTGAGTAAATGGCCATAGGTCCTTTTTGGGAAAGGATTGGGGAAATCATGAAATATATATAATATATATGTGATATATATAATATATATATATATGAACTTATATAGTCCTATGAGTTTTGGCAAATTTATACCGTTACGTAACAAGCACCAGATAGATAGAGAGATGATTTGGTTTTGTACAATAAAGTTTTTTTTTTTAAGATTTATTTATTTGACAGAGATAGAGACAGCCAGCGAGAGAGGGAACACAAGCACGGGGAGTGGGAGAGGAAGAAGCAGGCTCATAGCGGACGAGCCTGATGTGGGGCTCGATCCCATAACGCCGGGATCACGCCCTGAGCCGAAGGCAGACGCTTAACCGCTGTGCCACCCAGGTGCCCCTAATAAAGTTATTTTTAATAAAGCATCCCAGGTTAAAGTTTATGCTCACTCTCTATGGTCACAACCACCATTCAGAGACTGGGGTTTGACCTGGGCATCTGTCCAGGGTGGCAGAGGAACTAAAAAGGAAAATTAAAGTGAGCATTGATGACAAAGAACTAAAGCTTCTGGGGCAGGGAGGGGAGGTAGACACAAGTTGCAAACAGTCAAAAATCCAATCGATAAAAAAAGAAAAATCTGATCCATAAATGGCATTGGACTTCTCAGCAGCAACTCTGAAAGCTATAAAAAACAATGCTGCAGTGCCTTAAGAATTCAGAGGAAAAATTATTTCCAACTAGAAATTGTAATTCAAATATGTAGTAGAACAGATAGCTTTTCAGACATGTACATCTAACATAAAGTTATCTCCCGAATCATGTGCTAGACCAAGAACACGGGGGGAAAAAACTAAGGAAACAAGAAGACATAGTGTATAAGAAGTGAGCACTCCAGGTTAAGAGCTGGTGAAAGGAATGCCCAGGATAACGACAGGGACGTACTTCAAGACACTGTGCAACAGTCCCAGAGATCAACCAATACAGACCAGAGCAGGTCAGAGGCTCCAGGAGAGATTCATTCAAGATTAAATAGAATACCTCATTTATTACCATACTGCGAAGGGACCTTGGAGATAAGCTCCACAGAAAACGAAGGAAATGAGACAATCATTACTAAAATGTGCAGGGAAGGAAAAGTAATCATAACGTACTGGGTCATGCTGTAAAAAAGCGTTTATGGGTCATAAAACTATAAGCACTGAGGGGCGCCTGGGTGGCACAGCGGTTAAGCGTCTGCCTTCGGCTCAGGGCGTGATCCCTGCATTATGGGATCGAGCCCCACATCAGGCTCCTCCGCTATGAGTCTGCTTCTTCCTCTCCCACTTCCCCTGCTTGTGTTCCCTCTCTCGCTGGCTGTCTCTATCTCTGTCGAATAAATAAATAAAATCTTAAAAAAAAAAACAACAACTATAAGCACTGAACACCGATTCAACCAAACATTGATCCAACAGTATTACGAGGAAGGGGGATAGAAAGTGACCATGTATGAGGCTGTGTGTGACAAAAAGCTGTCTTCAGATCTCATTGCACAAAGATAAATGAAAAAAAAAAAAGGTCTACAATTTAGTTCTAATAAGCAGAGGAAGCCGAGCAAACCAAAGAATCGTAGAGACGAGCCATGTTTGCAGGAAGCACTCTGCCCTGTAGCAGAGAAGACATCATTGTGAACAGCTCCACAGCTGCTCATCAAGGAGGTGGAGAAGAGTAAATTCAAGGCTTCGAGTCATAAGCTTAATACCTGCCAGGTGGGCACATGGCCCTGGGGTCCCCGGATATGCATATTCACCAAAACAGCGGGTCCAGGAAAACGCGTCTTCCTCAAAGAGGAGCAACTCAAACGAACAAATGGACAATGCAGCTAAGAGTCTACAGAAAATTAACACAACAGAAAAGGAAGGAAGGAAGTCAAAGGGTGAACAAAAAAAAATCACCAGAAAATTGGTGATATGTACATGAAAGCTGTAACTACATACTTTGACAGAAAGGTAGGAAATAGTAGTAATTCCCTGGTATTTCATCTTTAAGGCATCATTAAAGTAATAAATAGTATATAAGGGTACTTTACAATTCCAAATTAAACATAAAGTATAAGAAAAAGAAACTACTGGGGTACCTGGCTGGCTCAGTGGTTAGAGCGTGTGACTCTTGATCTCAGGGTTGTGAGTTCGAGCTCCATGTTGGGTGTGGTGATTACTTAAAAATAAAATCTTAAAAAAAAAAAAGGAGAAAACACTAAATTTCATCACTGGTCACAGTATGGAATTATAGACAATGTCAAAAAGAAATTAAGGATTAAGCATATTATAAAATGATCTTATTAGAACAAAAATACAAATCTTCCAAATTATCAGAAGTGACATACACTAAACAGAGCAAAAAGTCAGTTGAAGGGGGATTTTTAAAGAGGTTTAAACGAGAAAACATGACATAAAATAATATGTCAGATCTATGCTCAAACATACCTCTCATGTCGAAAATGCTAATGAGCTCCACTCACCTATTACAAGAAAAAGATTGGCAGATTAGATCACAAAGCAAAACCTAACTCTGCTGTTTACATATAAATGTTGATAATAAAAAGATGGGCAATAGTATAATTGGGCAAATGCAAATAAAAGAGAGCAGGTGTCACAACCAAACAGGGTTGAATCCAGGTCAAAATCATTAAGCAAGTCAAAGAAACACACAAACACACTTTGAATGATAAAAGGTCCATTTCTCAGAAGATATAACAGTTATGAATATGCAATGAAAGAAAGAGAGCATCAAAAAACAAAAATGAGGGGCTCCTGGGTGGCTTAAGTCAGTTAAGCCTCTGATTCTTGGTTTCAGCTCAGGTCACGATCTCAGGTTCCTCATTTGAGCTGCACATCTGGTTCCCTGCTCAGCAGGGAGTCTGCTTGTCTCCCTCCACCTCTACTCCTCCTCTCGTACTCATGTGTGTGCGCTCTCTCTCTCTCTCTCTCTCTTAAATAAATAAATAAATCTTTAAACAAACAAAAATGATAAGAGCTACAAGGACAGTAGTAGTAAAAAATTCCAGTTCACAACAGTTGAAATGAAAAAAATGTAAGGAAAAGCATATAGGTAACTTAAGTATCACAACTAATAAGGAACATTGTTAACACAGCTTATGCCTTGAAAACAGAACAACTTCCTTTTCAGGGAACCATAGAACATTCAGTAAAGCTGACTGTGAATTAGGCCACAAAGCAGATAACATCAATCAGTTATGCAAGTGTTTACTATGCTCCAGCCACCTGTCAAAACACGTCACATGTATTAACTCACTGAATCCCAACAACTTTAAACAGTATGTATATTATCATTCGCATTTTGCAAACTAAGGCATGGAATGCTGAAGTTGTTTGCACCAAAGTCAGGAGTTAACTTAGTAAGCAGGCATCTCGAAAATAGAACGAATAAGGAGGTTTTTAAATCACAATGTCTAAGTCGAAGTTACCCACAAAATTAAGAACCCTGCCACCTAAACATCAAAAAGGAAAAGAAAAAACAATTTAACCAACCAACTGGAAAAAAAATAATAAATGAACAAATAGCAAATAAAAATCTAGACAAAAACCCTCTCTTAATTTTGGGGTAAAAGAGAATATCCAAACTGTTTTCAAACTGGATTGGCGATAAAGCTCAGAGAAAAGGTGAAGGTCTTGAATCCTTATTATTAATAAAATTAAGCATCTTATCAAGAAGTAGGGGCGCCTGGTGGCTCAGTCGGTTAAGCATCAGACTCTTGGTTTTGGCTCAGGTCATGATACTGGAGTCCCAGGATGAAGCCCCATGCCAGGCTTTTCTGCCACTCCCTCTGCTCCTTCTCCCTTCCCCCACATATATCCCCCCACTCCCCGCCCCCAGCTCATCCACTCATGCTTGTGCTGTCTCTTTTTCAAATAAATAAATCTTTTTTAAAAAAGAAAAAAACCCTCATACATTGCTAGTGGAATATACACTGATACTTCCTTTGGAGGGCAATTTATCAAATTCAAAATGCACATATTCTCTGAATCAGCAGTTGAGTCAGGTTGAGCACATTACATTTGCTGAAGAGTTGTTTCAATTTCCTTTCCTGTGAGCTAACTGTTCATATCTTTCCACTTTTCTATTAAGTTATTATTGTTGTTTCTCCTTGATCTGTAGGAGTTCTTTATAGAGCAGAGAAATTCACCCTTTGTGAAATATGTTGCAAAATTGTTTCCATTTTTGTCATTTGATTTTGATTAGTGCTGTTTTTCTGTCCTGCAGCAATTTGTTTTAAATGTTCGAAATTATCAGTTGTACTTGGAAAGGCTTTCCCTAGTGTGAGATTATTTTTCTCAGTCTCAGCTGATTTCTTCAAAAGTGTTTATGATTTCATTTTTTACATTTAAAACTTTGATTCACTAGAAATGTATCCTTTTGTAAGGTGGGAGATACAATTTTATTCTCGTGTGGATGGCTACCCAGTTGTCTTAAACTATTTATTGAATAACCCATTCTTCCCTCACTGATTTGAAATTATTGTATATTCAACAAGAGAGAGACAGGAAATGGAAAATGCACAAGTGGAAAAGTGGAAAATGATTATAAACAGGCAATTTACAAAAGAGGAAATTAAAAAAACAGGTATATGAAGTGATGCTCAACTCCCTTAGTCATGAGAGAAACGCAAATTAGAATAATAATGACTGTTGGGACGCCCCGGGTGGCTCAGTCGATTGAGGGGCCAACTCTTGATTTTGGCTCAGGTCATGATCTCAGGGTCAGGATATCGAGCCCTTCGAGTTGGGCTCTGTGCTCAACAGGGAGTCTGCTTGAGATTCTCTCTCTCTCCCTCTGCCCTCCCCCCTGTTCTTTCTCTCAAATAAATAAATCTTCTTTAAAAAGTTATAAACTGATCTATTATTACACACAGGTAACATGGGTGGATCTTAAAAACACGGTGTTGAGTGAAAAAGAAACAGAATGAGATATATAATAATAAATTTACTATTAAAAATATAAGTGTATAAAACCACATATTTACAAAGTCACATAGAAACAAAAAGTTAAACTTTACAATTTCTGTCATTGGAGATAAGGAATGATAATAAGATGAAATTTCAGAGAGGGGCAGGAGAGAGAGAGCTTGAGAAGGGTCATCAATGATGGTCACGTGCCACAAACCAACTATGATTAATTCAGCCTTCTTTGCCTGAATTGAAAACCAAACCAAACCAAACCAAACTCAAGGTTACCAATAATCTCCATTTTGCCAAGTGCAGGGATCATCTTCCTGTCCTCATCTTACTAGACTTGGTAGCATCCAACAGGCAGTTGACAAGCCACTTTCTTGAAATGCTTTTCTTCTAACATCATGTTACTCTTCTACTTAAAATGTTCCGATAGCTCTGGTTTCAATTATAATAAAATCCCAACTCCTTACACCATTCCGTGTAAGCTGACTCCTATCTCCCTCTCAGATTTGTCTCTTCTCTCCCCAGCTTGTTCACCGCGCTCTAGCCACTCTGACCTTGCTTCTAACTCACCAAGTTTGCTCCCTTTGCAGACTTTGCACTTGCTTTTCTTCCTCTGTTATATTCTTCCTTTAGATCTTCCCAGAACATTCTGGTCTTGACTCAAATGTGTCTTCCTCTGACAGGACTTCCAGAAGAAGGATCAACATAACATTGAACTGTGGTCCATTCTACCTTCTTATGTTGATTGTCACTGCTATTGCCAATTAAGCTTGTTCCTATTGTTCAACTCCAAAAGGCAGCCATCTTATCGTATTCATTTTGGAGAAGATGGGAAACAAAAATCTGGGGACAACCCTGCTGCTCCTCCTCTAAGATAAAACACTAAAGCAGAAGCACTAAACAATGGGGTTGGTTTGCCCCTTTTCTCTAAGTATATGTCTCCACAGATGCAAGGTTACCACACCCTGGATTGAACATTAATCTTCAACACAAGATTTGAGAGTATGTGGGGTGCCTGGGTGGCTCAGTCGTTAAGCACCTGCCTTCGGCTCAGGGCGTGATCCCGGCGTTCTGGCATCGAGCCCCACATCAGGCTCCTCTGCTGGGAGCCTGCTTCTTCCTCTCCCACTCCCCTGCTTGTGTTCCTTCTCTCGCTGGCTGTCTCTCTCTGTCAAATAAATAAATAAAATCTTAAAAAAAAAATTTGAGAGTTTGTAAAATTATCATATTGCCGTGCTGAAGATGTGTAGATAGTTAATTGTTAATGAAAAGGGTATGAGTAGCTTGATCTCACAGGATTATTTTATTGTTGTTCTATATTTTATACCAAAAAAACCCAAAATGCCTGATCTTATAGCATTACAATTAGAAAACGTGAATGTCTTACATAATCTAAGATTTTAGGCAAAGATACTCTGACTTTGCATTCAAAAGGAATTGACTTTGACCTCTTTGCATCATCCTCAAAGGCCCTTACTACTGAACAAGAGTATTTAGGATTTCCCAAATTCTCAAGGAAATGCACAGATAGACGTGCTCTGCCCCTAAAAAATTCTAAAAGCACCCAAATTAATTTTTCCTCACCTATTCAGTCTCTAACTGCTAAGGTGGCTATCCATTTCAAACTGGTGACTGCAACCAGTTAGAAGACTATGAGATCAATTTTAAAGGTCAAAGCAGCATTAGAAAAAAGAAATGAAATAGGCTACAACAGAATTTAATTGGATTGAAAGTATCAGGGCACCTCACTAATCCTTATTCAAGGCTAGAGTCCAGGAGGGAGAGCTGATATATGAACAGTTATCTCACTGGAATTCCTGGGTTGATTTGTTGGACAGATAACATTGTACAGTCTAATTTTATTTATCACAACTACCTGTGATTTGTGAAATGATGTACAGGGGAATTTTATTTGCTGATAGAAAATCCAGACTTTTCAATTGAGTTCCAGTGAAGAACTTAAAGTATATTTTCGGGGAAAGGTTTGTCATCATGGATGTTTTATGTGTGCGCTATATATATATATATGGCGTGTGTGTGTGTGTACTATTTATTAATCAGATCAGTATAAATTGTTCTCAAAGAAGGTGCTTTATTATTAGATGAAAAAGAAATAAAGTGAAAAATACAGGAGCTGTGTTCAGGCATAGCTGCTATATTTGGAAGTGCAGTGAAAATACTGAGAAAAAAATGTTCCTCTAATAATCAGAGAACAGACTTTACATTTCACTCAAAGAAGAGAAAGATAATGCATTTCTGGCAAAAGAAAGATTAATATCTTCAAAATTAAAGGACATTTGAAGACATAGCATATAAGTCCCTAAAATATGTTCTTAAAAGGGCGTAAAGTTATTGGCACAATTTCTCAGTTGCTTCACAAATATTAATGAGAAAGACAATCTTTGTGTTTAGTTGTGGCAGAAGAGAAGGTTCACGCTAAGTGCTAAGAAACTGCTTCCTTTTGGGGCGCCTGGGTGGCACAGCGGTTAAGCATCTGCCTTTGGCTCAGGGTGTGATCCCGGTGTTATGGGATCGAGCCCCACATCAGGCTCCTCCGCTATGAGCCTGCTTCTTCCTCTCCCACTCCCCCTGCTTGTGTTCCCTCTCTCGCTGGCTGTCTCTATCTCTGTCGAATAAATAAATAAAATCTTAAAAAAAAAAAAAAGAAACTGCTTCCTTCAATATGTTGGTGCATATGTTTTTGGTGTCAAAGAGGCTGATAAATTCAAAGCTATACTTCCTGGCAATAACACAACATCAACTCAATTACCATAGAACGTTGAGAAGAATCAATGATTACTCTGCAGTTATATTCCAACTTGATGAGAGTACTAATACTGCGAGTTGTTTAATACTTTCATGTCAGATATGTGTAGCAAGACAATTTTATAGAGGAGTTATTGTCTGTATGGAGAAAAATATATTCACAATCAGAAAACAGCATGTAAGTCAATAAAAAACCTTTATACAGTTTATAATGGATAAAATATGTTATCTATTATATTAATGGATAATAATATTATGTATAAAAAACTTTATACAATTTATAATAGAATTGCAAGTGATGGGACAACAAATACAATCGTAAAACTGTAGAGATACAAAAAATTATTGAAAACTTAAAAACAAGATAATTTGAAATATTAAATGAAAATAATTGTATATAAGATTCATTTGGCTTTCAAAACTTAAATAATTGAATTAAAGTTGATGTTCTCTGAAGAGAATAAATTATTGTGGCTTAGTACCTCATTTACACAGAAAAATGATTGCTACACATGAAATTTACCATTATGTTGGATTAAGATTAAAGAAATTATTGCTAAGAAGAAAGTGGATTCATGTTACTATCCACAATGCCTATGTATGTGAACTAGGATTTTCAATTTGACCTGTTTTAAAAATAAAGTTAGAGATCAGGCTCAATAGGTAGACCAGATATACATGCAGCATTGTCCTCATGCATTCTGGACTGGAATAAACTTATGAACAGGCAAAGACTTCCACGGCATTAAATAAAACTTTTACTAATTTGCTTCTGTACTATTTATATTAAGATTGGTTTCTACGTTGTGTTATAAAATACATTTATATTATATTAATTTTGTTGTTCTTCATTTTACGAAGTTTTGTGCAACTTGTATTTCGGATATGTATACATGTGCATACTGGGTTTCAGTGTAGAATCTATTTCTCACTTTGAGCTGTGGTTCAAAAGTCAGAAAAACACTCAATGCGTTAGAAGTTAGAAGATAACTTTGGAGGAGTAACACACTTGCAGAATGATTTCGCCCACAGACCACCAGTTTTCTGTCGGACCTAAATTGTGGATATTGACTATGCATTCTTTTTTTTTTTTTTTAAGATTTTATTTATTTATTCAACAGAGATAGAGACAGCCAGCGAGAGAGGGAACACAAGCAGGGGGAGTGGGAGAGGAAGAAGCAGGCTCATAGTGGAGGAGCCTGATGTGGGGCTCGATCCCATAACGCCGGGATCACGCCCTGAGCCGAAGGCAGACGTCTAACCGCTGTGCCACCCAGGTGCCCCTGACTGTGCATTCTATATGAAGTACAGAATTTACTTTGTAGGTAAGTCGCATCTAGGACAAATAATGATGTAACAAAAACGTGTTTTAGGTGTGCCTGGGTGGCTCAGTTAAGTGTCCGACTCTTGGTTTCAGCTCAGGTCATGATCTCAGGGCTGTGGGATCGAGCCCACTCACTGGCTCTGTACTCAGTGCAGAGTCTGCTTCAGATTCTCTCTTTCCCTCCCTCTCTCTCACATAAATAAATAAAATCTTAAAACACACACACGTATTTTAGAAGCATTAATATAGTCCCACTGCAAGACTGGCAGGAAGAGACTGGGGACAGAAACGTCACTTCAGTGCTACTAAAACCAAGAAATGAGACCACTAGTGCAGAATCAAAATGGGAGCAACTACAAAGAAGATAATGGAGATAAGCATAGCGCCAAGGAAAAATGATAGCAATTTAGAGCTGGGAGGGAACTTTGGAGACAACCATTCCATCACTATCTTCATACAACTAGTAAAAATAAAGTGAAAAAAATCGAGAATTTGTCTATGACGTCACACTGACTCAATCAAATAGTCATCAATATGTTAAACCAGTTAATGAAATTAGCAGGAGTTCTCTTCAGGATTTAGAGCGCGGGCCCTCGAATTTGCTTTCTATTTAATGGATTAAAGTGGGCAATAACTCTCATCCTTTTAAATCTGAATTCCAATTAGTTCATCGCAGGTGTGCCTACAAGGCATTCCCAAACAAGGCTCCCCTCCCCCCGAAATGGGTCGTTTAGCATTCTACTTTCGAAGAGTATGTTCCCTAAAATACCACCAAATTCTCTTGAGAAGTTTTCTGTTAATTTCGACAGTTTACGGGCGAGCCCAGAACTGTTCATTTACTCGTTCAATCACCCAACTTTAAAACGGTATTGAGCATTTTACGACTGTACCACACACATTCCCCACCGCGGCCGGGCGAGAAAAACAGGAGTCGGTCTAGGAATGGGAGGCCTGTGGGAGTCAGTGTTGCGTTCTGCGGAGAGAAGCCGCAGGGCTAGTCCTGCTGGAGTTAGCCATTTCCTTTCTTGCCTCGATACTTCGGGCAGCGGGGCGCTGGGCGGGCTCGCACTGCGGTTGGTCCTCGCGTCCCTCAACCCCTTCTCCGTATTCGCCTCGAATAACCTGTTTGACAACCCCGATTCTCTAGAGCCGAGTGCGGGAGGTATATGCCGGACGGGACCCAGCGCCATGATTAGGTCAGTCCCAGGCACATCCAGAGGCTCGCTCCTAGCTAAGCCCCACATGCGTCGCCGGTTTCCGGGTGCAAATGGGAAGCTCGGGAAACCCCAGACCCCTCCCTTTTAGGAAGGGCGCAGACGGCGTCTCCGTTTCCAAGGAAACCGGCCCTGCCATAACGTCACTTCCGCTGACCTGTCTGGACTCCCGACTGTTGGGAGGAAAAGAGGAAAACTGAGCCACAGCCACGACGGTGGACGCGAGCGTCTCCTGTCTGCGCATGCGCCCGCTCAGCGGCCTGCTTCTATTTATGTGGGGGATCCAACATGGCGGCTGCGGCGACCCTGGCGATGGCGGTGGAGACCATCAGAACATAGTGGCGGGGAAGGGGGCACGGTCCGTACTCACGGTGGCGTCGGCAGAGACGACTGAGGGTGGTGGAGGGAAGAAAAGCGACGGAAAGCAAAAGGAAGGGCGGGCAGGCAAACAACTCGGCGTAGAACCGAGCGCCGGCTCGAGCGAAGGCAGAGGGCCAGAACAGTGGGGATGGCGGAGCCACGCAGAGTAGCGTTTATTAGCCTGTCACCGGTGAGGCGGCGCGAGGCCGACTACCCGGGGGCCGAACGCGAGCCCGAATACCCTCGCGAGCCCCCCCGGCTGGAGCCGCAGCCGTACCGCGAACCGGCCCGGGTGGAGCAGCCGGCCCCGCGGGAGGCTGCCCCCCGGTCGGACGCGCAGCCCCCGCCGCGGGAGAAGCCGCTCCCCCAGCGCGAGGTCAGCCGCGCCGAGCCGCCCATGTCGCTGCAGCGGGAGCCCCCGCGGCCCGAGCCGCCGCCGCCGCCGCCGCTCCCTCAGCTGCACTTGCAGCCGCCCCCGCCGCGAGAGTCGGCTTCCCGGGCCGAGCCGCAGCAGAGGCCGCCGAGGGAGACAGTGCGCCTGGAGCTAGTGCTCAAGGATCCCACCGACGAGAGCTGCGTGGAGTTCAGTTACCCGGAGCTGCTGCTGTGCGGAGAACAACGGGTACAGAAGATTCTCCCTCACCCCCCAGACCCTGGGAGCCTCAGGACGCGTCCTCCTCTCCCGGTGGTCCGCACCTTCCGACGCCCGCTTTGCGCGTCTGGGGTCGCCTGGGAGGGTGGACTGGAGGGGGCTGGGGCCGAGCGGGTGGACGAGTGGTTGGTGCTGCTTTCCCCTGCTCCCCAGGGTTGGCCAAGGCTCCCACCCGGCTCCACCA
>NW_024425563.1:14679243-14681006 GCF_017311325.1 Ursus maritimus | reverse complement strand
TCCAATTAGTTCATCGCAGGTGTGCCTACAAGGCATTCCCAAACAAGGCTCCCCTCCCCCCGAAATGGGTCGTTTAGCATTCTACTTTCGAAGAGTATGTTCCCTAAAATACCACCAAATTCTCTTGAGAAGTTTTCTGTTAATTTCGACAGTTTACGGGCGAGCCCAGAACTGTTCATTTACTCGTTCAATCACCCAACTTTAAAACGGTATTGAGCATTTTACGACTGTACCACACACATTCCCCACCGCGGCCGGGCGAGAAAAACAGGAGTCGGTCTAGGAATGGGAGGCCTGTGGGAGTCAGTGTTGCGTTCTGCGGAGAGAAGCCGCAGGGCTAGTCCTGCTGGAGTTAGCCATTTCCTTTCTTGCCTCGATACTTCGGGCAGCGGGGCGCTGGGCGGGCTCGCACTGCGGTTGGTCCTCGCGTCCCTCAACCCCTTCTCCGTATTCGCCTCGAATAACCTGTTTGACAACCCCGATTCTCTAGAGCCGAGTGCGGGAGGTATATGCCGGACGGGACCCAGCGCCATGATTAGGTCAGTCCCAGGCACATCCAGAGGCTCGCTCCTAGCTAAGCCCCACATGCGTCGCCGGTTTCCGGGTGCAAATGGGAAGCTCGGGAAACCCCAGACCCCTCCCTTTTAGGAAGGGCGCAGACGGCGTCTCCGTTTCCAAGGAAACCGGCCCTGCCATAACGTCACTTCCGCTGACCTGTCTGGACTCCCGACTGTTGGGAGGAAAAGAGGAAAACTGAGCCACAGCCACGACGGTGGACGCGAGCGTCTCCTGTCTGCGCATGCGCCCGCTCAGCGGCCTGCTTCTATTTATGTGGGGGATCCAACATGGCGGCTGCGGCGACCCTGGCGATGGCGGTGGAGACCATCAGAACATAGTGGCGGGGAAGGGGGCACGGTCCGTACTCACGGTGGCGTCGGCAGAGACGACTGAGGGTGGTGGAGGGAAGAAAAGCGACGGAAAGCAAAAGGAAGGGCGGGCAGGCAAACAACTCGGCGTAGAACCGAGCGCCGGCTCGAGCGAAGGCAGAGGGCCAGAACAGTGGGGATGGCGGAGCCACGCAGAGTAGCGTTTATTAGCCTGTCACCGGTGAGGCGGCGCGAGGCCGACTACCCGGGGGCCGAACGCGAGCCCGAATACCCTCGCGAGCCCCCCCGGCTGGAGCCGCAGCCGTACCGCGAACCGGCCCGGGTGGAGCAGCCGGCCCCGCGGGAGGCTGCCCCCCGGTCGGACGCGCAGCCCCCGCCGCGGGAGAAGCCGCTCCCCCAGCGCGAGGTCAGCCGCGCCGAGCCGCCCATGTCGCTGCAGCGGGAGCCCCCGCGGCCCGAGCCGCCGCCGCCGCCGCCGCTCCCTCAGCTGCACTTGCAGCCGCCCCCGCCGCGAGAGTCGGCTTCCCGGGCCGAGCCGCAGCAGAGGCCGCCGAGGGAGACAGTGCGCCTGGAGCTAGTGCTCAAGGATCCCACCGACGAGAGCTGCGTGGAGTTCAGTTACCCGGAGCTGCTGCTGTGCGGAGAACAACGGGTACAGAAGATTCTCCCTCACCCCCCAGACCCTGGGAGCCTCAGGACGCGTCCTCCTCTCCCGGTGGTCCGCACCTTCCGACGCCCGCTTTGCGCGTCTGGGGTCGCCTGGGAGGGTGGACTGGAGGGGGCTGGGGCCGAGCGGGTGGACGAGTGGTTGGTGCTGCTTTCCCCTGCTCCCCAGGGTTGGCCAAGGCTCCCACCCGGCTCCCCCCACCCCCCCCC
>NW_024425563.1:14553465-14679233 GCF_017311325.1 Ursus maritimus | reverse complement strand
CCCCCCCCCCCCCCCCCCCCCCCCCGCCTCGTGCGCCGTCTCCAAATGCCGCTCCGAGCTGGTTTTCCTCTGCACCTTTTGAGACCTCAGAATTTACTCCTTTCTGCTCCCCACACAATATTTGGGGGCTCTGCAAGTTACTGGTTGGGTTTTCCTTGTGGAGCTCCAGCAGTCGTTCCAGTAGAAAGGAAGAGAAAACCCGGGGGGACACGCCCCCCACCCGAAGCAGCGAGATAGTGTAACCCCTCCATATCATCTTCCTCTTCATCACTATTTGTTATGCTTGGCGCTGAGATGTGCTTGCGAACGTGGGGTATTTCTCTTAATTGAAGGGTATTTGAAAGTAGTCTAAAAATTTTCAGACTAAGGATTCCATTCCAGGAATGAAGAAGAAGCGGATTAGTTATTTGGTTACTTATTTTTCTCTCACCTTGGTATTGGTACACCTACTTAGCTTTGTTTTCTCTAGAGTTTGTTTTTACTGTAATTGAATGGGAAGGTGTCTCCTGTTTTATTTGGCGCCCACCGTCACACTCTCTTATTTGAGTGTATATCATTAGTTTATAGGTCTAAGTTGGGTGATGTTGCACTGGCCATTGTAATTTTTGGAGAATGATGAAAAGCTGCTTTGAATTTTTAGGAATTGTTGAAAATATATAGGTATGCCTTTGATGGAACTGGTGAACAACAGCGATTGGAGAGAGGTTTGTTGGTAATTGTAATTTTTATTGTAGATTTTGGTGATCTTTAGAAGTAAACTAGAAAGTGAAATGATAGAGTAACAGTAACAAGAGAACAGTTTCCTCTCTTGTTTAGAGATTATGCTCTTTATTAGGTTTTGCTTTAGCACCGGTCTAATGGATTCCCAAAGTCATTTGTTTTGTTTTCATTCTCAACGGTCTTTGTAGTTGAATGATTCTTTAGTTTAAAAATATCATATTAAACAATGTCACTGGATTTTATTTCTTTTAAGGCCAGTTTATGTTTTTATTATTATTTACAAATACTGTTATGTGGTCAAATCACTACTAAACGTTTGCAACCAAAATGAATTGTTAAGGGTAGAGATCATTTTGGCCATTTCCACATTTTGTTCTTCAGACTCACTTTAGTGCCCCTACTATTTATTAATGTGATGTTATTTTTTTCCAAAAGGATTTTGAAAATACTAGATTGGAGCATTTTTCAAATAAATTGTATTTGATCTAATCAAAGTGAGTCTGCAGTTTTACTCCCTAACCTACTTTATAAATTACAGATGAAAAGCTTCATATTTGGGTAAAAGTACATTATGGTAGCTAACATTTACTGAATTCTTCCTGTGTGCGTGTTAGACACAGTTCTAAGTAAGGTGTATGGCTTATGGAATTTAGTTCAGCAGAGCTCCTTGAGGTAGGAGCCATTATCCCCACTTAACAAATGAGGAGGCTAATGCACAAAGTGCTTGTACGTAATTATATTAGTACTTCTTTCTATACCAATACCAATTCTCAGTAAAACAAAATTTCTTAAAGTTGTATAGTTTAAATTTAGAGGATCCTGCCAAAATGAACTGAAAGGAGAGTTACGGTAGAAATACAGAGATTTCTGTTATGATCCTCTTAATGCCATGAAATTTATGCCATGATAAATTAATAATATGTACCTTGTAATTATTATGACAAAAAAGTTAATTTTGATAGCTTGCCTTGCTAATCTGATAATATCAGAACTACTAGTTTCATGTAATAGGAGAAAGATAAGTAATTTAGTTTAATTTTTTGTTTATACTATCAACTTAGGGGTATATTGGTCAGATTTTCTTGTATGTTCAGCCATATATCATTTGTCGTATTCCGAAGAAAAAATCTATTGTTTATACAGTGCACCTTTGCGACCAAGTTTTGCCAGATTTACCAACAATTACTACCAATGAACATATTTGTTATATAAGGAATTGTAGAAGACATTTCTCTGTTTTCCATGAAAGGAAGTTGTCATATTTCCGTGAAAGGAAATCCTAGTAGTAGAAACCAACAGAAAGCAAAATGAGACCAATAGAATTGATCTACAGAGTGGCGATTCCCAAATTTGGTTTTTCTTCCCCTCAAGGAGAGTCTAGTTATTTTTAAGGATGTTATAATATTTTCAAAGTAGTCTAAATTTTGAGTTGTTGTAATTGAAGAACTTATGTAACAGAGAAAGAGATGGTATAGAATGAAAAGAAAGATTCTAAATTTTGAAATAGCTCTCTATCACTGAATAAGATTTTAGTTGATAGGTATAGGTATATATAAATCTTTTGCATATGAATACCACCTATATTGGGGTGCATTTAAATCATCCCCCTTCATAAATACGAAATGAAGAGTAAAACCCTGATTAACTGAATGCAATCACAGTTTTTTGTATACTCTTATATTTTTTTGATGAGGAGAAGCACAGTTAAATGAGTGTATGTTGGCAACATATGAAAAACAAAACCCCTTCTTGTCAGGTTAAAAGGACACAGGTTAGCTATCTCTGTAGACTACTAAGCCCTGATTGAGGTGGTTCAGGATGGTGACTGAGGCTCTGCAATCGTCTCTGTCCTCAAAGATTAATCTGTTCACCATTTCTGGCTGAAGAGAAATAGCACGGTTTAGAAGTAAGTTCTGCCAGTAATTGATATGCAAGTAATTTTTGCTTAACTCTTAGTAAACCAGAAAATCAGTTAACTGGAACATCCACTTGTGAATGTGATTAGTTGAGCATTTACTATAAAAAGAATAAGTGATTATAGTGCCGATGTAGTTACACTGTTAGAGAATTCTGTGCTATTCCAATGCTTGTCGTACTGCATATTTTCGATAACATGTGAAAGATCTCCGGAAGGTGGTGTTAATGAGTTAACATCAAAGGACAAAATTATTATAATGTAATTGCCCGTGGGTAGTTGGTAACTTTGATATTCACTGATTTCCAGATTATCTTTTCACCTGAAAAACATAAAACTCACTTAGAGCCTTGATTGTGGGTAGGGGTTTCTTTCTTAACTGTGAGAGAAAAGTGAGTCACTTTTCTTAACTCGCTTTTTATAGACTGTGGAGAGTAAGAGGTTTACTCTTGATTCCTCAATAAAGTCTATACAGAACATTATACAATGGGATTTAAGGTGATTCTTATTAAAAATATATGTCCATGTGTTTACATTTCACATATAAAATGGGGCAGACCAGTAATAGGACCTAGTACTTGGACTTCACAGTGACATGAAGCAACAGTTGATTATGTCAAGGCATGGTGGTTGCTCACTGTCCTTTAGTCTTAAGGCTATTCCTGAACATGCCTAGTATTTATTTCATTATCGGTCTCTTCCTCCTGGTTTATTTATTCCTTTCAGGTCATATACATTTTTTCCACTGGTAAGTCCTGGGATAAAGGATTCTGTAAATACATTACTTATTACAATAGATCATTTAAATCATTGATTCTGAGATTAATTTTTTAGGCTTTCAGAATATACCTTCATTCTAATGCCTTATGTCTGATGAATTGTATTCATCCTCTTCATATTTTTCTGTCATATTTTTAGACTAATTGTATCTCAGCCTTCATATCCAGGATGAAATGTGTCAGTTCGAAAGTGTGCAAATCTTTGTCCCCTCTGCAGTTTTTTCTTCAGGTTCAGCCGAATTGTATCCAGTATTTCCAGTATTTTACTTCAGTTAAAACATCTAGCCTTCCTTTTTAGATTAAAAAGTCAGTTGTCCATAATTAGATACAAGTAGCATTTTTATTCATATTCAGCTCCTTGTTTTCCCTTTTTTTTGGTATTGAAAACCTTTATGTATAGGAAAGGTGTCTGCTAAAATAGTAAACTTGAATAAAGGATGTGATTTATCTTTTTGTTTTGGTAAATAGATGGTGAATGTGGGATCCTAGCTGTGTGTGTGGTTTTTTAAAGCCATGTATTATGTTAACCTTTCATTCTCCTCTGCTAGAAGAAACCACAATAATGTAATCTGTTTGCAGCTTTCACTTTTCTAGCTTTGTTTAAGAGTAGCATGTACTCCCTGAGTGAATATTCATGGACAAGAAGGAGGTGATGTGGATTGAGCTTTTGATGCTGGGCCTCAGCAGAAGTTTGCAGCAGCTACAGATACCCTGTGATAGCTTAGGGCAGATGATTCAGGGTTGATGCTAATTAATAACCTGGAGAGCCTTTAAGAAGCATTTCCTGACCAAAGCAGTTGTTTTTTGGGGGAAAGATCTCAAACTAGAGTTATAAGTGGGATTTTCATTTTTACCTAATTTTCTTGGGGATTTTTTGGCCTTTTTATTTTGGATGGGGTGACCATAGATCATTTTGTAGGAGGAGACAATTTGTTGAGTTCTTAATGAACGAAAAACCTGAGAATGTGTAAGAATCCATTAAAACTGCAAGTATTTTTGCTACAAACCAACATTTCTTTCTAGTTACTTTTAATGCTTCTAACTTATTTGTTAATATTTGGAAAATTTGACTCTAATTATTAAATTTAAGGATGCATTCAACTCTGGTTGAAGTAATATTAATACTTCTATTTCTTTTCCTATTTGAATCAGAAGAAGCCCATTCACACAGAAGACCCATTTAATGATGAGCATCAAGAGAGGCAAGAAGTGGAAATGTTGGCTAAGAAGTTTGAAATGAAATATGTGAGTATAATATCCTCTTCATTTAGGTAATTTTACCTTATTGGCTTTTTTTTTTTTTTCCTCCTGGTGACTGGTTGGGAGGGCTTGTAATATCCATTGCCCACCTTTTTTGTTCTCCTAATGAGTCCAAATAAATGGTTAGACAAAGATTCTGATAGGTTTGTGATGGCTGTAATAGTAGCCATCATTTATTGTACTCCTTCTAGAGTCCAGGCAGCTTGCTTAACATACATTATCTCCCATCATTATAGTAAAACTACATAGTAAGTAATATTGACCACATTTTACAAATGAAGAAACTGAGGCTCTGAGCTCAGTGTCACACAGTGGCAAGAACCAGGCTGCATAGCCAGGTCCGTCTAGCTCGAATCTTTTGCCTTTCCTACTACCATTGAGAAGGCTACTTTAATTCCCTTGGTGTAGTAGTTCTTAAGCCTTCCTGCCTCTTTCGAGTTTAAGAGAATGAATGTGTGTATTTCTAGCATACACATTTCTGGGATCAGAATCAATCAGCAGCAGCATGAAATTTCTTTGAAAGTATCTTGTTTACCTTAAACATTCATGTACATTTTACGTTCTATGCCATAAATAGATTGATATTTGTTTTAATATAAAAGTGAATTCTGATTACCTGAATGTGACATTGCTTAACATTTTTCTCACATTTTCTAATATAATTGAGATTGTAGGATAGCTCCCTTCTTCCCCATCTTTATCCTATGGCTTTACTTCATGGCACTTTGCTAAAGCATAACTCATGAAAAACAAGACCCCTTCTGGTTCCTTAGTGAATATTGAAAAGTATCTCACAGAGATAGGAAGTCAGCTTACACTAACCCTGTCATTTATGTTATCCTCCAGATGCAAGTGGGATCTTGGTGGACCGTTGCTGGCTCCTTGTGCTAATGAATATGTTTGGGGTGGGGGAAATATATGAGAATACTTTGGAATGAAAGTCAGGTTGTAGGCCGTACTTTACCACCTACAAATTGTCCTTTGGTGAAGTTATTTAACCTTTTTGGGCCCCAGTTTTCTTTCTTTGAAGATTTTTCAAGGCTTCTCCTGGCTTTATATTCTGTGATGATATAATAATTTTAGGGATGGACTGGTGGGTATTTTGATGGAAAGAGTAGCAAAAGTTGTTAAACTGTAGTGTTTGATTACAATATAATGTTCTCAAATTATAAATCCTAACATACTATGGCTTTTTTTTTTTTTTAAGATTTTTATTTTTAAGTAATATCTACACCCAACATGGGGTTTGAACTCATAACCCTAAGATCAAGAGTCACATGCTCTACTGACTGAGCCAGCCAGGTGCCCCTGTGACTTTTTTATACAAGTTAACACATTGGTTAAATTTAATGTTTTAACCAGGCAATATATATACATGGTTCAGAACTAAAAAATTTTAGAGTGAAAAATCTTCCTATTGTTCACCCACATAATCTCACTTCCTAGAGGCATGTTTTGGGGGGGGTCCTTCCAGAGGTATTTTATGTATTTATGTATTTTATGTAATGTATTACCCCCACCCCACATCTCTCTCTCTCTCTCTTTTTTTTTTTTTTAAAGATTTTATTTATTTGTTTGAGAGAGAGTCAGAGAGAGCACAAGCAGGGGGAGAGGCCGAAGGAGAGGGAGAAGCAGGCTCCCCAGTGAGCCAAGAGCCTGACATGGGGCTCGATCCCAGGACCCCAAGATCACGACCTGAACTGAAGGCAGACGCTTAACCGACTGAGCCAACCAGGCACCCCCTACCCCCTCAACATCTCTTTTTACACATACTACAGAAGATGCAGTTCTGCTCTTTGCTTTTTTTTCAGTTACTCTAACTTGGAGATTTTTTCTTAATCAGCACAAAGAGAGCTTTCTTATCTTTCTCTCTCTCTCTCTTTTAGGGCTGCATGGTATTCCATTGTATGGACATATCACAATTTATTTAACCAGTCCCCAGATGATCTCAGTTGTTTCCAAAAATTTGCTCTTGTAAATAGTGCTAAAGTAAATTACTTAGTAGCATGGCATTTCACACATTTGCAAGTTTATCTGTTGGACAGATTCCTAGAAGTGGAATTTTTAGGTCAAAAAATTTATGTGTTTATTTAGTTTGGGTATAGATTACCAAATTACCAGTTCCTAAGTTACCAGTTTCCATTCCCTCCAGCACTACATTAGAGTCCTTATTTTTGCGTAAGTTTTAAAACTAAGGATTAGAATTGTCCTTTATAAATGGAAAAATTCCTAGCATATGCTCCTATAAGTAATGTGATTCAGTATGTGATGTGTTGCCTCAGAGTTAGCATTAAATCATCTTGGGGAGCCCTTGGTTCATATTTGGCATGGAAAAACCAATGTTCTGAAGAAGTTGGTTGATGTATAAAATTGAGTTCCAGATAACTGGGATATCTCCGGGCCCTGTCATTGTGCAAGGATAAAATGTTGTTCTTATTATAATTCAAATTAATGGGCTATAATTCTTCTCTATATTTTTATTTTGGCTACTCTCTCTCTTATTTCCATTCTAAGTAGAGATTTAAAATGTCCTACCTCATGAAGCCTTTATGTGCCATGAGTATTATAGGCATTAAATGTATATATCATAACAAATTATTAGGACCCTTGTAAGAAAACCATCCAGCTAAAAGTGACCTGGAAGAAGACGCCACATCCAGCTCTAGGCTCTGGGCTATCACAAAAGATGACTTCTGAACAACTGAGGTTTTTTTGGTGTTCAGGGATAGCAAATTCAGGTGTCTATGTGTCTATTTTTACTTATGTATTATGTTATATGTATATTTTAAGTAAAGAAACTTTTAAATATTGTATGTAAAATCTTGCAAAATGTTAACCTACCAAGGTTACATTTCCCTTAAAAAATTTCTTTTGGCAGGGATAAAAAGAGGACTTAATTCTTGGAGGCTTATAAAACAAAAGCTAGCCACCTTTTCTTCTTATTTTTGTTTCCTTCGTATTATAATTCAGATGTCCTCATCATTATTTCTGAAAATCACTTAAGGTTACTTCTAGCTCTTTGTTTCTTGGAATAAAAGGTGCAGTTTTTTGTTAAGTTTTGTGTATAAAAAAGTATTTGAGCATTTACATTAGATGTACAAAGGGGCATGATAGTTCCTCTCTCCTGGAACTTTCAAAATACATGGAAAGACAAGACATACATATGACACACAAATGTAGTACCAAGCAGTGTCTACGGGATTCAAAGACTCTGGGGATTTGAAAGTGGGTAGAAGGGCCAGTTCCATTCTTGAAATTGGAAGGAATTTTGGAGACTCTGGTGCAGAGTCCTTGAATGGGTTCTTCCAGTCTCCTGTGGAACCACATTTCTCTGTAATCCCTGGAATAGCTTTTCTACCCTTTGTAGGATATTCAGTGGATAAGAGGCAGTGACAATGTATTCTAGTGGAGGGAGCACAGGATTATGAGTTAACACAGCTGGATTCTGATCCTGTCTTTGCCATATTAACTAGCTGGGTGACCTTAGTACAGGCTCTTGGCTTTTTTATGCTTTGGTATTTGTGAGGGGAAAACAAGATCTGCCTAGCCAACTTTATATTTATAGCACAGGGGTTTTGTCAACGTCAGATGAAAAAATAGATTTTTAATGTTGGAAATATTTAAAGTGCTATCTAAATATGAAATAGTGTTTATTTAAACATATCACTCTTGTAGAGAACTGCTCTGTCTTACTCTGTACATGTCATAAATTCTTTTTAACATAAACATGTATGGGATTTTTTAACCTCTGTTAACTGACTACCCCATGGATTTTGATCTTTTAGTTTAGTTCGGGCATTCTGTTCCAAATGGCCTTTATCTTTAGCCCTTCAATCACTGTTCACAGGTTCTTCTTAATTATTAGGGACTTCTTAAAGACCACAATAAATTATTTGGGATCCTTTAAGAAACTCATTGGGTCAAAAGTGACCTGGGAGAAGACCAGCACTTTGTCCAGTGCTAGGTTTTCCCAAAAGATCACTCTTAAACCATCACTGAAGATCTTTATTAACTATACTTTATTGTCAAATAGTTCCTTAAGTGTTCTGTAGTTCAGGAGTAGCAAATTCAGATGTCCCCAAGATGCCCACTGAACACCAGTGAAGCAGGCCAGGTGGACAGTAAAGGTGGGGGTTATCTGAACTAGAGGACAGCTGCTACTCAGCTCCAGCCCTTGTCACTTCGCAGGGACCGGGCCTTAGGGTTTCCAGATCTTTACATTTCTCAAAAGAAGGCTGAAATCTGGATTTTCCTCTTTGTTTTCTTACTTTTAAATGTTGGCTTCTAGTTAAAACACCTGCTTGGGGCCCCTGGGTGGCTTAGTCGTTAAGTGTCTGCCTTCAGCTCAGGGCGTGATCCCAGCGTTATGGGATTGAGCCCCACATCAGGCTCATCCACTGGGAGCCTGCTTCTTCCTCTCCCACTCCCCCTGCTTGTGTTCCCTCTCTCACTGGCTGTCTCTGTCAAATAAATAAATAAAATCTTTAAAAAAAAAAAAAAAAAACACCTGCTGGATAAAATAGAACACCCGTGGGTCACATCCAGCTCTCAAGCCCTAGTTTGGAGACATGGGTATACTTGCTTCAGTATTTTTTTTTTTTCTAATTTATTTAACTCAGCAGTCCATCCACACTTATATCCTGCCCCTTCTCTTCTGTGAGTGGAGTGGTTGGTACAAGTGGGAGGGCATGCCATTTCCATTGTGGAGGAGAATGTGTTTGCAGGAAGTTTCAGAGAACTGAGCAAGTTAAACACTATTGGGGGTTTCCAGATATGGGGACAAATAAGATGCACTGAGGGGTGGCTGGGTCTATAAGTGATGTTATCGATGAATTGAGTGGTGTGTTGGAGGCCTGGGAGGCAAGTTTATGGGCTTCTCGTGGTCTTGAGTATGTGTAGCCATTGCTTGTGCTGGAGAGTTGTGTGAAGTGGAACAGGCTGCCACTTGTGGGAGAGGGAAGGAGAACTGTGGAGCTAGGACGTGTCCTTTCTCTTACAGCAGTTGCTTGGGGAAGAAGGACTGAGACGGTCTTGGTAGTTGAAATGCAGTAATAGAAATTATAGGGAGTATAAAATTATTAAAAACAGCACCTGGTATCGAATGGTTTGTTTTTTCCCCTCTATCCTGTCCTGTTTTTATTGCCTGTGTCTTGTTTCCTCTTATGTTACTCTTCAGGTAACGTGACCGTGCACGTTCAGCATCAATTGCTACGTATTTTCTTGGGAAAAGAAAAACTAGTCGGTACTTAATTTTACCTAGAGTATACTAAATTGGTTGTTGTACATAAATCTTATTACAGAGCTAAGTCCAACTTTGGACACTTCTCTATAGGCTCCAGATTTTTCTTGTTGGTTACTATAGGAAGGAAGCAGGATGCAGTTTAAAGAGGCTTGTGTTCTTTTTTCCTCATTGGCAATTTTAAGGCTCCACATGTTTAGGCTGAATATCCTACTTTCCTGAATATCCTGAATTTCCAGCTCAGTTCTTAGATGGTTTCTAGATTGTGTACCCTTTTTCTGAGGCCATACGTACCGTAGATCAATGAATGCGGTTCGCACTTTTTCTCTAAGCCTTCTTATAGTGCATAGGGTATAAGATCACCTGTGGTGTTTGGAAGATTTCTTTTAGTGATTTTTCTCACTCTGTTACCCCAGCCATCTTGAAAGGTCATGCTATTCCGGAATTGGATATAAATTCAGTAATCTAAATGAAAGTGCTTAGCACAGTATCGGGTGCCTAGCAGTGGCTCAGCTAAGACGTTCGAATCTGAATGACCTATGGAATAGGAAGACGTGTATTCTGCCAAGCATTTATTAGCATTTCTGAAATCTCATTATGACTTTAAAATTCACTTACTTTACCGTATAGAGTTTGAATACAACATTTAATGCTTAATTCTATGCGATTTTAAACTCTTAAAGCCCTAATAGCTTCATATTTATTTTAAAAGGGAGGATAAAGGTAGATTTGATGGTAAAAAAGTAGTTCTGAGAAGTCTTCTAAGTAAAGCAGTTGGAAAAAAAAAAGCAGTTCAAATGGAGTTAATATTGCTTTAATCAAAAACAAAGTATATTTATAAAAAGTCTTGATTTTCTTGTTGTATGGCTTTTAAAATTGATTTTGTCCTGATATGTTTTAAAGAATGACAGTATCTTTTAATGTAATTTAATTTTATTTTCAGTATAGTTAACATATAGTTTTATATTAGTTTCAGGTGTGTATAATACAGTGATTCAGCACTTTTGTACTTTACTCAGTGCTCATTATGATAAGTATACTCTTAATCCCCTTCACCTATTTCACCCATCCTTCCCTCCCCACCAACCTCTGCTCTGGTAATCATTAGTTTGTTCTTTTATGGTTAAGAGTCTGTTGGTTTGCCTCTTTTTTCCCTTGTTCGTTTCTTTTGTTTCTTAAATTCCACATATGAGTGAAATCATATGGTATTTGTCTTTNCCTAACTGACTTACTTCACTTAGCATTATATCCTCTAGATCCATCCGCGTTGTCCCAAATGGCAAGACTTCATTTTTTTACTCCTAATATTCCATTGTGTGTGTGCGTGTGTGTACACATACATACACATACCATATCTTCTTTATTCATTCATCTACTGATGGACACTTGGGTTTCTTCCATAATTTGGAAGTAATGCTGTAAATAATGTAAATAATACTGTAAATACTGCAATAAGAAAATGGCAATATTTGGAATAATTGTATAATTTCCAATGAGTGACTTCTTCACAGTAAATACTACTCAAGTGGAAAGGAAATATGCTTTTACACTTGAAATAATTATGGCTTGTTTAAAAAGTGTCCTCAAATATGAGACTGATGCAAGTGGATGTGAGAAAATATTTATTCACTCTTTCTGGGAGGTTTAAGAATTCTCTAGTTACTCATATTAGACGATCATCTGCACTTGCTGAGATTAGTGCTTCCTTGGGAACTTCCTTGGCTGGTTTTCCTCTGTATGTTTTGGTCTTATGTTAGGTCTGGTCCATAAAGATAACATGGTAGGACTTTGAGTAAAACAGTTTGGATAAATACTTGTTAACACCACCACAAAATAAATTCTATTTATGAAGCACAAGTACCAGTGTATTTAGCTTCTATAGGCCAACAACATTACTATATGTAGTATGATACTACATATACAGCAAAAACATCATAACCTTTTATTTATTTATTTATTTATTTTTTTTTTTAATAATGATTTTTTATTATATTATGTTAGTCACCATACAGTACATCCCCGGTTTTCAATGTAAGGCTCGATGATTCATTAGTTGTGTATATCATAACCTTTTAAAACAAACTGAGGTTGGAGGGGTTCTTAAATACAGGGCAAGGAAGAATTCTTAAGTAAGAGTTTTCTCTTTTGCAGTTACCAGTTGTAATCACTTGCCATGACATGCCCTTTCAGTTTCTTGGCCTCTTTGAGTTAAACAAATTCTCTTCAACTTCCTTAAATCCATTAGGAACAATCGAGAATCAGCAGTTTTAGGGTATTTGGAAGGAAGGCCCAAATCCTAAGTGGTGATTAAAGAAATCTGTTTATACTGTATCTGTGCTGTTAAGTCAGCTCTTGGCTGTCTTTCCACTGACTTAAATTTCTCCTCTTTTCTATCGGTAGGTTAAGGAAATCAACAGAAGTGGAGAAGGATAAGGTTGTGACTGGGCTGGGACAAATAGGGAAGCTTGGTGACCAAGAGATATTTTCTTCTCAGTTATAAGACTGCAGTCTTAACATACAGTATCATGCTTCCTCTGTCTTCCAGAGGTGATCAGTGGACATTGCTTATTAGTTAGGTTTCTTATTACCTGGAGACAACTGGGGAAGGGGGTCCTGTACTAAGAACATCTTGTTTCTTTTCTTTTCTTTCTTTTTTTCTTTTTAAAATTGATTTATTTATGTGAGAGAGAGCAAGCAGTGGGTGGGGAGAGGAAGAGAATGCTCAAGTGGACTCCCACTGAGCACAGGGCCAATAGGGGCTCGATCTCATGACCTGTGAAATCATGACCTGAGCCAAAACCAAGAGTCAGATGCCCAGCTGACTGAGCCACCCAGGCGCCCCTTGTTTGTTTTCCAGCTTAGTGTTTATAGTGTAATCAGACAGCATTGGCTTGAAACACTGATTATCAGGTTAAACAGGTACTAATGATTCAGTAAGTCATTTTCTTCTGAGTCATAGTAAACCAGTACCCTAGGGAAATAGATTTAAAGGGGGTTCTTCATTTTAGGTGTAGCAAAACTCAAGGTTTTCTTTTCTTAGTTTGGAAGGTAAACTTTGTGTTTTTATCAGAGGCATTTATTGTGTAAACTGTGAAACATCAGCAGCTGCAGCAGTCCAGGGAATTTATCAAATAAGACTGATACTACTGCAGGGAGTCTCCTTGCTAAGGCTGCTGGAAAAGAGACCAGTTCAAAAAAGGCCTAGTGGGGAGGACACTCTAATATAATCCTTTGCCAATCTATGTTGAGTTCCTTTAGGTGAAATTTTAATATTTGTGAATAGTCTTTTTGGCAACTCTCCAACATTTGGTTCAGTTTATACCATTTGCATATCACTGGACTTGAGCGTAATTGGGGAACTAGAGAACTACAGGGTGGAGAATAGAAAAGAAGAGGTGAGGCAGAAAGGGCGAGCCAAGGGAAGGCCAGGAGATGAGGAAAAGTAAATTGAGGCCAGAAAACTATACTCTGGTGGCCTCTGTGATGAAGGAAGGAACTGTGGTGTGCCTGACAGTAAATGCTTTGGCAGAAAGCCATTGGTAGGTAGAGGAAAGGCTATTTAACCCTGGCTATTGGGGAGGAAATTAGGAAAGAGCTACTTGGGCATGAGTGTGTCAAATACAGCTTGTCCAAAGCACTTTCCCCACAATGGGACTAGGAAGCAGAACCGTATACGGAGTGAAAACACAAATGGTATTGAATATTTGGTGGTCCAGACCTAAGAAAATAAAATTCTTGAATAGGTCATACATATACTTAAGAAAAACTCGAAAGATACAAAGGGAATATGATGTAAAGTAAATCTCCCTCCTATTCCTGACTCCCAGCTAACCAGTTCCCTCCTCAGAGATAACCACCATTGGAGTTTCTTTTCCTAGAGATGTATTTATGTAAGCATTTCATATTTCAAAGATCTTGTTCACTGTAAAAGAATATATAAATACAGATAAACAGAATAAAATAAAAATCTCCTAATCATCTGTAACCCCACTGCCAGGCATAACCACTGTTCGTAGTTGGATGTGCATCCTTTCAGGGCTTTTGAAGATGACTGTATGCTTATGAATGTGCTCTCTTGCACTTTAAAAAATTCCTTTTAATCATCCAAGTAACACATGGATACGTGCCTGTTATTAAAAACAAATTCAAAGTGTTACAGCTCCTTTGCAATTTGTCCAGCAGGTTTTCCAGTTCCTACCAAAGGAAAAAAAGTTCGAAGAATACATATTAAGCCAAAATCTTTCTTCACCACTGCCTCCAGTTATATCCCTTCCCTATTGGTAATAACCATGGTGATCTCCTTGTTAGAATTCTTTGAACGTTTAATATACATCTGTAGGCGTATATTGCTGTGTTGTGTTTCTCATAAATGAGATCTTATTGTTTATATGAGAATTAAAAAAGTAAGATCTTGTTATTTTAATGTCATCTCCACAATTACCAGTTAAGTTGAACACTGTCAAATGCTTAGTGAATATTACCTTTTCTGTGAATAGCCTGAACTATACATAGCATTTGGTAAATGCTTTTGTTACCTTCTATATTATTAAATATTCTTCTACTGCATTAAACATAATTCTACCACATTATTTTAAAATGGCTGTTAATGTTGAATGCATGTATCATAGAATATGTGATTTATGCCTTCATTATTGTTATGATGCTATAATTGATAGGATGCTTGGTGAAGATCTTAGACTTGTAAGATCCTTTGTTGAGAAGGATTATTACTCAGATTAATACTATGACCGTTAAGTAAAGGTTTAGCCATTTTGTTTACTGTCATTGATTTACATTTACTTAATTAGCCATTTTATTGCATATATTAGATTATGACTCATAACTATTAATAACAGCTGTACTTTCCTGTGGTAACTGCTGATCACCTTGACTAGACTTAAGTGTTCCTAAATCTCTCTAGTTATGCATTAAGTTATTTGTACTTCTGCATATGTGTGAATGTGCCCATTCTGACAGAACCTGTTTACATTTTAGTTTTCCCTAGGTAAGTCTTACAGGCAGCTAGCTGTGCCTAGACAAAAAATATGTTAGGAGAACAGAAAAAGATCATTTTGATTTTAAGTAGAAAGCATCGAGGAGAAAAAATTTTAAACTTACTGGCTGGAGAGGGTGGGAGAATTCAGAGAGGAGTAAGAGATTATTCCCAATAAGGGGAAGGCAGAAAAAAGATAAGCTTAAGTGTGTTTCGGAGAAAAGTGGACAGATAGATTGAATGGATCAAAGTGTCCAAGTTGGAAAATGATAAGAAAAAGTTGGAAAGGTAGTTTAAATCAGCATGTAGAAGGCATTTAATTAATTCCATATTAAGGGTTTTGGATTTATTTTATAATAGCTGAGATGCTTCTGAAGCAGTTTGAGCAGGGAAATGATATGAAATGGTATTTTAGAAATATTAATTAGATGATATGAAGGATAAGTTAGGATAAATGAGGGAAGAGAGGCTAATTAACACATCACATTTAAGTGAAAACAATGGCCGACATTATAGCAATGGCAGGTGGAATGGAAATTGTAGATGTGAATATTCACATGAACAGAGGTTTGTGGTGAGAGAGTTAAAGTAGGAATCATCATGAGGAGGTTCTAAAAATCAGCACTATTGAAAGATAATTTAAGTACGTACAATTAATTCATTTTAATCGTACAATTTTATGGATTTTGACAAATCACACAGTCATATAACCACTACCTCAAACATATAGAACAATTTCATCTTCCCAGAAAGTTCCCTTTTACCTCTCTACAAGTAATCCTGTCCCTTTAGCCTTAGTCCCTGGCAATCTCAGATCTACTTCGTGTCCATGTAGGTTTTTTGTTTGTTTTTGTTTTGCCATTTCTAGAGTTTTCTGTAAATGGGAGTCTTAAAGTCTTTTATGTCTGGCCCCTTTCAGTTAACATGAATTAATTCATGAGTTGCATGTTATCAGCAGTTCCTTCTCTTGTGTTGGTACATAGTAATCCTTTTATGTGGGTGTATCCCAGTTTATCCATTCACTGGATGATGGGCATTGGGTTGTTTCTGGTTTTTGGCTGCTATGAATAAAGGTGCTGTGAACATTAGCATATAGGTCTAAATGTGAACACATGTTGTCATTTTTCTTGACTAAATAGTAAGAGTGGGATTGTTAGGTCATATGGGAAGTGTATGTTTAGCTTTATAAGAAGCTGGCAAACTGTTTTTCAGAGTGGCTATATATCATTTTTGCACCAGTCATGTAGGAGAGCTTATTAGCTCCATATCCTTGTTAACATTTAGTATCATCGGTCTTTTTTTTTTTTTAAGATTTATTTATTTATTTGACAGAGAGAGAGAGAGCCAGCCAGCGAGAGAATGAACACAAGCAGGGGGTATGGGAGGGGAAGAAGCAGGCTCCCAGCAGAGCAGGGAGCCCAGTGCGGGGCTCTATCCCAGGACCCTGGGATCACGCCCTGAGCAGAAGGCAAATCCTTAACGACTGAGCCACCCGGGCGCTCCAGTATCATCAGTCTTTAAATTTTAGCTAACAGTGGAGTTTTAAGGCAGAAAAATAGAATGAATAAAGTGGGACTGTCAAATGGGAGAAGCTAATTTGGAGGTGACTGACAGTGGGGACACTGGTTTCAGTTCTTGGTATTGAGTTTAAGATGTCTCCAAGTGGGGAAATGAGTGCAGAGATTCTATAACTTTTAGTATAGAACTTAAAAAAAAAATTATTTATTTATTTAGAGAACAAGTGCTGGTGGGGGGGTGGGCAGAGGGAGAAAGAGAATCTTAAGCAGACTCCCTGCTGAGTGCTTCACGACCCTGAGATCATGACCTGAGCAGAAATCAAGAGTCCAGCACTCAACCGCACTCAACCGACTGATCCACCCAAGCACCCTTCTTTTATAGAACTTTTAATAGAATGACACTTTGAAGTCAGCTAATCATGAGCTTGAAGATTGGCTCAATTACTTTCCCTGTGATCTTAGACAGCTTATTTGCCATGTCCAAGCTTTAGCTTTTCGCATTTGTCAATTATGAAATAATAGGTAGTTACAGTTAGAATAGGTGTTAATGTGGAGTGCCTGGGTGGCTCAGTGGGTTAAGCGTCTGCCTTAGGCTCAGGTCATGATCCCAGGGTCCTGGGATCGAACCCCTGTGTTGGGCTCCTGGCTCAGCGGGGAGCCTGCTTCTCCCTCTCCCCCCATTTGTGCACACACTCTCTCTCTCAAATAAATTAATAAAATCTTAAGAAAAAAAAGAATAGGTGCTAATGCAAAATTAGCCCTCAGAGAGTAGTAGCTAGCAGCAGCAGCAGCAGCATTGGTACTTGAATATATCTTCTGTGCCCCCAGTAACTTAGGACTTTCTTGCAGATCTCTGAATTTTCTCCCTTCCTAACTGATCTCCCTGTCTGTGTTCATCCCCCACCACAATANCAGGAATGATTTTGTTAAGCACTAATCTTGTCAGGTTACTTCCCTGTTCTAATCCTTTCAGTGGCTTCCACAAGTGATTACTTCCACTCGTCTTTGGGCATAAACGTCTCAGGAAAGCCTTGGTTAAGTCCTCTGTTAAAAAGGTCTAGTACCACCTGTATTTTCCTTTCTACTATTTATCATTACTGTAATTATTTGTATAATCTTTCTCCTGTCTACAATACTATAAAATCCATGAAGACTGGCACTTGGTAGGTACTTAGTTAATTTGTTGAGTAGATTGTCATCTTTTAAGTTTCTTCAGGACAGGACTTTTCATACTTAAATTCTTTTTTTCTATTAACACTATTTTATTTCATTTTTCTTTTTCAAACTTTTGTTTAAATTCTAGTTAGTTAACATAGTGTAATATTGGTTTCAGGAGTAGAATTTAGTAATTCATCATTTACATACAACAGCCAGTGTTAATATAACAGGTGCCCTCCATAATGCCCATCACCCTTTAGCCCATCCTGCCCATCAACCCTTAGTTTGTTCTCTGTCGTTAAGAGTCTCTTATGGCTTGCTTCCTGCGTCTTTTTCTCTTAAATTTAAATTCTTTCTGATATTTAATATATTACTTTCTCTTTAAAAAATTTTATTTAAGTAATTTCTGCACCCAACATGAAGCTCGAACTCATGACCCCATGATCAAGAGCCACATACTCTTCCAACTAAGCCAGCTAGGCACCCCAACATATTACTTTCTATAGCGTAAGTTCTTAACAGATATTCTTGAATCTAAGTAGTGGTTCGAAATAAGCTTACATAGAATTATCAGGTCAAATAAAGTGTTTTAAAAATTATTTTAGTGTATTTCCGTTATGACATTAATACTTCATAGAAAGTTTGGAAAATAAAGAAGAAGCAAAAGAAGACCGTGTGAAAGTATGGCAGAATTCTTGGCAGATTCTTTCAGATTGCTTTCCAGAAGTTTCATGGTATACTGTTACCAGCACTGCTTGAGCAGTCCTGTTTCTTCTCCATTTTCCCAGAATTTAAAAAGTTTAAAATTTGATAGATGATATAAGTATCTTTAATTCCATTTATTTGATCTATGACGTACTCTCCACTGAATTGTAATGTTGCCTTTCTCATGTTAAATTCTTGAACATTGTTGTCTGTTTATGTTTATTCTTCTATTCCAGGACTTTATTTATTTTTAATAATAACTCCCAGAACTTTATTTATTTTTAATTTAATTTAATTTTTAAATTTTAATTCCTGTATAGTTAACATATCGTGTTTCTCTTAGTTTCAGGTGTACAGTATAACGATTCAGCAATTCTGTATATTATTCAGTGCTTATCAAGATAAGTGTACTCTTAATCCCCTTCACCTATTTCATTCCCCCCTCCCTACCTCTCCTCTGGTAACTATCAGTTTGTTCACTATAGTTAAAAGTCTGGGGGCGCCTGGGTGGCACAGCGGTTTAGCGTCTGCCTTCGGCTCAGGGCGTGATCCCGGCGTTCTGGGATCGAGCCCCACATCAGGCTCCTCCGCTGGGAGCCTGCTTCTTCCTCTCCCACTCCCCCTGCTTGTGTTCCCTCTCTCGCTGGCTGTCTCTCTCAGTCAAATAAATAAATAAAATCTTTAAAAAAAAAGAAATCTGATTTTTGGTTTGTCGCTTTTTTCCTCTTTGTTCATTTCTGTTGTTTCTTTTCTTTTTCTTTTTCTTTTTTTTTAAGATTTATTTATTTATTTGACAGAGAGACACAGCCAACGAGAAAGGGAACACAAATGGGGGAGTGGGAGAGGAAGAAGCAGGCTCCCAGCGGAGCAGGGAGCCCGATGCGGGGTTCGATTCCAGGACCCTGAGATCACGCCCTGGGCCGAAGGCAGACGCTAAACAACTGAGCCACCCAGGCGCCCCATTTCTGTTGTTTCTTAAATTCACGTATGCGTGAAATCATATGGTATTTGTCTTTCTCTGACTTAACTTCACTTAACATTTTACTCTCTAGATTCATCCATGTTGTTGCAAATAACAAGATTTCGTGCTTTTTATGGGTGAATAATATTCCTCTGTGTGTGTATACACTACATCTTCTTTATCCATTCATCTACTGATGGACCTTTGGGTAGCTTCCATAATTTGGCTATTGTAAATAATGCTGCAATAAACATGGGGGTGCATATATCTTTTTGAATTACTGTTTTCATGTTCTTCAGGTAAATACCCAGTAGTGGAATTACTGCATCACATGGTAATTCTGTTTTTAATTTTTTGAGGAACCTCCTTCCACAGTGGCTGTACCAGTTTGCATTCCCACCAACAGTGCACAAGTGTTCCTTTTTCTCCATACCCTTGCCAACAGTTGTTTTTTGTGTTTTTGATTTTAGCCATTCTGACAGGCATGAGGTGATATCTCATTGTGGTTTTGATTTGCATTTCCCTGAAGATGTGTGATGTTGAGCATCTTTTCATGTCTGTTGGCCGTCTGTGTGTCTTCATTGAAGAAATGTCTGTTCGTGTCTTCAGCCCATTTTTCCTTTTTTCTTTTTTCTTTTTTTTTTTTTTAGGTTTTATTTATTTATTTGACAGAGAGAGACAGCCAGTGAGAGAGGGAACACAGGCAGGGGGAGTGGGAGAGGAAGAAGCAGGCTCTTAGCGGAGGAGCCTGATGTGGGGCTCGATCCCAGAACGCCGGGATCACGCCCTGAGCCGAAGGCAGAAGCTTAATGACTGCGCCACCCAGGCGCCCCTTCAGCCCATTTTTCAAGCAGATTATTTGGTTTTTTTTTGGTGTCAAGTTGTATAAGTTCTTTATGCGTTTTGGATGCTAACCCCTTACTGGATATGTCACTTGCAAATATCTTCTCCCATTCAGTAGGTTGTCTTTTTGTTTTGTTGATTGTTTCCTTGGCTGTGCAGAAGCTTTTCATTTTGATATAGTCCCAATAGTTTATTTTTGCTTTTGTTTTTCTTGCCTTGGGAGACACATCTAGAAAAATGCTGCAATGGCTGATGTCTGAGAGATTATTGCCTGTGATCTCTTCTAGTATGTTTATGGTTTCAGGTCTCAACATTGAGGTCTTTAATCCATTTTGGATGTTTGTGTGTGGTGTAAGAAAGTGGTCCAGTTTCATTCTTTTGCATGTTGCTGTCCAGTTTTCCCAGCACCATTTGTTGAAGGGACTGTCCCTCTATATATTCTTGCCTCCTTTGTTGAAGATTAATTGACCATATAATCATGGGTTTTTTTCCTGGGCTTTCTATCCTGTCCCATTCATCTGCGTGTCTATTTTTGTGCCAGTACCGCACTGTTTTGATTGCTACAGCTTTGTAATATAACTTGAAATCTGGGATTGTGATACCGCCAGCTTTGTTTTTCAAGTTTGCTGTGGCTATTTGGGGTCTTTTGTGGTTCCATACAAATTTTAGGATTGTTTGTTCTGGTTTTGTGAAAAATGCTGTTGGTGTTTTGATAGAATTTACATTAAATCTATATATTGTTTTGGGTAGTATAGACATTTTAACAGTATTTGTTCTTCCAGTTCGTGAGCATGGCATATCTTTCCATTTGTGTCATCTTCAGTTTCTTTCATCAGTATTTTATAGTTTTCAGAGTACAGGTCTTTCACTTCCTTGGTTAAGTTTAATCCTTGATATTTTATTATTTTTGGTGCAGTTGTAAAGGAGATTGTTTTCTTAATTTCTCTTTCCGCTGCTTCATTTTTAGCATATAGAAGTGCAGTAAATTGGGGTGCATGGGTCGCTCAGTCAGTTAAGTGTCCAACTCTTGGTTTCAGCTCAGGTTGTGATCTCATGGGTCATGAGATCAAGCCCCATGTCAGACTCTGTGCTCAGTGGGGATTGAAGAATTGAAGATTCTCTCCCTTTGCCCCTCCCCCCAGTTGTGCCCTGTTTCTTTCTGTCCCTGTCTTTCTCTCAAATAAATAAATCTTTAAAAAGGGAAAAAATGCAATAGATCTCTGTAAATTGATTTTATTTCCTGAGACCTTACTGAATTCGTTTGTTAGTTCTAGTATGTTTTTGGTAATCTTCAGGGTTTTCTGTATAAGGTATCATGTCATCTACAAATAATGAAAGTTTTACTTTTTCCTTACCAATTTGGATGCCTTTTATTCCTTTTTCTTGTCTGATTGCTGTGGCTAGGACTTCTAGTACTGTGTTGAATAAAAGTGGTGAGAGTGGATTTCCTTGTCTTGTTCCTGATTATACAGAAAAAGCTCTCCATTTTTACTCACTGAGGATGATGATAGCTGTGGGTTTTTCATATATGGCTTTTTTTTTATGTTGCTAACTCCCATAACTTTAAATATATTTAATATGTGACAGGGCTAGCATTCTTCATTTGTTTTTATGTTTTTTCATGTACTAAGATATTTTTATATTAGTTTTCATATATCTTTGGGTTTTTATATTTTTAGAGTTCGCTCTCTAGTTTTTGGGTGAAACAGCCCCTCGTGTACTTAATTGCTTGCATATGACTTTTCTCAACAGGATAACTCCTATCCTAGAAATACCTCTTTTTGTCACCTGACTTCTGATTTGGGGTTTTGTTGGGTTTTTTTGTTTTTTTAACTTCTGATTCTAACTGTAGTTCTATAACCTAGTTGTAAGGGTTCCAGTTTGCAGACCTGGCAAATGGAAAAAATAAGAACAATTTCTTATGTGTATTGCATGTAATCACACATGTGTATATGTGTATATATGTATAGATGTTACATATGTGTGTATGTGTTTAAGGTTGCCAAGGAGTATTTCTTGAGAAGGATTGTTGTTGTGAGATTATGTCTTTAATAGCCCTACTTAGCAAAATTAAGGGTTGTGTCAGTCTTCAAAATTGTTTTTGAAATTTACCTAACTTGTAAAATCTAAAAATATGGGAACCACTACTTTATCTCACACCATGATGATTTTCTTGGTGGTAATGGTGTGTGTTGTTTTGTCCCCCAAAAAAGCATACAGTGAAGTCATAGCTTATGGGGGTTAGCTTTTTAACATCTCAGTGTAATACAAATATAACATTTAGTCATAATTACTTTTATAAATTATTTAGAAAGGGATGGCACCATATTGGTGACATCTCTCAGCAGGTCCAACATAACCACTTTTTTCATCAAACACTGGAACAGTTTCTTTCTTTGTATAGAAATAAGATAGAGCAGTTTGTTTTTATTTAAGGTCCATGTTGCACAAAACTTACCCATCTTTCACCATTAGACTCACTTTACGTTGAAAGATTACACACTGAGAATTGAAACTAAATAAGAGATTCACATCTTGCATCCCATGCTTTCTGCTAGACTTACTCTGGTTCAATGGTGGCATGTTGGTAGGCAGAATACTTACCGCTTACTGTTTTCTGTCTTCTTTCTGAACATCTTCTTCCCCATGGCCCATTCCTGTGCTAAAAAAAAATCAGGGGTCAGGAGGTGTTAGGAAGATGCTTAGAAAGTATAGGTAAATTCGAGTGAGTATATTTGAATATCTAAAATGAATCTTAGGGACTGAACTAAACACTTGTTTTAGTAGTGCTACAACATTAGTAGGTGTCCTGCTCACTTAAACTACTTACAACAAGCTTATATATAATTTTTAGCATACATGTAACATTTATACCTAAGATAGAGTAAGTTCTTTATAACTATAATAAAGACTTCTTAAATGAATAAGGGCGCCTGGGTGGCTCAGTCCATTAAGCGTCTGCCTTGGGCTCAGGTCATGAACCCGGGGTCCTGGATGGAGCCCCGCATGGGGCTTCCTGTTCAGTGGGGAGTCTGCTTCTCTCTCTCCCTCTGCTGCTCTCCCTGCTTGTGTTCTCCCACTTGCACTCTCTCTCTCAAATAAATAAATAAAATCTTAAAAAAAAAAAAAGTATGACATGAATAATGGAATGTACACTAACAGGTTTTTTTTTATTTGTTTTGTTGTTATTTTATTTATTTATTTATTTATTTATTTGAGAGAGTGTGGGGGTGGGAGGGACAGAGAGAGAGAATCATCAGACACGCGCTGAATGCACAGCCGGTCACAGGACTCAGTTCCATGACCCATGAGATCATGACCTGAGCCAAAAGCAAGAGTCGAGGGGCGCCTGGGTGGCTCAGTCGTTAAGTGTGTGCCTTCAGCTCAGGTCATGATCCCAGGGTCCTGGGATCGAGCCCCGCATCGGGCTCCCTGCTCGCCGGGAAGCCTGCTTCTCCCACTCCTACTCCCCCTGCTTGTGTTCCCTCTCTCGCTGTCTCTCTCTGTCAAATAAATAAATGAAATCTTAAAAAAAAAAAAAACAAACACAAAAAACCAAAAGCAAGAGTCGAACATTTAACTAACTGAGCCACCCAGGCACCCTTATTTATTTGTTTTTTTAAGTAGGCTCCATGCCCAGCGTGGAACCCAATGGAAGGCTCTAACTCACGATGGTGAGATCAAGACCTGAGCCAAGATCAAGAGTTGGACCCTTAACCAACTGAACCGCCCAGGCACCCCAAGTTGTTGTTTTTCTTTTTAAAAAACTTTTTTTTCTTTTTCTTTTTCTTTTTTTTTTTTTAGTTTTTATTTATTTAAGTAATCTCTACACACGGTGTGGGTCTGGAACCCATGATCCTGAGACCAAGAGTCACACATTCTACTGACTGAGCCAGCCAAGTGCCCCTAAAATACTTTTTATTTAAAGAGATTATAGACTCACACGAAGTTGCACACATAGTACAGAGAGGTCTCCTTGTAGCAATCACCCAGTTTCTCCCAGTGGTAATATCTTACATAACTATAGTTACCAAGACTAGGAGATTGACATTGGTAATATCTTACATAACTATAGTTACCAAGACTGGGAGACTAGATACAGTTAACCTAACTTCAGATCTTATTCAGATATACCAGTTTTTGCATGCACTCATGTTTCATTTTCTTATATGTCTAATGTGTGTAATTCTGTGGTGTTTAAAAAAATTTGTGAATAGTTTGTATTTAGAGAAAAGTTACACAGATAATACAGAGACTTCCCATATAATTCTCACCCACTCTCTCCTATGACATCTTAGGTTTGTATAGTAGATTTGTTACAGCTAACAAACCAACATTGTTATATTACAATTAATTAAACTCCATGTTTTATTCAGATTTTACTAGTTTACCCCTAATGCCTTTTTTGGTTACTGGACCCCATCCAGGATACTCTATCACTTTTAGTTTTTATGTCTCCTTAGATTAACCTAGACTATGACAGTTTTTCAGATTTTTCCTTCTTTTTAATTATCTTCATAGCTTTAAGGAATACTGGTCAGTTATTTGTATAACGTCCCTCAGTTTAGTTTGCCTATTGTTTTCTTCATGGTTTAGATTGTTTGATGTTTTTCGTTAACTGGGGTTATAGGCTTTTGAGAGAAGATCACAAAGGTGCCATTTTTATTGCATCATATCAAGGGCTGTTGCATCATATCAAGGACACGCTATCAACATGATTTATCCTGTTGATGTTGAACTTGATCACCTGGCTGGGGTCATGTTGGCCAGGTTTTTCACTATAAAGTTACTTTGTTCCCTCCCTTTCATATTCTACTCTTTGAGAGCAAGGCCCTAAGCACAATTTAACATTCAAAGCATGGGGGGACTTAAATTCAACCTCTTGGAGGGGGGGATTATCTACAGAAATTATTTGGAATTCTTCTGACAGGTGTTTTTTAAGTTTATGGAAACAGCACGAGTATTGATACCAGTCTAACGTATCTGTTTTTTGCAGGGTGGGAAACCCCGTAAACACCGGAAGGATCGGCTACAAGATTTAATTGATATAGGCTTTGGCTATGATGAGACAGATCCATTTATTGATAACTCAGAGGCTGTGAGTAATGTATCTTTAATATAGCAGCAATTCTTTGTTTGGGATAGAAGTCAAGGATAAAGTTACTAAAATAGTTCAGTATTTGTTTTTACTAACCAGTCCTTTGTTGATGTACATCTAAATTGTTTCCACTTTTATGTGCTTACAAATAGTTGAGCATCTGTGTACATTTATCTTTGTGTACTTGAGTAAATATGTAAGGTAATTAGTGCAAATACATGTATAGGATAAATTTCTAGTAGTGGGATTTATTGATCAAGGGTATTTACATCTTGAATTTTTATTGATATTTCCAAACTTGGGCAGGTGTATTTTCAAATGACTTCTAGATAAGAACCATATGAACTTGAAGATTGGAGCTACTGGGTTGAAGTTAATCTGGCAGACGTCTTTAAAATGTACTTCATTTTTTTTTTTGCTGCCAACCCTTACTACACTGGTGATGATTGAATGCCAGCCTTTATTGCCTGTCTGTTTTGATCAAGCCCTACAGCTTTTCTCCGGGAGTCTTCTTTCTTTTATAAAATGAAAAGGAATTTAGGAAAGCATTTAAGGACTGTAGCAGTCCATCGATCCCATAGCAAGTGAAAGAGGGCATACCGTGTTTGGAAGTAGGTAAGGTATATGTTCTTACATTCTTCTCAGAGCACTAGAGTAATCTAAACCCTGGTCTTATGGTATCCTCTGCATTGTTAAGTGATTACTTAAAATACACAGAAAGTGACACCAAGGTAAGCATTATAGTACTACCTACAAATTAGTTTTTCTTCTTCCTGTTACTACACTGCTTGGTTATGTAGATGAATACAAGGCATACAGTGGTAGAAGAGTGACAGGTAGAACTTCCAGCAGGAGGCATAGTGGATACCCTGTCATACTCCTAAGTTATTTTAGTGTCCTGACATAAACTGGTTTACCATACCAGACAGCCTGGTGTATAGGAGTAAAATACTAACAATGCCCTTTGGAGTAGAGAAGGCTTCTTGTTACCAGAAAGGTTAAGGGATGGAATGTTTTTGTAGGTTAAGGGATGGAATGTTTTTAAGAGTCTTGACCTTGATATGAAACACAAGTCAAAATTCCTAGATTCTAGACTTGACGAGGTTTCTAAAGATTTCTAAGCAAATCTTTTGGCGTTACCCAGTTTTCTCTGCTGCAGGCAGATTATTTGAATAAAGTGTTTTTCAGACTGACTTTTGTAACCCATAATTGGATTATGTATCAATTTAGAGAGTGTGGCCAGCATTTTTAATGAAAATGAAGTAGAACAGAATAGGAGCTATCATAGCAAATCATAGTAGGTTATGTGAGTTTTTAATGTGTATATGTGTGTGTGCATGCACTGGGTTTTGATGTATAATGTATTTTCCCCTTGGGTGGTGGTGAAGAAAATTTGAAAGCTACTGCTTTAATAAATAAGGACAAATTTTGTAGGTATAAGTTGTTGTATAAAAATTTTAGAATTAGTTGCTGACATTTAGAGGATGAGGTAGTTTCCTGTTTTGTAAGAGGAAGTTGAATAGAATACAGCTTGTTTATTGACTTGCCAAATAATTTCGTGTTGTTATCTTTAACAGATTATTGAGTTCTTTTCATGAGATAATTCAAACATAAGACAATTATAATCCAACCAAATGATTTTCTGTTCTTTTCATTGATTGTATTACCAGTAAGCTTTCACTGTTTGTAATTATTTGATAGAGAGTGAAAATAATCTGGTTCTAATTAATTGTCAGAATCATGTACTACTTATTACTATAAATACCTGGAAATAAATGCTTGTGAAGATTATTTTTAGTCTCACTGATATTGCCAGATTTTGTAAAGACTGAAAGAAAATGTTTTTCTTTATTATTAATAAATTATAATACCAGGCATGAATAACACTTTTATTTAGGTTGTTTCTTTTAAATTTCAGTAGAACTTTCTGAAGTAATGTTGTCACTGTTACACAACCCCAAAGTATTGGTGTTAAATTATTTCCTCTGGGTCACAATTGCCAGTCATTGGCAAAGGATCTAAATCCAGGCCTTCTGATTTTCAAGTTCAGTGTTCCTTTGCTTCTTAACACGTTCTACTTAAAAGGGTAAATTAAATATGCATAAAGAGCTTGTTCTCCTGAAGAGTGTTCTGATAGGGAAAGCTTATTAGTATAATACTGCAGCATACAGATGTTGAATACACCTGCGTTGTCCTTTAATATAGTGATGAATGTGTTTCCTGTCGGAGAACCTGCTTGGTGTAGTGGATAGTTTGAAATACAGCCAGAGCTTCTACCATAAGCTTAAAAAATTACTCTGGCAGGGTTCTTAACCTCTAAATTTGGTTTTCACTTATAAAATGGGAATAATACTTGTCTTTTTTGCCTCAAAGGTATCAGGAGGACCAAGTGAAATAATTTATATGAAGAAGCATTGTAAATTATAAAGCAGTGTAAGCAAAAAGTACAGATGTGTTTGTCACAATTACACATTTTCAAAAATAATTACTACAAAGTCATTTCACTTTTAATTCTCTACTCTTCACATCACTCCTTTGCTTACAGATAGTATTGGACCCTTTCTGAAGGTTTTACCCGTAGGTCTTTATGGTAGCCCATCAAGTGAAGCAACAAGAAAGCAATTCATTCCTTTTTTTCCCCCCACTTCATTTCTTTTTGATTCAATATGATTAAACTGGAAATTCTTTCTTTTTCTGTTCACCATTTAATTGAAAAGGATCCAGGTTAAAAGCAAAATTTTTGTACATAGCCTTAATATTCTTACAGTAACTAGTACCTTCTCTATCTTCCTTGTCCATGGCAAAGGATTCTCCTTAAAAATCTGACTTTCTTAAAAATATAAAATATGAAGAACCTGTAGGTAGAGTTCTGGGGACCTCAGGTAGCAGGTATCTAGCTCTATTAGATAAGTAGTTCCTTTTTTTCTCAGCCACTGTGGACTCCATCATTTGGTGAAGATTGACTTTCATTTAATGTTAGCTTTTTGTCCATTTTCATCAGGTGAGAAGTGATAAACTTTAAAATCCAAGCTTAGAGGACATCAGCTTAAGTGATATTTTCGGTCAGACCTTCAGTCTAGTTTAGATAATTAGCATCTCTTGCTCCAAGCAAAGTACCTGGCTCATTACAGTGTATGCTTACTGAACTGGGCAGTTATTTTTCTGCTTCCTTTTTAAACACATATGCTATTTTTGTTTTAAAAATTTTCACCTAAAAGCGTAGAGCTAAGACAGAAGAAATATTATTCTTTATTATTACTCTTTTTTTATATTTTTATTATTCTTTATAATCTCCTTATAAATAAAATTATATACTGATATGGTGGGAAATGAAATTTATTCTTTGCCTGGACATTTAGTCATCTGTTTTAACTTGTTTCAATTTCTCATCAGAATCATTTGTTCTTGGGGTGCCTGGTTGGCTCAGCTGGTAGAGCATGTGACTCTTAATCTCTGGGTCTCTTAATCTCTGGGTTGTGAGTTTGAGCCCCACATTGGGTGTAGAGGTCACTTAAAAAATACATAAATAAAGATTTATAAAACAAACAAAAAAAAGACTAATTAAGAATAGTAGCAGTGATCTTTAAATTTTTCTCAGCAGATGATAGAATTTGTGTCGTTATTCCAGAATTTCCATTCTTTATAAATACTGAGTAATCTGGGCTCGTTTTTATCCCAGATACTAACTTTTTCTAAATTTATTCCACAAACATCCTCATTGCATTCAGTTTTATAGTTAGGATTTAAGGAAGATTCTGACATAGTGATTGAATTTCTTTGATATATTTATAGAATTAATAATAGGATATATCTGAAACCTTTTTTTTTTTAATATAGTATGACGAGTTAGTTCCTGCTTCTCTAACAACAAAGTATGGAGGCTTTTACATCAACACTGGCACTCTGCAGTTTCGCCAAGCTTCAGATACTGAAGAAGAAGATATTACAGACAGCCAAAAGCACAAGCCACCCAAAGTAAGTTTATCCAGCATTGCAGTAGTAATGAATGTTCAGTTAATAGGGTGTACTTTTTATGTTTACTTGTGAAGATAAGGAAAAGTAAAATGCTAACCATTGTTTAATGAATCTGTAGTTATTTACATGCATTAAGGTAAAATTATGTAGATAAGGGGAAATCGATACTTGCATCATGGTAGAATTGTACTTTCTTTTAAAACTTCTTTCTCCAGGGGTGCCTGGGTGACTCAGTCGTTAAGCATATGCCTTCGGCTCAGGTCATGATCCCTGCGTTCTGGGATTGAGCCCCGCATCGGGCTCCCTGCTCAGCGGGAGGCCTGCTTCTCCCTCTCCCACTCCCCTGCTTGTGTTCCCTATCGCTGCCTCTCTCTCTGTCAAATAAATAAAATCTTAAGAAAACAAAAAACTTCTTTCTCCATATGTGGTCTAATAATCTACTGTTTGGGGGATAAGGGTACGTTTCTAGGATAAGTTAAGACTTGGTATAGAAATGATTAAAAGCCATTACCTTTCCTAAGATGTAATTTATAAAGCTAATTCTATGGAATGTATATATTGTTTTAGGAAATGCACAGTGTCCTTAAGTGTTTCTTGAAGTGTGATCCAAGGACTTACTTGTACCAGAATCACCAAAATGTTTCTTAAAAACCAGGCAATGCTCTAGACCCCAAGAATCTGCATTTATAACAAGCATTACTAATCTACACTGAACTTTGAGAGAAAACACTGCCCTGGATGCTAGATTGAGAACATCAAAGAGTAAACCATTGATATTCAGATAAGTGATACATTCTTCTATCATTTGCAGATTCCCAAAATAAAAGAAGATGATATTGAAATGAAGAAGCGGAAGCGGAAAGAGGAAGGGGAAAAGGAGAAGAAGCCAAGGAAAAAAGTACCCAAACAATTGGGGTACGTAAAATTAAACATAGGGTCATAGCATGACCCGCTGCCCTTTTAGAAAGATATATTTAGCATTAATTCATTCAGCTTAGCTAGATCTAATTTAATAACTCTATTTATAAATGTCAATGACTGTTAACTTATATTTTAAGAATATTAATATGTATTAAGTATTAGTAAGTAGAAAGCTTTGTCATCGTGGTTTTTTGTTTTTGTTTTTGTTTTGCACGTTTTCTTTATTAAATCTTACTAGTATTCTTTAAGGGAAAAACACACAGACGAGTAGCCTACATTGAAGAAATCTAATTTTTATAAGAGCATTAAGAAGAAGCCTTTAAGGGGGCGCCTGGGTGGCGCAGTCATTAAGCGTCTGCCTTCAGCTCAGGGCGTGATCCTGGCGTTCTGGGATCGAGCCCCACATCGGGCTTCTCCACTGGGAGCCTGCTTCTTCCTCTCCCACTCCCCCTGCTTGTGTTCCCTCTCTCGCTGGCTGTCTCTGTCTGTCAAATAAATAAAATCTTAAAAAAAAAAAAAAAATAGAAGAAGCCTTTAAGATACTTCCAGGTATTCTCTTCAGTAATGCTTCTTATTTTTATTCTTGGACTCAGGTAATATTCAGCCCCTATAGCTACCACAAATGCAGCAAATCCCCATTTGAATCCTTTTAATAATGCACCAACAAAGGAACCATTGTTTGCAAAGCCACCCGTGTATCTCCAAGCTTCATTGTGGCCCCATGGATCCCTTAGCCCTCGTGCAGCCAGCTTCTTCTGGACAATTTTTAATGGTGTCCCTTCTGTCTTCCATTGTTTATAATCTGGAAGTTTCAGTTTACTATGGCCATGTTCATGCCTGTGTCTATGGGCCATGTCTGACAGCAATCTGACCTCTTACGACACTCTGTATTCAATCTGTCATCTTAGATTTTAAATAATTAATATTGTATTTATTGATTAATAAGTAGAAGGCCTCATCATTTTAGACACTCACGGTGTTTTAGATCAGATTTACAAATTAGTTCATTAAGTATTTTGCTCATTACAACTTTTAACCAACAAGAACCAGTTTGAAAAGATGCTATCAACCTTGAACAAATGTTTTAAACTTTTTGTGCTAAAACTAAGCTTATTAGAGGACTGAGGATTGGCAGTAGTCTTTGTGTGAACAATTTATAGTTGTTTTACTATTTAAAAAGTCACTTATTTAGCTCTTCACGCTTGTAACTTTAGGTAATGATGTTGTCTCTAAAAATCAAGTAGACTTTCTCATAAGACTTAAGCCGTAAGAATAAAACGTTCATACCATGCATTCATAGAATTACCAGTTGCTCTTGCTTCTCCATGGTTTTTTTGGAGAATTAAGGGACAGAAACTATGAGAGGCTGGATTTTCTTCCCCTCCTTACCAGGGGTTGTGCATCTGAATTTTGGGCCATCGGTATTCAAAAAGTTGATGTAGGGAGGTATTTATCCTCCTGTAAGCACGAGATTTTAGTGACCCCGGAGTCATTAAGAAATAAGGAAAAACGTGTATTACTAATGCATATATTAAAAGTTCATTATTTACAAGTAAGCTTCATTGGGAAAGTTTGTAATGCCTTTTTATTGAACTTGTCATTTTCTCAAATTCATAGCTTATTCATACAGCAAATATTTATTAAGTATCTGTTGTATACCAGGTGTTGTTGTGGTTTGGAGTATATAACAGTAAATGAAACGTGGGCTTGCCTCGAAGGTACAGGTCATCTTTTTGATTCTGTAGTGCGCATAGAAGCATATAAGCCATAGAATGTAGAAAAGATGTCTAGAGAAAGTGATAACTAAACTGAAACCATCTTTTCCCCATGGTTTCTGTAGGGAGAACATTGTCATAGAAAATTACGTATATGTAATTGCCTCACATAGCTGTTCCCAGAATGAAAAGTGAAAATGATCAGAAGGTAGCAGCAGATAGAATAGGGTCTAGACAGATTATGCATTTCTTTGGCAGTTTGTAGCACAAACCACCTGGAGTACCAGCTTGAGGTTGTACTTGTGTGAGCTTCTCTGGTCGTAAGGCAACTCTGTTTTCAGAAGTGTATTTCTTTACTTGGTTAATTTTTTAGGTGATCACTTTATAGAAGTGCTTAAGAATGTGAACATTCCAAAAAGAGTAATAAGTTTAACTTCATATACTCTCATAAACCTGCGCTACATTCAGTTTTGTTTCTTTCTGTTAACTTTAGTCCATTCATTTTCTTCACTCTGATGGCCATTTACCTGTCCACCTTTCCTCACTGACAGTCCAGATGATGAGGAAGATGGTGTGATAAAAGGATAATTTAATAAGAAATTTGCTCTTCCACCTGTCAGAGTTGTTTTGATGATCTGTGCCTGCTTATTTACATGGGGCTTTAAACTTTAAAATCATACATAGCCTAACGGATGACATTTTTCTTCACAGAGTTGTGGCTCTAAATTCCCATAAGTCCGAAAAAAAGAAGAAACGTTATAAAGATTCTCTTTCTCTAGCTGCCATGATACGAAAATTTCAGAAAGAGAAGGATGCATTAAAGAAGGAGCCTAACCCCAAAGTCCCAGTGAACTTAACGACGTCCTCTCTGCATAAACCCCCCTCCAATGCTGTAGCATTGGGAAATGATGTCACGGACTTAAATCTGAACAGTGCTGATCCGGACCTCCCCATTTTTGTTGGCACAAATGAACATGAACTGTTTCAGGAAGCTGAAAATGCCCTAGAGATGCTAGATGATTTCGACTTTGACAGATTACTGGATGCTGCTTCTGATGGTAGCCCCCTCTCTGAGTCAGGGGGAGAGAATGGAAACACCACCCAGCCAACCTATGCCTCTCAGGTTATGCCCAAGGTGGTGCCTACACTCCCAGAGGGTCTACCGGTCCTTCTTGAAAAACGCATTGAAGACCTCCGTGTAGTAAGTGTAATAATCCCCTTGTTTCTTATTTGCTACATAAACTTAACAATAAATACTTTTTATAAAACAAAAATAATAACCCACAATCCCAGCACCCATATAAACAATTTATAATTTTCTATATTTACTTTTAGGTGTTGGCTGTATGCATAGGCCTTTGATTTTAAGTAGAAATATGTATAACTATAATTATAGCATCATATGGGTGATTGTTCTATTATTTTATTTCATCTTATAAATTTTTTAAAAGATTGATTTACTTTGAAAAGACAGAGAAAGAGGATGTTCCCAGAAGTGAGTGTGGGGGGGAGGGGCAAAGGAAGAGGGAGAGAATCCTCAAGCAGACTCCCCACTGAGCGAGGAGCCTGAAGCGGGTCTTGATCCCAGTACACGTAAACAACTGAGCCACCCAGGTGTCCCTCATCTTATTAATATTTTTCAGCATAGGTTCATAAATACAATTTTTGTTGTAAAAACAGTCATGTAAAGACAATAAAGGGATGGTAGGAGCAAATAATAACATTACAAAAGTATACCTGAACTTGGTCCAAACTATATTGACATCTAGCTATTTTATAATTGATTTTTCCAGCTAATCAGCACGTTTAGTAATCATGCATTGTGTTCCCATTAGGAGAAACTTGAGAGCTGAGCTTTAGTATGTCACATTAGATACCTCTCTAGATTGACTTGGATTCATTATCTTTGATTAACTAGCTGCAAATCCAGATAAATGTCATCACACTTATCCATTTAATCTCAGGGAAATAGTATTTTCACTTAAAATAACATGCCAATGGGCGTCTGGGTGGCTCAGTTGGTTAAGCGTCTGTGTTCAGCTCAGGTCATGATCCCAGGGTCCTGGGATCAAGCCCCACATCAGGCTCCCTGCTCAGCAGGGAGTCTGCTTCTCCATTTCCCTCTGCCCCTCCCCTCACTCGTGCTCACATACGCTCTCAAATAAAATCTTTAAAAAAATAATAACATGCCAAACCTAGTTTAAAGTGCCCTTCTTTTTTCTTTCTTTCTTTCTTTTTTTTTTTTTTTTTAAGATTTTATTTGTTTATTTGACAGAGACAGCGAGAGAGGGAGAACACAAGCAAGGCGGGTGTGAGAGGGAGAAGCAGGCTTTCCGTCCGAGCAAGGAGCCCAATGCCGGGCTCGATCCCAGGAACCTGGGATCATGACCTGAGCCAAAGGCAGATGCTTAATCGACTGAGCCACCCAGGCGCCCCTAAAATGCCCTTCTTGATTACTTAGCATGCTTATTTGAACCCATGCCATATTTTAGTCCTCAATTTTTTCCTTGACTGCAAAAGTAAAATGCACAATGCAAAATGTATTATACGTAGGGAAAGATCCCCCATAATCTGACATTCCCCACACCCAGCAGAGATAACCAACATTAAATTATTTATTTTTCTGGATTTTAATCCATGCATTTGCAAATGTTATTATAAAAAATAATTAATGGGATGGTAATGTATGGACTATTCAGTTTGCTTCTTTCTCCTGGGATTATAGTAACCCAATTTAAGTCGTGTTTTAAAATTTACTAATCATCTTTATATTGTATTTATTTCTCATAACTTTTCCTGAAATTTAAATATCTGATTACAGGAGTATTCGGTTTATCTAATTTTTCTAGTAACTGGTCCACAGATTTTATTTAGCAATTCTGTTATTTTTTCCATTTTTTATTTTTTAGCATTTCTTCTAAAGTTGTGACTTAATTTTAGTTCCCCTGTATTTTTACTTATTTTAATGTACTTCATTAGTCCAGGATTTAGAGAAGTCTGTTAAAATATCTCATTGCCAATATTTCTTAGGTTATGAATTGTGTTTAACATCATTTTTGCTTTATTGCCATGCTCTATTGTTTGACCCATAAAATTCTTGATGGCTAGATCTTTGTGATGATTATCATTTGAAGGTGACTTTTGGTGCTATTATTACCTTGAATTTAGTTTTGTCTGACTTAACCGTAGACTCCTTTCTCTTTATTTTTACATGGTGCAGCTTTTCTCATCATTTACCTTCAACCTCTTCGATTTTCTTTATTTTAGCTCTTTCTTACAGACAGCATGTAATTTCTTTATTGACCTCATCTGAGTCTTTTCTCTTTTAGCAAATGATTTTATCTTTCTACAGTTGTTATATAATTGATCTTTGTCATTTTCTTTTTTATCCTGTTCTATTACTCTTTTGTTTTCATTGTTTTGCTATTTTCTGTGCTTATTTTTTGAAAAGTATACTGTAGTTTCGGTAATAAGTGGGTTTTTTATTTAATCTTCTCAGCTACTCTGCGTAGGAAATAAAGGTATTATTTCCTTTTTATGGTTAAGAAACTTGAGCTAGGTTAAATAGCTTGGTCAGGTCCACGCAGCTAGTAAGTGGTGGAGCCACACTTACAGCCACAAGGGTTCACCTGACTCCAAAGCATGTGCTTTTTGCTATTCCATGTTTCTTATCCCTAAAACCTTTAGTTTCTTCTAGGTCTTAAAAAGTGTTAGTGATGTGATCCAATTTTGCAAGATATTATTAATAATAATAGCTCTTGGGGTGCCTGGGTGGCTCAGATTGTTAAGCCTCTGCCTTCGGCTCAGCTCACTATCTCCAGGTCCTGGGATCGAGCCCCATGTCAGTCTCTCAGGTCAGCGGGGAGCCTGCTTCTCCATCTCCCTCTCCCTCTTCCTCTCCCGCTGCTTGTGCTCTCTCTGTCTCTCTCTCTCTCAAATGAATAAATAAAATCTTTAAAAAAATAAAGTAAAAATAATAGCTCTTGTTTATTTAGCAGAAACCTGTACTCTGTATTGAGTGCAGTGCTGCGGTGTCTCACATAGCATTTATCATTCAGGAGACGGCACCGTGATTGGGTACTTTACCTACTGTGAGTCTAATCCTCCAACAATCAAGTGAGGTAGGTAGTATTCTTCCATTTAATAGATGAAGAAACTAAGGTTCAAAAGGTTAAGTAATTTGCCCATGGCTACATCATTTTTAAGTGGCTGAGCCATGATTCAAAGTCAGCATTTAAAGGCAGGACCGTGGAGCTCCATAGTAGGCAGTCTGCTGTGGTAATGCCATTCATTTTCACTTAATAAACAAAATTGGTTAGTAATGAGTGTGTTATAATCTTGTAAAAGCTTTGTCATATCTTATATACCCAAAACTATTCCTCTCCCGGTAATAGCCCTGCCAGGGTTCATACAGGTGCTCCCTAACTCCTTAGTAGGAAATCATCAGTAAGAAGTTTTTATTTCACTTACTGGTATCTTGGACTTCTCTATATGTTTTCTTTGAAATGTGAGATGGTATTTTTTCTTTAGGAGGTGAGAACTCATCCTTGGCTTAAATGCTTATGTCTGTGTGATAAGAAATCGCTGCTTGTGGCTCTTTTCTTACTTTGTAATATTCTTCCACTGTTCAACCTGTTGACTGTTTTTTATTTTCTTTCTTGAAGTTTAGTTTTCCTTATGTCTTTCATATATTTCCACCCCCTACACATACCCAGTTTTCGTTCTTTCTAAGAAGTACTAAGGCACGTCTTAGAAATTTTCTTCTATTTATTGCATGTAAAGTTGTCAAATAACTTGGTAGGCTGATAGAATCAGCACATGGCTTGCTCAGATTATTAGATCAGGCTTCTTGATGTTTTATATCTCATGGACCTCAACTACATCGTTTGTGATTTCCCAGTAGATTTTGCTTATGGTAGGGTGTGCTGGTATACTTGGTTTCTGGTCTTCTGGTTGAGGTGACAAACATAATGACGAAATTAAGCTCATTGCATTAATTTTTGCTTATCCCTTGATAATAACCTTGCCTACTTTTTTTTTGTTGTTAGTAATTAGGTGGAACCTGTGGTAAGCCAGGTATCTTTGTACAGGGTGGCAGTGTTGCACAGTTGAAGTCAGAAAGCTTGTGGTCTGTGTCCTGGATCCACCACTTACTAGTAGTGATTTGGGAGCATGTCATGTAACCTCTGACAGATTTAGTTTCCTTGTTTGTTTAATGGGAGCTGTCATACCAGTGTCATTGGCTGTCATTAGGATTAAACATGGTAATGAGTATAACGTGTAGAATATCAGATATTTTGTAGACACTGTCAGTAGAAATTGAGACATCTGCTTGTTATCTTAGAGATCACAGCAATAATTAATAAACCCATGGATAGTCAACGTACACAAGATACCCAAAGCACTAAAAAGTCTTGTATGTATAATTTTGTTAATTTAGCAGGATTAAGAAAAATTAAATACAGAGATAATAGGAAACAATGGTATATATGCTAAAATTATTTTAACACTCTGTATTTGCCTACTCATGCCAGGTACTAAGCTGGGTATAGAGGATACAAAGTGAAGTAAATCACAGTAGCCCCAACCTCAGGAAGCTTATTCTTTAGTAAATAGATATGGAAACAGTGTGTTTATTGAAAGCGATGTTGACAGGGTGCCTGGGTAGCTCAGTCCTTTAAAGGTCTGCCTTGGGCTCAGGTCATGATCCTGGGGTGTCAGGATCGAGCCCGGGCTCTGTTCATCGGGGAGCCTGCTTCTCCCTTTCCCTCTGCCTGCTTGTGTGTGCGCGTCCTCTCTGTCAAGATAATAAAATTAAAATCTTTAAAAGATAAAAAAGAAAGAAAATATTGACAATCTTATGTTTCTCTAGGCTGCCAAACTTTTTGATGAAGAAGGAAGGAAAAAATTCTTTACACAGGATATGAATAATATTCTTCTGGAGTAAGTAATTCTCTTCTTTAATTAAAAAATCTAAAAAGTTATTTAAACTTTAAGAACTCATGGGGTGCCTGGGTGGCACAGCGGTTAAGCGTCTGCCTTCGGCTCAGGGCGTGATCCCGGCGTTATGGGATCGAACCCCACATCAGGCTCCTCCGTTGTGAGCCTGCTTCTTCCTCTCCCACTCCCCCTGCTTGTGTTCCCTCTCTCGCTGGCTGTCTCTATCTCTGTCGAATAAATAAATAAAATCTTTAAAAAATAAAAATAAAAAAAAACTTTAAGAACTCATTTAAACATATAGTTGGTTACAACTTTACAAGTTGAATATTATTTTAGATTTAAATGTATTTTTTTGTCACTTTATATGAAAATGTCTTTCTGGAACAGCTCTGAGTATTCATATTAAATTTGGTATAATTTTCCTTCTATTTTCATTCAGATTTGGGAAAAATAATTCCACTGGTGTCTAGCAAGGTTAATTATAATTCATACAAACATTTATAGCCAAATGGAAAGTATAGTTCAATGAAGAAATTCTGGTTGTGAGGTGGGAGAGAGGCAGTGTGGAGAAGACATAAGGAAGAATGGGAAGGGGAGGCTGAAGGCTGAGATGGGATACAGATTGTATTTAAATTAGTGACAGTTTTTACTCTTAGCTGACTACTAAGGAAGCTGCAGGTTCTAAGATTGTGATCTAGCAAACTGTCTTTGTAAACCTGTTGGCTTGTAAATTTTGACCATTGGTTTTAGAAGTGAAGTGTATATTTGGCTGCAAGCAGAAGTGGGTAAAAGAAGCAATCCTGGAGAAAGCAGCAGATTTTACTCCTTTCACACGGAAATAATGTGTGCCTGCTCTTGGTGGCTTGGTAGTATTATATACAAAGAAACAAGCAGTGTTTCCAATACTGTGTGTGAGTCCTGTCTTTTAAATATGTATTGGGAGGTAGTTTCCCATAAGATACAAAGGATGATGGCTTGGTTTGCTTTGATAACTATTTTCTTTTTTTGTTTTTTTCCCCTTGATAACTGTTTTAGTTAAGTGCAGTCTCTCTTTCTCCGGAGTACTTAAAAATCTTTTTGGTCCCCTGTGGACCCATGAAACATATGAACTAGTATGCTACTGGTATGGGGACAGCGGAGTTTCTTGTTCCTATTCTTTATTTTTTGCCAGGGATTTTCAGGTTGGTTCTGTCTGCCTGGAAGCGAGGCAAATGCTTCCTGCCTGCTTCAGCTCCTTTTACACCCCAGATTCAATAAACAGTGTAACCATTACTCACCAGAGCTGTCCCAGATTCCCTAATCAGGAATCTGCCTGGCTGCTTTTTCTTTCTGCTCGAGAGCCTAAGTTTACTGGATCAGGTCCTTTTCCTATGACTGAGACAGTGCTTTTTAATTTTACTCTTCTGTAAAGAGGGACTGGCTTTTTCTCCCCTGAGAGAAAGAAAGGACCATCCTTGGGACATACCATCTCAGATAAGCAGAATATCAGCATTCCATTAACAGGCTTCTCTCTTTTTTTTTGTTTTTGTTTTTAAGTTTTTTTTTTTTTTTTTTTTTTTTTAAGTGATCTCTACACCCAGCATGGGGATCAAACTCATGACCCCAAAATCAAGAGTCACGTGCTCTACTGACTGAGCTGGCCAGTTGCCCCTCCCCACTTTAAAAAAAAAGTTTTTATTTTTAAATGTATTTATTTAAAAGTAGGCCCCATTCCCAATGTGAGGCTTGAACTCATGACCCTGAAATCAAGAGTTGCGTGCTCCTCCAGCTGAGCCAGCTAGGCACCCTCGCCCCACCGACAGACTTTCCTTAATCCTCCCTATGTCTACTTTAAATCCTCTAGTTTTGTTGGAACCCGTCTATTTTTTATTTCACAGAGTGTGCTTCCAGTTCTGTAAAGTCGTAGTGTTCAGAGTTTAATTTTTTCCATTTTAATCACTTATTTATGCCCCTGGCCTCTGTTTCTACTTTCCTAAACAAACATCCCTTGTTTCTCTGGACTGAGTTAATCTAAGGACACATGGTACATGATTATTTTGGGTAGTAAATTCCTATGAAATTATCCAGGTGTATTGGCTCTGCCTCACCACTGCTTCCTTATGCTGGGCAGAAAGAGGTCGTGAGTTTGTTGGAATAGGAACACTTTTTCTTTTTGCTTAATTGAATTTGACTTGGTTCAGCAAATATACAACTTGCCAGCTTGGTCTCTTCCCCTATTTCCTCCTTTCCCTCGGGCATACATTGCTAACAAAGCCTTGATACTCTTTGCCTGTGATCCCAATCCAACCTGAGTTGTGTTCAGCAAATGCTCTAAAGTTGTTTAGGGACAGGAGGGATTTACATCCCTCTTGTGTATCATCAGTCAACACATCAGCAGGCTTTTGAATTCTTGCTATAAAATAAGAGCTATTTTGGGTTTTGCGCTTGGGTTACTGCTCCCTGAGTCTTTCTTCACTTACTAGTTTCCAGTGGTTCTGTTATGTGGACAGTATTGGTGAGATATCTGGAATACTTGAGGAAAAATTCAGGAAATCAGGAAGATTCCAGAATTCACTTGGACTTAGTCATTTTTCTTTTACTAGTGTTTTCACACTGATTGAATGAGATGTATATTCTGGGTTTTTTTTTTTTTTTAAGATTTTGCGTATTTATTTGAGAGACAGGGCATGAGTGCAGGGGGAGGGACAGAGGGAGAGGGACAAGCAGACTTCTCACTGAGCAGGGATCCCAACATGGAGCTCTAACCCAGGATCCTGAGATCATGACGCGAGCTGAAGGCAGACACTTAATCAATTGAACTACCCAGGTGCCCCTATATTCTGTTTTTTAAAAAGAGGGAGAAAGGTGCCTGGTTGGCTCAGTGGGTAGAGCATGTGACTCTTGATCTCGGGGTCATGAGTTCAAGCCCCACATTGGGTGTAGAGCTTACTTTAAAAAAATAATAAATAAAAAAAATAAAAAGAGGTAGTTGATGGTATAGGAAGATATGTCATGTATCAACTGTGGGGAAATGACTTGTTTCTAGAATTCTGTGAAAATACAGGTAAGACTAAGTATTCCTGAGCCAGAAGAATCTTGTTTATAAAGTTGACCATTGCTTCAGCGAGGGATTCCTACGTTGTGTTTCTTGGAGGCTGCTTCAGAGGCAAATGAGAGCCTTGTAAAGATAGGACTATAATAGTGGGTTTCAAGCTTATTTACTCACAAAACCCGGTGTTTGTCGTCTAATGCATTATCAGCAGATGGTCCCAGTATATTTTTATCCATTTAGAACCTGTAGTGATTGCATGGTCATAATTTATTATCAGAGGTTTGAGAGCCACCCATTGTAATTTTCATGCATGGATATCTGCTCTGGGGGTAGACTTCACTTGGAGAAGCAAAAGAACCTGGTGGATAGAAGGAGGCAGGCTCAGGGAACGTTTGTTGCTTTAGGGGAAGCTTTATTTCTCTGAAATGTGAAAATAACTGAAATTCAGACTTTTCGTTACCATGTGTTTTAGGTACTTCTTAGGCCTTAGAAGATTGGAATTCTTAGGGAAAAAAAATTAAATGTGTGAGGTAGGAATTTGTATATATCTGTGATAGACTGATATGATCCTTAACCTTTAGGATTAAGATGTTTCTCTAATTTTTACTTAGTATTGGCTTAGGAGCAGGGAGTCAGCTCTTTGTGTTTTTGAGTTTCCTCCCTCTTTGGAAACCACTGATTTTTAGAAGTATGTCATGGAGTCACTCTGTTCTTACTTGGAATCTCTTACTACTTAGCGTTTCTATTTTATTTTCAGCCTCAACCAATCTTTAATAACAGGGCAAGCCTAGAAAGCCTCCTGCCCAGAGTCTATAGACTTTTAATAAAGATCCACACATAATATTATTTAACCAGATGTTTATACACAAAACTCATGACAATAGTGATTGTTTCCCATATGATCCTCTGCATTTGACCTTCTGGTTCTTATAGATTCTAAACATTTCTCCATTTATATACATGTCTGACTTCTCTAATACCAAGGATTTTTATTGCCAGTGCTAAGAGCATAGTTTTCTACATTTTGTTGTTTCTGAAATTGCAGTGTATCTTATAAGTGAGGTATATATTTGATATGGGGAGTGTTTCTTTTCTTCCCCAAAAGCTGTTAATTGAATCTTTGGCTTCATCTTATATTTGTGAAAATTATTTATTAAATCTATCTGCACCTTCTCCTATAATAGAATGTGATGATTTGAACATAGTTTGTTGCCAAGAGCCCCAGTTTGGTCTTGGCCTTCAAATTAACATCTGTTCCTATCCTTCTACAATAGCAGCTGCCAGATTTAGTGTCTTCCATCTTGGAAGAAACCTCAGTTATTTATTAGTAGACTTGTCTGGCTGAGAATATGGCAGCTGTTAAAACTCTTTTCCTTTTTTTTTTTAAATATTAAGTTAAATACCTATTTAACGATTTATTTTTGGTCTAAAAAACTAATTTACAAATGGAAACAGGAACTGAAGAATTGGAATAGTTTGTGCAATGAAGGCACAATAAGGGAGACAAAGATGGATGAAACAGTCTGTATGTGTAGCCAGAAGGGCTTCACCTCTTCCAAATCTGCAATTTTTTCAAACACCTCTGAGGAAAAAATATTCTATACTCACTGAAACTATGTAACTCTCTAGCTTAGCAATTGCATTGGGGGAGAAAGGATATGAATATCCCTCTGAGGAAATGAGCTTTTGGTTAATAATAGAGTTCCTGTGCTTTACCCAAAAATGTAGACTTTGCCCCTGTTCATCAAAAAATTATTCACCAGGGGTGCCTGGGTGGCACAGCGGTTAGGTGTCTGCCTTCGGCTCAGGGCGTGATCCCAGCGTTCTGGGATCGAGCCCCACGTCAGGCTCCTCCGCTATGAGCCTGCTTCTTCCTCTCCCACTCCCCCTGCTTGTGTTCCCTCTCTCACTGGCTGTCTCTATCTCTGTCGAATAAATAAATAAAATCTTTAAAAAAAAATTATTCAGTTTATTTATGGTTATATAAATTCTCTCTATATTTTCTCCTTGAAAAATACTGTCTAGGAAATCATGGAAAGATAAAACGAGAGAGGAGTCACTGCCTTTGCCTCCTTGGTTGTGTTGGTGCCTAAAAGGAATTCTATACTATTTAATTGTTGTTGTTTTTGTTCAGCATTGAGTTACAGCTACAGGAACTAGGCCCTGTCATTCGTAGTGGTGTCTACTCCCATCTTGAAGCTTTTGTGCCATGCAATAAAGAAACACTGGTAAAACGTCTAAAGAAGTTACATCTCAATGTCCAGGTAAGACGAGGAATGATAATCCATATCTGAGGCCCTGTCACCTGTAAAGATACTGGTTTCTATTTGGGGCTTTTGCATATTAGTTGCTTTGTAGTCTTATTGTATGTATTGAATAACTATAGGAGTTATCAAAGGCACATTGGATCTCTTCAAAAAAACTTTTCAACAGTTGGTAAGTCTAGATGAGAATGTTTTCTAAGGCATAGATTGCTCGATTGGTAAATTAACTTCAGTTCCACAGCTGACACAGCTTTGCCCTCCACAAATATCTGAAGATTTATAACTCAGTTTTTTTATTACTGAAGTGGGTCTATGCAGATAGGTTCATACCTCCATTACACAAACCATGGGAAAGAATCACAGGATTACATGTAAACTTAGAGATTTTTTGGTGTAATCATCCATATTTTGTTCGATTCTCCTCCCCTACAACCCCACTAAGTAATTATCCAAGTTTGAATGCTTCCATTGGTCAGAAACATATTTCATCGTAATATCAGAAAATTCTTCCATGCCCTGAGACAAATCCAGGGGCTTTCCACCCCATTGGTCCTAATTCTGCCTTTGAGTCCATTCATAAATCTAATCATTTGTCACCTTCACAGCTTTCAGAAATGTTTTTGAAAGTCTGTACTATGTCCCCTTCTTCACTTCATGTAATATGGTTTTTAGTACCTTCACTGTCCTGATTACTCTTCCCTTAATGATTTATTTGATTATATATTTTTAAAATATTTATAACTTGCAAGTAATGAAAAAGGACTTAAGTGCTGTTTAAGACAAAAGAGGATATATATTTTTTCTATTAATAAAGGTATTTCATGATATTAAAAATATTGCCAGGAAGGGATGGGAACTGATAATTTGGTTTAACTCTTGTTTTTCTCTACCCATCTCCCCATGTCTCATTTTTATCCTTTTATGTGCATCTGAAAATAAGATTACTTTATTCTCAAGGTTTTATATTATGGAAAAGACACACACACAGACTGACTTAGCCCTCTCATCCCAATCCAAGTTCTTGGGTCAGAAAATCTGATTATACTATCTTGGGTCAACCAAGATTTTTCTGGCCAGAGGTTGGGAGTCACATAGCATAACATGGTTGTCCAAGGCCCCCCATGGCTCTAATGGGGAATGAATGTGGTGCCCTGGACCACTAGTTATGTGATCTGAGAGACATAGAATTATTTATTGTAGGTATTACACTACTGTTAATAAAACAGTTCTGACTCTTGGTTTTGGCTTATTTAGGGATCAGGGTTGTGAGATTGAGCCCTTTGTCGGGCTCTGCACTGGGCATGGAACCTGCTTGAGATTCTCTTTCTCCCTTTCCCTCTGCCTCTCCCCAACTCCCCACATGTGTGCACACACACACACTTTCTTTCTCTCAAAAAAAAATTTTTTTTAATTGAGAATTTTTTCTCAGTTGAAAGCAGTGAAATAAATAAAATTTACATGAGGTCACAGATTTTGTGTCTGTGCCTGAGGGCTCCTTCAGACATTGACAGTTGGAGCTTACCACCATATATTCAGATGACAGAAATGGGTACCAGTAAAAAAGGATCTAGAGGCAGGAGAGCAACTTTTTATACATTATAAGATATTTTCTAAGGAACATTTCAGATTTGATGTTTGAAGTTATTTAATATCCCTGTATGCTATAGAAGAAGATGTTTATCTTAGCCCTTGCTTTTCTTTATATGGTTTTATCATGTACACTTTTAATCCCTAAATATTATATCGTTTGATTTGCATTCTTGAGCTTTGTATAAATGGAGTCATACTGTCTCCATACTTTTCATCTGCAGCTTGCTTTTTTACACTGAACATTATGTACCTCAGATTTATCTGTGTCTTTGCATGTTGTGAGCTCCATTTTTGGAGTACATTTGCTGTACAGTGTGTGCAGTGTTCCATTCTATAAATATATCCCAATTAATTTATTCATTTTACTGTTGATGGATATTTGGGTTGTTCCCAGACAGTCTCAGCTACATAATTAAGAAGTGATCATCTATGAACCATGATATTTAGATGTTCACATTTTTTAATGGAATTTTTATAGCACACACCGTCATATGTATAGTAATATTTATTAATTGGTATGTATGAAAATAGTAAGAGTCTTCAATTTTCCTCTTTCTCTTTGGCCTTGACTTTGCATTTTTACTTGCATCATAAGTCGCAATTAGTAACAATAAAGGAAAGAGTAGGATGTCAGCATCCTGTTGGTAGTCACCCAGACCAAATCCTATGTTCCAGTGTAGAAAAGCAGTATCTCCTCTTGTGGTACTGGTTCCCCATCATAATGGGGATCAATCAGTAGTAGTCTGCACAGTGTAGATTTTCTTCTTTATTTAATCTTAAAGTGTCCATATAATTTGTTGGCCAGGGTGTTTTTAAGAATGTAAAGGAATACATTGTGTGTCAGTTAAACTCAAATAAAAAAAATTTTTTTTTCTTTTTTAAATGTAAGGAACACTATTAATTATGCTGGGGTAACAAGCAAAAACTGGGATTCTCGTTGGCTGCCTAGGAAGTATGGTCATCCTACTTTTATATCCAGTGTGTATTATGAAAAGTCAGTGTGGTAAAAGAAATGTCCACATTTAAATATGTTTACATTTTAAAAATATATGTTTACATTTCAGATCCATAATCAGTGTCTTTTGTGGATCTGCTTTAATTATTGTAAATATGTTTTAAAAAACTTTTAGTATATTTTTTCCTCAGGATGATCGTTTAAGAGAACCTCTGCAAAAACTGAAACTGGCTGTTAGTAACGTGATGCCTGAACAGCTATTTAAATACCAGGAGGACTGCCAAGCTCGTAGTCAAGCTAAGTGTGCCAAGTATGTACCTCTTCTATTTGGACCGGCTTTTGCATTTGAGAAATATTTTTAGCTCTTAAGGATTGGTCTTATGTTGTAGACGTTATCACCAAGTAAAAATCCGCGTATACCACTGAAATGGTGTAGTCGAGTATTTTCTAAATGACACAATATTCAATTGCTTTGGTGTCAAAAGCAAAAGGTCTCTTGATTTAGTGTATGGCTGTGATCAAAGCAAGAGCTGGCACTGGTCAGACCTTTCACACATCAACCAATTTGACTGACTGAAGTTGGACACAAATATTTTCTGAACTGAAAGATAAGTATTCATAGCCTTATGTTACAATTTGAAGATCTTATTTACCAAACCAATTTATAGCGCATTTCAAAGTGTTATGTATAAAGGTAGAATTCCCATTTACTTTCCCTTTTGAGTTAACATTCAGTCAAGCAATTTAACAAGTGTCTCTGGAGCATATCATGGGCACTGTTGGGTTAAAACTCTGCTTCATGGGGCATCTGGGTCGCTCAGTCAGTTAAGGTACTGCCTTCGGCTCAGGTCATGATCCCAGGGTCCTGGGATCGAGTCCCGGGTCGGGCCCCTTGCTCAGCGGGGAGGCTACTTCTCCCCATGTCTGTTCTGCCTGCTGCTCCCCCTGCTTGTGTGCGCATGCTCTCTCTCTTTCTCTGACAAATAAATAAAATCTTTAAAAAACAAACAAACAAACAAAAACTCTGCTTCATGAAATCTTTTTCATTTTTAGGCTGCAAACAGATGAAGAACGAGAAAAAAATGGATCCGAGGAAGATGATGATGAGAAACCAGGGAAACGTGTCATAGGACCAAGAAAGAAATTCCACTGGAATGACACCATCAGGTAAAATTTAACCAAAGGCTTCACTTTTAACCAAATAGATAATGCAGAACTAAGGTTTCTAATAAAAAGAATATACAGTAAATGGAAGAGTAGATTGGAAGCAACCAAAGATTAGTATGTAGGAAAAATTCATTCAAAGGAATATTGATTTGATCCTGATATTCTTAGAGTGCTCTCACTTTTATTTTATATCCTACTTTTTATAAGCTGATCTTCTAATAAGTAAGTAAGTCATACTGGTTTCAGAAGGTGAAGTACTCCATATACTTGTGTAATCAGTCATCTTTTTTACCAGTATTTCTGTACCCTAAGTTGAAAGTTCGGCTATAGGACTATCCCTTTCAGTCTTTGGTGCCTAGATGAAAGGTATCAAAGGAAATTGTTTCATATTGGGGATTTGGCTGCCATGCAATGAGTGATGTGTGTTAGAAATGATTTATCTTCATGTCATCTTCTGAATTCTTAAGATAATCTTTATTATTGCTGTCAGATTTATGTGCTTTTAAAAAAATCTGTTTCAAGCTTAATTTTCCACAATTTTGCAGTCAGATTTATATATAAATATATATTTTTAATCTGTTTAGAACTTTGTTATGTAACCTTGTTGAGATCAAATTGGGATGCTATGAGTTAGAGCCAAATAAAAGCCAGTCCGCTGAGGATTATCTTAAATCCTTTATGGAGACAGAGGTGAAACCATTGTGGCCTAAGGGCTGGATGCAGGCAAGGTAAGAAATGTGACATCCTAGATTTTACTTTACTTTCTTATTATCGCTCTTATTAAAGATACATATATATATATACACACACACACACACCTATGACATTCATTTTGCTAAGAACCTAGTCATCTCAGATGATCTCTGCCTTGAAAACTTCAAGCACTTAAAAGACAAAGCAGTTAGTCACGTGGACATGGAGATACACAGATACACATAAAGGGTGTTTTTTGTTTTGTTTTGGTTTTTTTTTTGCCAACCAGTTTTTCTATTTTGCACCTGAATTCGCTCATAGAGAAATGGGAGGAGGAGAAGATGGTTGTGAACTTTGGGAGGGGAGCTTCACATGGGTATCGTGAAGATAAGGAACTGAATACAAAAGAGTGTAGAAAAAGAGATCCCAACCCTAGGTTCTGTTGAAAATAGTCAATGTAGAGTGGTATCTCAAAAATTAAGAGTAGCCCAGTTTAAAGTTTAAAGAGTTAAGAATGTTAAAATTAATAGACTTGGCTATCTCTGTCATCCTAAAGTGTTCTGTCTTAACACCTGTTGATCTGTTAAAGATTTAAATAAATAAATGTGCTGTGAAACTCGCCATAAAATAGATTATCGAATTTACTCTGTGCCATAGTAACTTTCATTTGATAAATAAGCAAGTAATAGACTGTTGAAAACCATGCAACTAAAACGAGAAAGTGGCTATCATTATCTGTTACACAAAAATAATCATGTCTTTTTAACTTTTGCAGAATGCTTTTTAAGGAAAGCCGGAGTGTACATAATCATCTTACTTCTGCTCCGTGAGTAAAACAGACTCTAGATTTCTTCATTTATTTTTGTTCACATTATGTGCTTTAGTAAACAAAAGTGCTATTTATTAAATGCTAGGTGAAATAGTACTTAAACATACATTTAGACAATCTCTCATTTTACTACTGCCTTTTAAAAAAAAATCATTTTTACTGTTTGTGTAGACCTGGGAACACATTTATCTGTTAAATAGTTCTCAGGCTAGTCTCCAAAAACCTGAATGTGTGCTGGCCTGAGATTTGGTAGTTAGGAGCCATGTAAGATGGTTTCCTTTGTCCCTGGGCCTTCTTCCCTCCAGTTCTTTGGTGTCCTTTTTCTTTCCCTCTTAGCGACCATCAGCGTAGCTAACCTATAGCCTTGTGCATTCCAAGATGGTTTCGTATACATACCTACCCTACCTTGTCTCACAGAGTGTTTTATTCCACAAAATTAACCTATTCTTCATTTCCTTCCCTTCTCTTCAAAATGGGGTATTCCTTAGTGATGTGATTACTAAAAAAAGGTCTCTTAACCTGATGGGCAGTAGTAAAATGCTGGGGTTTTTGTGGTTATATTTTTTGGGTGAATACTGGTCGACTTCAAGAATTTCATTTTCACCTACAACTTAGGGCTATTTCTCTGTAGCACAGAAGTATAGTAATAGTTAATAAAATATTAATTAGCAAGTTACTGAGAATTTATGGTTCACTGTAATTCAGTATTCTTAGAGATCTGGTTAACAACTGGGTAGCCTTACAAAACTCTCCGTCTTCTTGTATACAGTTATAATGGAAATTTGTACAACTCTTAGGAAGGATACTTTGTTAGTATACTGTCAGAGTTGCATTGAGCTGGTTGTGGTTTTCAGTTCTTGCTTTCTTGCTCTTGTTTATTGCTGGTGGTTTAGTTACCCTGGGACAGGCGATACATATGTATTGGTGCCAGTAATATTTCTGGCCTTTAATTTCCCCATAGTTATAAAATCACATATGTGTTACAATTCAGGTATAAATAATTCCTTTAAACCTAAAGTAGATGTTTACATAGGGAAGAGGTTCCCCAGGTGTTTTGTTTTTTTTTTTTTTAGTAGCTTTATGACTAACTTGTGTTTTGTATCAGAAAGTGGAGGGGTGCCTTCAGCTCAGGGCGTGATCCCGGGATCCTGGGATTGAGCCCCGCGTCAGACTCCTCTGCTGGGAGCCTGCTTCTTCCTCTCCCACTCCCCCTGCTTGTGTTCCCTCTCTCGCTGGCTGTCTCTCTCTCTCTGTCAAATAAATAAATAAAATCTTCAAAAAAAAAAAAGAAAAAAAAAAAAAGAAAGTGGAATCTGTGGATATGTGGGCCTGGACATCTTTTGCCCCAGTGGTTTTTATCCAAAAAATTTTGAAAATGACTGTTGCCTTAATGAAGTTGTAGATTGACAGTTTTAATCAAGATATTTGTTAATTTAATGGATGACATTTCAACTGAGTGAAGTAGAAATACTCACTGTGAGGAATTTTGGCTTGTTAACCCTTTAATTATTCAATAGACATTTGAGTACTTTTATTATGGAACCCATAAGATTTTTTTAGTCTTCAAACTTTTTCACACTGGTTCCGAAAGGTCTCAAGATTCCATAGCATTTTTCTTGCCTTTTTTCCTGTCATTTTGACATTTTTTATTTGAATTTTTATACTAAAATAGTTTTTTTTAAAAAACAAGGATTTGTTTTGTTTTTAAAAGGATATCTCATTTACAACTTGTTGGCAATGGTTCTCCTCAAATTATGGTTTGAGCTGAAAGTTTCTTGAGGTTCTGTTTTCTTATAAATAATTATAAATTCTTAGCAGTTCTTTGAAGTGAATCTCCTTAGGCAGCTTTGGTACCCTATCTTGAGGTTTGTTTTTTTTTTTTAAATTTTGAGTATTTACATTTAATTTTTTTAAAAACCTTTATCTACAGTTGATATTTCACTAATGGTTTGGCCTTTCTTCCTATTGATCGAAATTGGAGGAAATATTACTATATATTCACATATAAACTGAGCACTTACATGTAGTTCCTTCCTTCATAGAGTTTTCCAAATAGCGTAAGAAGTTACTTACCCATGTAATGACAAGATTATGTTATAATTTCCTAATGGCAACCTAACTGCTACTGAAATGTTCTCCTTTTGTATCTTTTGTCTTAGGGCAAAGAAAAAGGTGATTCCTGCACCTAAACCCAAAGTGAAGGTAAGTATTGAACCAAATCTTTAATTAGTCATAATTGGGGAATGTCGAAATACATTCTTAAGATGCAAAGGATATATTTATTTGGCATAGGTGGATAGGTACCATACTTTTAAGAAGAGTGTTTTTAAACTTTGTAAAAATCCTAGAACCAATGTATTTCAAAGAATTAAATTGTAAGATTTAACCTAATATAAGAAGTATTCTGTAAAATGGAACAAATATCCTTTAAAACATAGTTGAGATTGAGAAATCCCTAAAGCCCAAAACAAAGAAGCAGCTGCCAGAGTGTTAGTCTGTCACTGAAACTTTGGTTGCCTTTTGGTGCATTTGCTGATTTTCATCCATCACTTTATGGTTTATTTTTTAATTTCTTCTCAGACCACAGCATATAGGGGTTTCTTAGCCTTAAATAGGTTAGGAATTAGACTGAAACTCTGCATAAACCTGGGACTTTCAAAGGATAACATCTTTAGTAAAAGAAAGGACTAGAAAAGAAATCCACTCAGCAGCAGAAAGATTAAGAAACTTGGGTGTCTTGGCCTGAGTTCTAGATTAGGGGAAGGAAGTCCTTCCTGGGAATTTTCCCTGGTTTAGGAGTTTAATTTACACTGCCTATAAGATCTGGGAAATCCTTAAGCTTTGAAAATAACTTAAAGGTATTAGATTAGTTATTAACCCAGGGCAAATGGCAAATCAAATTCTTTCTGGAATAATGCAGTTTTATCCCAGGCCCCAAAGGCTTACCAGACATATACTGTATCAAACATGAGCTTAAAAATGTGAAAACACAGAATACGTAAGGAAATAAGTTACTATAAGTGAGAGTCAGCAGAAACATCCGACAGAATTGGGTCCCTGAGAAGGGCAAGTGATGGATTTATCGGGTTTAGAACATAAAGGAATTCAACTTGTTTAATATTTAAAGAAGGAGAAGAAGGGATAAAAAATACCAAAATAGACAAAGCAGAGTTGAAAAAGAACCACGTGTAACCTATAGAAGTGAAAATTGTAATTACTTGAAAGTAAAATTGTAAAGAAAGCCCACACCCTTTAGGTTTTAGACTTTCCCCATAGCCTTCATCTCTCTGAATAGATGAGTTTCTCGGTTTAAGAGACTATGGCCAGAAGGTCAGTATTTGTTACTCTGTGGCCTTCTTAACTTTAGGTATTAGACGCTCTTTGAATACAGGGTAAATAGTTCTCTTTTTCTTTCCTACGTCATTTGTCTTCTAATCCAGATAATATTGAGCCAGTATTTCATCACATCTGTTGAGTTCATGTTTTGCTTTGACACTTTTTTTAAACTCCTAATACTCGCCATAAAGTGTTGGTTAAATTTTGATACATTTATTCAAGCATATGATTAAATTTATCAGAATTCTAATAATGACAAGGATGGTATAGGGGAATTACCTATTTTGTTTTTGTCTTTGTGATTAAGTTACTGTTTCCTTTTCCCCAAATGGAAAAACTATATTGCTGATTTGTGTTTTTCCTACCCTACCACCCCTCAACTACCTAGTTATAAAGGTAATATAAGGAAGTACAGTAGAAAATGCAAATACGGAAAAGTAAGAAGGAGAAAAGTAAAAGTATCCAGGAAAAAAAGCTCTTCCTTTCTGGTACACACCCACCATCCCCTTCTTCTGGATCTCTGTCCTTACCACCGTTCCTTCAATCCATCCAAACAGCTGTTCATTTATTCAGATTGAAATAGCATTTTATAAATGGGATGACCTGCATTTTAGACTCAAATATATACCCTGGACAATTATCTCTGCTAGTATAAATTTATATAGTATTCTGATGGGTGGATTAACATCCTTCTAAAAGAAAAAATTAATTTAGGGGCACCTGGCTGGCTCAGTGAGAAGAGGATATGATTCTTGATCTCAGGGTTGTGAGTTCAAGCCCCACATTGGGCCTAGAACTTTAAATAAATAAATAAATAAATAGGTAAGTAAGTAAACAGTAAGTAAAAAATGAAACCAGTTTATTCTTTAAAAAAAAGTTGCTTTAAAAAGCAGTTTTATATTGGTAATGCTACCATTATTATTCCAATACATTCCCCCACCCTCAGTTTCTGTACTTTTTTTTATATAAAAATGGTATTTTCACTAATCATGCCAAAGCAAACGTGTCTCATCTGTATTACCCATTCATCTTAACAGACAATTTGACCTTAATGCAATTAAACTACAGAATTTTGAGAGGCAGTGGAGTTTTCAATCAGGGCTTTTAGAATAACAGCTTAGAAAAATTGCTGCGGGAGTTAGAGTTTAACAGCCTTCTTAACAGCTTCTTTACTGTAATACCTTAGAAGGTGATGGTAAAGACATTTCCTCTCCATTCTTTCCCCACTATGGTGAAGGTAAGTGCTGTGGTTGTAAATGATGTGTAATTCAAGACTTTGGGTTTAGGTTTATTTGGGTTTGTTTATAAGAAACTAATCAAAAAAACTTTGAAGTGCTTTTTATGTAATAGTTTAATTTCTTCTTAATCTTAAAAATGACATGAGTCAAATACTTTGTATTTCCCTTTTAAGGGAAACAGCTTTTTTTTTTTTTAAAGATATTTGTTTGTTTATTTGAGAGAGAGCACACACGATGGAGGGGAGGGGCAGAGAGAGGGAGAGCTCTGCTCTGAGCTCGGAGCCCCACGCAGGCCTGATCTCAGCACCCTGAGATCAGGACCTGAGCCGAAACCAAGAGTGGGAAGCCCAACCGGTACATTAGTCCCAGGCACCCTGAAACGGTTACTTTTTAATTCTTTTGCTTTCTGAATATTTTAAACTGTGTTCTAATTCTTTTTTCTCTCCCTTGAATTTTAAGAAACAATTTTTTTTAAAAGGCAGAATTCTCTTAGGTATTCAGAATTTTAATTCCCATAACCTTGTTTTCCTAGTGTACAGTGCCTTGCTCATAGTAGACATTTAGTAAATATTTGTTGAATAAATTACAAATGACCATAATGAATAGAAGACATAATTTAAGTATGCTTGGATTGAATTCCAGTTTGATGTACCACTCTATGTACATTTCTCTATGTACTGGCTATGGGTGGCTATAGGACAGGGCATACAGAGGCAGAAATACAAGGGAGCAGAAAAAGAGGGTCAGTATCCTAGCAAACCATACTACAGAAGAAGGGTAGAGTCTTAGGATAAAGGCACAATTTCTCCTAGGTACAGGGAAAATAAAAAGAGAATAGTCCCTGAACAGGTGGATTTGGAATAGTATCTGAAGATCTGATGCAGGTGGGTGGGTGAGGGAGGGTTTCACCAATAATGCGACTAGTAAATGAATGTTCCTTTGGCTTGCTCTTAAGTCTTCTTAGAAGAGCTTACTAAGGTATGGCAGCTGTGTGCAATGTATCAGATGCTTTGGCTTCTGAGGACAGTTCAGTCAAGAGCTCTATCTTCAGAACTATTTTGGTTTTTTCAGTCTAAAGATTTCCAGTAGAATTTTAATCATTGTGAGAAATTCTTAGTCCTTTAAAAACTAATACTCAGTAATTGTTTATTAATCCTTTAATTTGTTCCAATATAATGCTGTTTATGCTAGGAGTGTAGTCCCAAAAAGGACCAGAAAACCCCTGTATCCTTGGTGGCTTCAGCTGGCGGTCCCTCGACGAGCTCTAGCACATCTGCCGTGGCCTCGACCAGCTCTAGCTCTACGCCAGCCCAGGAGACGATCTGCCTTGACGACTCACTAGACGAAGACCTTTCTTTCCATCCACCGGCACTGGATCTTGTTTCTGAAGCTTTAGCTGTTATCAACAATGGGAACAAAGGCCCTCCAGCTGGCTCGCGGATAAGCATGCCAACTGCAAAACCTCGTCCGGGACTGAGAGAAGAAAAATTAGCAAGTATCATGAGTAAGTTGCCCCTGGCTGCTCCTAAAAAACTAGATTCTGCTCAGACTGCACATTCATCAAGTCTTATTGCTGGTCACACAGGGCCAGTACCAAAGAAACCCCAGGATTTAGCTCATACTGGCATCTCTTCAGGCCTTATTGCTGGTTCTTCAATTCAGAACCCTAAAGTTTCCTTGGAACCTTTGCCAGCCAGGCTGCTTCAACAAGGACTGCAGAGGTCAAGTCAGATTCATGCTTCTTCCTCTTCACAGACCCATGTGTCCTCTTCTTCCCAAGCCCAAGTTGCTGCCTCCTCTCATACTCTGGGAACACCAGAGGCCCAGGATGCTTCTTCGTTAACGCAAGTAACAAAGGTGCACCAGCATTCAGCTGTCCAACAAAACTATGTGTCTCCATTACAAGCAACCATTAGTAAATCACAGACCAACCCAGTGGTGAAATTAAGTAATAATCCCCAACTTGCCTGTTCATCCCCGCTTATTAAGACTTCGGATAAGCCAGTTATGTACCGCCTTCCCTTATCTACTCCCTCACCTGGAAATGGTTCTCAAGGGTCCCACCCCCTGGTTTCTAGGACAGTACCCAGCACCACTACCTCCAGTAACTATTTAGCCAAGGCTATGGTGTCACAGATGTCCACGCAGGGTTTCAAATCTCCCTTCTCAATGGCTGCATCCCCCAAACTTGCCGCATCTCCAAAACCTGCCACATCTCCTAAACCCTTGCCCTCACCTAAGCCTTCTGCCTCACCCAAGCCCTCTCTGTCAGCTAAGCCTTCAGTATCAACTAAACTTATTTCTAAATCCAACCCCACTCCCAAGCCTTCTGTACCCCCAAGCTCTTCCAGTCCAAATGCACTAGTAGCCCAGAGTAGCCACTCCAGCGGTAACAACCCAGTCCATAAACAGCCCAGTGGGATAAACCTCAGCCGACAGTCGCCTACCTTGAATTTGCTGCCCTCTAACCGCACTTCAGGCCTTCCATCCACAAAAAATCTTCAGGCCCCTTCAAAGCTCACAAATTCCTCATCCACTGGAACTGTTGGGAAGAATAGCTTGAGTGGAATTGCAGTGAATGTACCTGCCAGCAGAGGTAGCAACCTAAACTCAAGCGGAGCGAATAGGACTAGTCTCTCTGGGGGAACAGGAAGTGGAACACAGGGTGCTACTAAACCGTTGTCTACTCCACATAGACCATCCTCTGCCTCAGGGTCTTCAGTGGTAACAGCCAGTGTGCAGGTATGTATGTTATATACGTTCATGGGATAAAGTGTAAGATTGTGTGATCTTTCCTGTGAGTCCGTTAGATAACCACGTATATAGGTGGTTCATAATAGCTTATTACAGCTTATGGCCAAGGGATGTTCCTGATGTTGATATCACAGTGATGGGGATACTTGGTGGATGACATTTTTGTTGGGATGTGAATTTTTTTTTTTTTCCCGGTAAAGTAGCACATACGAACTTCTGCAATTTTTGAAAAACACATAATGCATATTTAAAATGATACGTTGTCAAAGTCCAGAACAAAGCAGTAACTTAAGAGTGTAACATACCCTCACTTGTCTCTTTTCTCCCTCTCTCTAGTCCCCTTTCTCCTGCCAACTTTTTGATTTTTTTTTATTTAATCAAGATTATACATTCATGGGGTTTTTTTTCCTTTAGCCATTTGTCTTTTCAAATAAAATTTTTATTTTGCATGAATTTTGTAGTTACTCATATATAATTCTCTATGTTATATTACTGTTGATAATCCTTTTATACCACCATTTCCCCATTTGTGAGTTTTTAATTTAAATTTATCTCAAAGTTAGTGGGTGTGCCTCACTCAGGGAGTCTTTTCAAGAAGACTAACACAAAACCTATTTTGCCTTAGCTCTGGCATACCAGATAGTTTCTGTCATGTCTCATTTAAAGTATATAGACTTCTTGGGTCACTGTCTCCCTTCCAATGTTATAAATACTGTTCCGCTGACCTTTGCTTAGTATTGAGGATTACAGGAAAGTCTGAGGCCATTCCAATATTTTGTTCCCTTGTTTGTGTTTTCTCTGCCTAAATGCTAGTAAGATTTTCTCTTTTTCCTTGAAATTGAAGTATTCTCAAATTATGGCTAGGTTTTATCTATAAGTTTATACCTGGTGGCTTTTTCAGCTCAAGAATATTTTGTTCTGGGATGCATTTCATTATCATTTCTGATCCATTTGGCCTGGGTTGAGAACTCTTTATCGCTCATATTTCATCTCTGTCCTTTCCATGTCATCTTCTCTGTCATTGTTTACATCTTTCTGCCATTCCTTGTATTCTGAGACTTGTCAGATTCGTCCTTCACATGACCAGTTTGATTTCTTTAAGATTGTTCTTCCCTGTCCCCCATTCCAAAAAGTAATACGTATTCACTGTAGGCAGTTACACAAAAAAGAAAACCCCCCCATCATCCCACCGCTGTTTATATTTTCCTGGTACTTTTTTGGATTCTTGTCAAGAAAATGGGTTTCACATAATATGCTGCTTCATAACAAGCTTTTAAAAAATATGTAACATTTTATGATGTGTTAGTTCTTAGGTTCCTAATGTTTTTTGAAAACATGACTTTTGTTGATTTGTGGAATTGTGTTGTCTCAGAAAGTATTCTTTTTACTGCTTCCTGTTGACGTGGAATAGGAACATCTAATGAAAGAATTTTTACCGTATGTTTGTAGATGTTTTCTGCTCTTCAGTACAAGCTAAGCATTGGTATTCATAAGCACATGAAACCCAGATCATCAGTCTGCCATTACTGTAGGCTTAGTAAGGATTCATTTATTCCAGAATTCTAATATAAAACAAGATTCAATTAACTGATGCTTTACTAGTTGAAATCTAGGACTCACTGATGTTTTATCTGTTTAATTTTACTTTTATCAGAAATAAAATGAAAAAACCCCCCACTGATTAGGGATTGTATGTTAAAATTTAAGTTATAACTAAGGTCTGGGAGTCGGTTCACATTCCTCTTTGTATTACCTTTATTAGAATGTTGACTGTGTTTGACCTAAATCTTCAATTTGCGTGAAGGAGAGAATTATAACAGAAATGCCAGTTCCCTGCCACATGGGTCCTCCTTCCTAGTATTAATTATTTTTAATTCTCATAGCTTTTTCTGTGTTTTTAAATATTAAGAATGGAAGACAATTTACTCATTTTACTATTATCTCTTAACTTCTTGTCATGATAAAGCTTTTAGCTGTGTTTATACCTTTGCCATTCTCCTGAAAGAGTAAAATTACAACTCTTGGTTAAATCCGTGACTATGTCAAATATTGTCTCTGTTGAACTAAATTGTAAACTAAGATTTCATTTGCTTTCTTATTTTAAGTTTTTGGCTTTTTTCCTGAAGAAAAATTGCCTTTTCCCCCCCTTCACTTTGAATTTAAGGTTAAATCTTTCTCTGTCCTTTGTCATCTCCAGAGTCTCTCAGTTCTGTCCCCGCCCTGCTGCCACCCCCCCACCCCTCCCCCATTTGATCATTTATCCCAGGAGAACCTAGATATTTAGCATACCAATTCATTTGTCAGCAGGGAAGCTGTATGGCAAAATTTGTGTTTCCAAAAAGTTAACTACTTCCTTCTGGTTTTCATCCTTTCAGAAATGACTTTATGATTTGAAGGCCTTATTGTTCCTGCCTTCAGATCTGATCCTTTTTGTTCTGTCTTATTGGTTTGACAGAAGAAAAGGTCAGTAATTGAATAAGGTTGTTTGTAACTTTGGGAGAACCTATGGTTTGACTTTTTTGTTTTTGTTTTTTTTTAACATAGCCTCTCATTGAAACCTCGTGGCCTCTAGATCCTGTCTCTCTAGCACTCTTAACACTAAAAGGAGATTCCCTATCTGTCCCTGCAAAACATTCAGCTCCTGTCTGAAAGACATCTTCAGCTATCTGTTCATTTGCGGAGTGAAAAGGACAGGTCCTGAGTTTAACAGAAATTAAAATCTTTCTGGGTTCAGATCATTCAGATTATTACTACTTTCTGTTTAATAACTTCCTGCCCAAGGCTTTCCTCTTCTTTCTTGCCTTTCAACTTACTCACGTTCTATGAATCCTGTGTTTGCCACTTTATAATTCCCAAAATAATTCACTTTTTAAGCAAATGTTTCTGAGGTGTTTAATATGTGCCAGGCACTCTTCTAGGTGCTGGGGAGAGAGGTAAACACCATATTCAAGGTCTCGCCCGTCATGGAGCATATATTCCAGGTAGAAAGATAAAACAAATTTTAAAAAATGTTGAGTGCTATGAAAAATTAAAACAATAATATGATAAAGTGTGATTGCTGCTAACATAGATAAGGGAGTTGGGGACAGCCTCTTTCAGGAGATAACATTTGAGCTGAAAATTGAATAAGCATGCTAGTCATTTGGAGATAGGAGGGAACAAACAGTCCAGGCTGGAGAGATGGAAGGTGTGAAGACACTGAGATAGGAAAGAGCCTGAGGTGTAGGTATGCATGGCTGGACTAGGGAGAGATGGATGGGTGATGAGGTCTGAAATCAACCATGCGATGAAGGACCTTGCAGGCCACGATAAGAACTTGGGGTTTTAATCTGTGTGCAGTGGGAAGCCATTGGAGGGTCTTCATTGACTTATATTTCAGAATATCCCTCTGGTTGTTGTAGAGAATGGGGGGTAGATGCACTCAGCAAAATAAAATGTGGTTTGAAAAATGATATCTCTCTATATATCTATATATTAGATATAGAATGCCCACCACAGGAAGAGCATGGTTTTCCTTCATATTTTCCCCGGGAAATGAAATATAAGGGTCGTGAAAGTATTTTTGATTATGGAGCATTCTCCTGAACTGTTGGTCTGTTTCAGTGTGACAGCTTCGCCTGTACATTTCCAAATGACATCAACAGTAGGATACCCGACTTTTGAAAGGTCTCCGTCTTCTAGGGAGAGAGAAACTTATAAATGCCGTGTAATATTTAGATAGTCTAATGTTCCATTTTAGTTTTATAAACAAAAGTGGATATGGAAGTTTTTTGAAAGTACAAAATGTTACACAGTTATGGCATGGTATCATTTTTTATCGCTCAGTTAATTTGGGAAGTTGCCCTAATTTACATTTTCCAGCTTTTTTAATACTTCAGTTAGCCTTCTCCAGAAAAGCTTGAGTTCTCCTTATTAGCAGTATTGAATGTTCTTCTCTAGGGGGCTCCACTTGGGACACATGGTCTTGGAGTGTGTGCCTCATATCATCTTGAGATTACAAGAGAACTATGATTTTTAAAAAACTCTTTTTAATTCTTAAATTGATGCAGGATCCCTTCTATCCAAATTGCTTCAAAGTGTCCTTATTTCTAACTTAGTAATTCTTTCCAGTGTATCCATTTTGTGTATCTTGGTTGGCCAGTAAGGGAAAGACTAGAAAGTAAGAAAAGTAGCCAAGTCCAAGCATAAAGTGATGAAGATTTGTACTTAAGTGTTGGAGAAAATGGTGATTTAAAAAAAGAAAGAAAGAAAAAGAATGGGTATGTTGACAGTGAGTTCATCTTGTCCGTTTTTTTATGATGCCTACAAACTAAGATTTCAAGCCCTGGTGTTGGGAAAGAATGAGACTATTAATGATAACAGTTGAGATATAGGGTGGGGTCACATGATTATAGGAGCTGCTGAGTTCATTTGTTGATGAGTGTTCCATATCCGAGTGCCATTGTTCCCTGATCTTTTAGATTTACTGGATTGAAACTGAGATGAGGATATATATTTGAGAGCTAACAAAGGAGATAAGGGAAGCCTATTGGAGGAGTGCAAAAACCCAGATTCAAAGCCTTCTGGAGGGTATTCTTCATTTTTGGTTTAGCAGTGGCATAGACTGTTAGGTGTAAGAAATGTATGTACTGTGGCGTATATGTGGGAAGATCACTTAAATTTTTCTCATATATTAACTAAGAAAATTATCAGCTCTTTATTAATAATGTTTACTGGAAGAGGAGTGAGCACACAAAATAAACCTGATAGTAGTTAACATTGATTACTCACTAAAAATATTCGAAGAATTCAATTTTCTTGAATAAATTTAGAACTGTAAAATTTTTGGCCAGGGAAACTTAGAATTGGTAAGAAAAGACTACAAAAGAAAATTCATAGTTGTACAAACTATCATAGGTAATATCCGATACTGAGACAATTTCATTGCAGTGTTCGTTGATAAGTACATGTAGAAAAGAAAGTCAAAATGGGAAAAGATCATTGCTGAATAGAAAATTGTTCAAAGAATAAAATTAGCTTAATGGTACTTCTCATACACATGGCATCAAAGCCCAGATAGAGGGGTGTTAAAACACCTTTTACTGTAAGGAGTCTTTAAGTTCAGAAAAGTAGTGAATATGGAAACCAGCTTCAGAGGTTAGGGAGAAACTAAATAATGTGGGGAATGGAGGGTGTCCTTTAGTAAATTTGATTAACAAAAGAATACAAATAAGTCAGGTTGTTTCTAGGGGTTGAGGAACAGCCAGGAATAACTATGGTTGTAACAAAAAAAAAAAGAAAAAAAAAATGAGGTCTCTGTATATGACAAGGCAAAGGAAACTTGGAAAAAGGTGTAATACTAGATATTTGTACCAGAAAGTTTGGCATAGGGGGATTCATGGCATAGATCAGATGGTTAGTTTTGGAGAAGAGGCAGGTAAAACTGATAAAGAAAGAGGAAGAACGTCCAGATGGCCTCATTTCTTTAAGGCGTTATGATGAAAGCAGAGGGTATTGTGTTATAGGCTCTGAGAGAGTCATCGTCTGGAACAGTAACCACATGGGTTGTATTAGGAAAGATGGTAAAACAAACAATGAAATTACCAAGCATTTTCAAAGACCAGATTGAAATTGTATGGAATTAATGACCAGTGGTTCAGATCAAGCGGCTAGGAGCAAAAGTGGAAAAGTGGAAGTCTGAGATGAGGAATGAATGAATGAGTGTTAATACAGGTGTTAAAATAAGGACTTTAACCCGGCAATGAAGAGCTGAGTAGACAATTAATTCCACAACCAATATGGGTAGCTCTTAGAAATATATTTTTCACCTCAGTCTTCATTTTCTGTCTCCTAACGTTTCTGCTAGAGTAGATATAGGACACAGTCTTGCGCCCGTGAGGATAGTAAATAAAATAAATCAATTCAGGGTAAAGATTTGATTTCTTATGTATTTTGACCCCTGGTTTCTGCAGTCCACAGCAGGAGCGTCATTATTGGCTAATGCCTCACCTCTGACTCTCATGACATCACCTTTGTCTGTAACAAATCAAAATGTGACTCCTTTTGGGATGCTGGGTGGCCTTGTTCCAGTGACCATGCCCTTCCAGTTTCCCTTGGAGCTACTTGGCTTTGGAACGGACACAGCTGGAGTGACAACCACCTCGGGATCTACCTCAGCCGCTTTCCACCATAGCCTAACTCAGAGTAAGTGGGGCTCTTTTAGTTACTTGGCTACCTGGTTTGACAGAACAGGAAGCCTCATGAATTTAGACTCATTGAGAGTAGTCCATTTGGAGTTAGTGAAGATAACAGAATTTTTTTGTTTTTTGAGAAATGCAGTTTATTTCATTCGATTATAAGTCAAATTATCGGAATCAGATTTTATTTGCAATTCTTACAGGAATCATCTATACCACATTGCTATCTTAATGAAAGTGATAATAAGAGGAAGTCGTATTTGCTGGGTTATTTGCATACACATACATTTATATATATAAATTTTTCAATGTATGTGCTCTAGTTTAAGAAGGACTCTGAAGTCAGGGGCTGTACTTACATTAGATAAATTAAACTATTTTCATTTTTTATCTAAGAGGGCTCAAATCTTAGGTTGAAGAAGATCACTGACAAGTCTGTTTTTCTCTCAGATTTACTAAAGGGTTTACAGCCAGGAGCTCAGCATGCAGCAACACTTTCCCACTCACCTCTGCCTACTCACTTACAGCAAACATTCAATGGTAAGAAAGCCACCTATTTTTTCACCTTTTAATATTTATGTAGATTTATAGATTGGATTGTAAATCTTTTCTGAAAACTGAATAGGATGACAAAGGTTGGAAAAAACAGATTTTCATATGACTGAATCCTCATTAGCAACAAACTCCTTATAAGAAAAAGGAAATAGGTATGAGACCTTTTGTTACATGTGAAAAAAAAAAAAAACCTTTTTTAAGACGTGTGTTTGTTATATTGAAATGATGACAAAGAAGAGGATTCATAAAACAGTGTACAAAAGTCATGTCCAGTGATTGTAATAGTTCCCATGTATTGAAGGTTTACTAAGTGTCAGGTAGTCTTGTGACTACTTACATGCATTAGCTAATTGAATCCTTGTAACAGGCCTATGAGTGAGCCAGTGACGGTCCCCATTTTTATACATCAGGAAACTGAATTGAAGGTAAGCGGCTTGCCCAAGATGAGAATCCTAGGAAGTGAGCTGAAATTCAAATTTGGGAAGTCTGACTTGATAGGCTGTATTCTTAACCATTAAACTTTTATGCCTTTTAGCAGTGATTCAGTCTATATGATCCAAATTATTGCATTAGATACTTGCAGGCCAGCTAGATCACCCTGAAATCTGAAATTAGATAGTGGACATTGGACATCACATATTGGCCTCCAGGTTCTTGCTTTTACCAGCAGTTGACCTTGGTGGACCGTCGATAGTATTCTTGAAGACCATGTTCAGGATCTTTTCAACAGAAATAACTGTTCAGCTGCCTTCTTAACCTTGGAGGTTGACTGGGACCTCACGGTTCTTTTTGGCCACTGCACTTAAAATGCTCTTTGAGCAAGTTTACAGTTGGCCACATGCAGAAATGGGAGCTGTGTGGCAATCTCAAGGCAGCAGGTGATAATTAATTCTGTAAAAGCCCTAAGTGGTAAGCTGCCCCAGACTCAGCCCTCGAAAGAATGACTAACTTTTATATAGTCATTTTATATATAATATAAACTTCTAAAAAGGCCTAAATAGTAAATACTTTCAGCCTTGCTGGTCATATAGTTTCTGTCGCAACTACACAACTCTGCCGTTATAGTGCGAAAACAGCCATAGACAAAAACATTAATGTAAGCGTGGCTGGGTTCCAATAAAACTTTTAGAAAGCAGTGGTGGGCCACATCTGGCCCCTGGGCCAAACCTTGGTCTAAAGAATCTCACAGTCCAGTTAATGTGAGTATTTTATTTTGCTAATTTACCAACACCTCTTTGAGCACTGTCCTACCTTGCCATTTTATGAATTTAATTACACCTCAGGTCAAATCATTGTTTCTACAAACACAAGTATATAATATCTCATTATAAATGGAAAAGCCAATTCCTTAGCTGTTGTCACCAAAATTATTTTACTAGTGTTCTATTTATACAGCTTTTGAAACAATTATCCTGTCTCATTGATCTATCTTTTCTTCAATAGGGGCAGTTTTTTATGTTTTATGGGAGTAGTTTAGATATCACATGACTGAAACCTAGCAATGTGACTTTCGTGGTCTCCTCCAGCCTTAGGATTGATCTTATAGTACAGTGATTTGTTCCTTTTCACCTGCGTGTTTCTACCATTCATGCCCTCCCCCGACTTCTTCTCTCAGGCCTAGGAGAAGGAGGCTTCATTGTCCTTGCTAAGGCAGTAACCTGTTAAACTTTCTCTACATTTTGTTAGCTCTCAAGCTCATTGTGTTCTATTCTTGCCCAGGTTAAATAGAGTAACCAACATTTTCCCAACAAAAGTTAAAAAGCCATATGTAAACCTAGAAACCATTGTTCCCAGGAGCAGACATTCCTTATCACTTAGAACTTTTTCCAGGTTAGGATCAAAACAAAGACTCAGATGGATTTTTCACTTAACCAGTGTGTCGCATTCATTTACCTGAATAATTGAGAATTCATTATCAAATGCCATGTTGTGGCAAGAAATTTAATTTCACTCGCAAGAAAATGGAATTGACTTGTCTTCTAAAGAAATCGAAAGATGTGGTAGTTTCCTTAAATGTGGGGATTATGTTTTTATATTCCTTTATAATCCTCACAGCATTTGACACAGTTGGCTCTGAAGTAGTATTTCAACGGAAAACCAATTGAACCACAATCACTTGAGATAAGAGGATCATTTTTGTTGAGTTAATTTATCTCCTTTATGTTTCTCAGCCTCTGTAACACTATACCATGTAAGATATTAAAGGTTATCTTTTTAGCGATGTCATTCACATGGAAATTAAAAGTTAATTGTTCTCTTTGGTTTTTTTTTTTTGGTTTTTTTTTTATAACATGCCAACCCATGCCAATAAAACACCTCTTTTCTCAGATGGAGGCCAAAGTAAAGGGGACACTAAATTACCACGGAAATCTCAGTGACTTCCCAGCAAGCAATGGAGATGAGACACTCAGCTGGCTGATGGAATCTACCTGATGGGAAAGTCCTCATGTGGTCATAGGGCTGCTGTTCTGTCGATGTTTACATTCTCTCGTCCCAAGCACTGTGGTGAGGAGGAAAAAAGAAAAGAGAACGTTACTTGAGTAAAGCCAGGTGCAGGAGGAAGAAATGCTTTCGTGCAAAGTTAGTGACCTTTGGTCTCCTCTAAAAGACAAAGTTACCATATTAACTGACTTGAAAGAGACTCAGTTGTCAAACCCACAGAAGTACAAATTTGATTTTTCCCTGGGGGAGGAAGAAGGAATCTGAGGATTTGGGTATACTCCATCCATCCTGGGGGTTGGATCTGAACACTTGTAGACATAATTGCGTAATAAAAGGCAATATATCTGGAATTAGGCCAGTTTGTCAGGAGTAACAATCATGTCTATTTGAGTGGACTATGCAGCAAATTCGCCACACAAATTAATAACCCTGTGTCTGATACAGACGGTAGCCAAGTAAATACCCTCACAAATCCTGAACAAACTTGAATCTTCTCCAGTGTGTAGCAACTCCCCGTGTAAATCAGTGGACTAAAGATGCTTCAGGAAAGTTATTTTAGCACAGTGATATATATTATTAAATCATCGAGATTTTTAAAAGTCAAGAAATTGAGCCTGTTGCTCTTAACAGACGAAACTTAGATGTCCCCTTTTTGTAAAAGGGTCAATTAAATCTTCCATTCAGAAGCAGGTACTTAACTCTTCTTCAGGTGATTTGTGCATCTGGTATTGACTGGTTAATTCTTATTTCCATTCTTGATGTTAAAATGTGGCTTTGTTCACATTTTTCTCTTCAGAAATGGGGGATCTTTGACGTAGGGCTGCGACTTTGGTGCTCTTAGCCCTTGCAGGCCTACCACTCTGAACTGTAAATTTCCCCAGTTTCCCCTCAGTTCACAACTTCTGGTCTTTTAGCTAGTGGTACTTCAGGTGATTCTTAATTATCGATATAGACAGGTGTAAGTGTGTACTGCACATGCCTCTTCATTGGTCATTCAGATGGCATATATATATATTTTTGGAATTTTTAAGATAGTATTTTAAAGGGAGGAATTACATTAGGATCATTATGTGTACAAGGGATTATTTTTTATAACAATCACAATGTATTTTTACTCCCTGTATCCAGCGTAGTGAAATGGATTTGGAGCATTTGGGATCTTACAGCTTTATTAATATTTACTGAGAATATTGATATGTGAGTAAACCTGCAGATAATAATAAAACTGCTTAGTTATTATAGCTTCCTTATGCAAATACATATTCAACAAAGGATGTTAAGGGAGAAATTTATGGTTCTTTTTGGTTACATTTGTTTTTTTTTTTTTTTTTTTTTTTGCCTCATCATTGGTCCTGTCTCTGTCAATCTCTTTCTCTCACTCTCTCTTTTTTTCTCCCTATTTAGACTTCTGAATGTTTTCAAACTGTACCCAAGATTGGTATAAGCTTGATCCGTTTGTAACAGACTAACCTAAAAAACAGCATCAGATCGGTAGTAGCAAGATTTGCATGTTTTCATTACAAGTTACCCTATACCTTTAAATTTATTCAAATAAGTGTATTAACGTGGCCCTTTTTTCCTTTTATAAGCAAAAGTCCCAAATAGCCTATAGGACTGAATGAGTTACCACAGATCTATTCTGATCTGTATTACCTGTATTTTGACTTCAAAGTCACATTGGCTTGCTTCATAGCAAAAAGTTAATAAGTAACTGAAAACTTTAGTTCCAAGAACTTGTTACAGTAAGGGCAAAGGATTATTTCAGAGGAATCATTTATATAATTATTTGCCTCTAAGAATTTAGCTTACCAGTAGAACAAGTAAGAATGTTGTGTCAACCCCAGTAGATACTTTGGAAGGATATAGGGATGCTGCCGAGAGGTTTGCCTTGAATTGAATATGTTTGATTAAAGGTTGTTTGGTTTATTTAATTAGGGAAGCTTACCCAATTCTTGAGTTCTTCCAATGTAGTATACCTGTTGCTTTTATCTAATTTGGAAGAAAAAGTCTTTGCTATTACTGTATAGGAGTTTGCCTTTGGGAAGCTAGCCTTGGTTTCACTTCCCACACCACGAGTCCGAGTGCGTTGTGCATATATTCATCTGTTTGTGTGTATACATAAATTTATTTCTTTTTAAAAATTCATTACTAGTTTAAGTCCGGGAATAATTTCAGTTTCTTAAATCCATCAGTTCTGAATCATGCCACGTGAAGATCCCTGATGATTCTTTTGTCTCCATTAGAGAAGAACAGGATTATCAGTTCTTCCCCCAAGTATTATTTTATAACTAACCAGTAAAAATATCTGGAGGCCCTTGGCTCTGAGAAGTCCATATATATGGAGATGATATTCTATTCTCTTCAGTCTTGATTCCGTAAGGACTGCTGCCAGATCCCGCCCTCAGCCCCATACCACATTTTCACTAACTTATATCCGTTCCAATCAAGACTGCCCCTTTTGTGTTGTACAGATGAAATAAGCATCCTTCTATTTCTTAATAGATAAGTATGATCAGAGAGCTCCTACATGTAAATACAGAACTATTTCTTTTCTAGATCATAACATTGAAAATGGTGTCCATACTTTATGGGCACCTGTCTTTACAGTTTTTCTTACTAAATACAAACATATAAATTGGTTATTTTTTAGCACAGAGACTTGTGACTCATACTGTATTTTTGCACTTAAAAGTCAAATTATGTTATTTTTTAAAATGGTGAGTAATCAGAAAGGATATAGAGCAATGTGTGTTTCTGAAGCGCATTAGCAACACCCCAATGCAAAAATAATCAGCACACTTAATTATGTCCCACTCAGCGGGATTCTTGATTCAGGAAAATTAAGCTGTTTGTTTTCAACTGTCTTGTGTTTTAAATTGCCTTCACTGATGTATAAGCTGTTACTGTACATACAAGTTAATCCTCAGTATTCACAAGCAATAATGGTCAGCAGAGTTGTCTTCAGAGATAGCAGTGCTGAGCCTCAGTTGGAGACTGTTTGGGAGCAAAGTGTCCAGCTCATTCAGAGCCTCCAAAATCAACGCAAGCAATAATTCCACTGTAACTCAATTATAATTCTTCTCCTATGCTTCTGAGATCAGAGGGTAAAAGAAATCATGGTCTTAAAAACAGCCTGAAGAAAAACATTTTGGAAAAAGAAGTGAAGTTAATCTGAAGTCACAAAATCCTGATATTCTGAGGAAATCAGAGGATTGTGTTCATACATTCTTTTATGCCTACCACCCCTTTGATGGATGTTGTTAGCCCAAATTACATTTTTTTTTTTTTTATATCACAGAAGTTGAATAGGATTTATTGCATCACCAAGGTAGGAGGAAGAACCGGGCACATACATGTTTGGATCCTGTGGGTTTGACACCTGTTTGAAAACAACTTACTGGAAAAGATTTTTATCCCAGGATTTTTTTTTTTCTTCCCAAAGCATATCTAAATTGTTTACTACCCAGGGTTGGAAAGGGCAGGCCCCTGTAGTCTTTCTTCTCCGGTTGCCCTTACCACACCCCTTCCCGCCTCTACTTGGTTCACGACAGTTTCTGAGATGGAAACTCTACTGTTATTCAAACTGCCATTGATTGTGAGAACTCTCTGTCCCTTGGGACCGTCTCCTAGAACTCCAGTTGTCTATCGTATTTGCTGCTACACTTGTACAATGAACTTTGCCTGTATTGGTCGATTATAATCTGATTTACAGTTCTTTATCTCTAGGAGGTTTTTGTCATATAACTTGACCCATATGTAGAGTTAGGATACTTTATTTTAGGAGTGTACCATAAAAGCACACTGGTCCCTGTATTCTTTTTATTATCATGTAGGTTTTGAATTTGTGTTGGCTTCTTTTTTGTTCGTTGATGTTTTGTTTCTCTTTGTTTTAAATTAGAAATAGCAGAGTGGGAAAAATCTATAATCAGGCCAAACTTGAGAACTTTCCCTGTGCTTCAGCACTAGAGTTTCTGCTGACCGTATGTTCTCAACAGGGGCACTTTTACTTTCTCTTGTGCATGTATGATTGTTCTGTTTTGTTTTTTGCTTTTGTAATAATGAAGCAGAAGAAAAATGCAGTAGTGGGTAAATGACTGATTACAAACATGTTATGCAATTTTATTTTATAAAATTGAAGGGGAAAAGTTAAACTCTCTGTAAATCATTTCTTAGCTCTGGTAAAATGCTTATATTACTCCTCTAAAACCTGCTCAATTCAGGCCTTTGTCTTTGTTAAGTGCCTTTTTTTTCTTTCTTTTTTCCCCCTCTTGAAAGTGTTCTCAGATATCCTTAAGTACAGGCCACAATAAGTCAGGGGATTCAGGAGGAAGAATCTCAAACTTGCCAACGTCATGTCATGCTGTCATATTCTTCCTTTTCTTTATATGTATAAGGATATATGTGTAAAATACATACATATATATGTGTATATATATGTATACATATGTAATATATATATAACTAGTAGCTGCTGTACCATTGCATCCTTTCCAAACACACCCCTTTCGATGTTTGCAAAACTTCTGGCTTGTTTATTCCATTGCTTTTAGTCAATTCAAATGGGTAGATTGGGAAATTGTCTTTACACGAGATGCTATCTTCCCCCTTTGAATATCTGTTTGTAGAAGTTAACAAAAATACATAAATATAATAAGTCATTTATTTCATTAAAGCAAATTTAGTGGACTCATTGACGATCCCCGGATGTAACCCACTACTCTCTGCCCTTCAGACTTGGCAGGAGTAGTATTGGAGAAAGCATTGGAATAACAAGCGTCTTTTGAGGGTCAAGTTGATAAAGGTGCGCTGTGGAAGGCAAGGCTAAAGACGCGGGGGAGCTAGAGTCAGAAGCTCGCTATTGTATCTGAGTAAGTTTTGAAGGAAGTTATTAACTTTGTCCACATTAAACGTGCATCGTATTTTCTTCTGGAAAATGATTTTCGAAGAATTCATACAGCTGCATATCTGTGAAAACGTTAATAAACTTAGTCTTCAGATACTCATGTAAACACTCATATAACCTATAGCATTCTTGAGCGATCTTCAGTTCTCTTTTCATTTGCCAGATAATTACATTCGGCTTAATCTGATTTTACGGCTATTTCGATTTCTCCCTTGAGCAGACTAGTGTAATCTTCAGTATCTAAGATTCATCTGTTTCTTGTTGAAAACAGACGTGACACATAAAGGGAGACTAAGATGAACCAGTCCTCAGAGCCCAGTACAAATATATCTAACAAATGCCCCCTTTTAAAGACATTTTAATTGGGAAGAGGAGACTGGGGCCTAACAGAGAGCAGCGGCTCCTGGTGGTGTTACCGGATAGCGAAGCGCGTATCAAGCACCTCAGCTCAGACGTGTTACTCTTGAATTACTATATTTAACAGGGGGAATATCGTTTAACCTTCGTGCCTCAGATTACCCATTAGAAAATTGGGTATAATAATATTCACCTACCTCCCAGGGATATCAGAGACTTTACTATTTCAAAAATACTTTGAGTTTTTCTAAAATGTCCTATATAATGAAAAAAGTATTACCATCTTTCCACAGAGGCTAAAAAATGTTTCCCTATGATGGGTATAAAAAAGTACCATATGATTTTTAAGTTTAAAGAAAGATCACTGGAATTCTACTTTAGATGCATATTATTTAAACGTATTTGTGGTGGGATTAAAATGGTTAGTTTCAGGTTAACAAGGGTTGGGGGGAATAACACTAAGTTTCTTAATTATAAGTAGTTTGTGTTTGTTTTTTTTATGATGTTAACATGTGTGATTTTTGCCAAGGTTGTGGAGCTACAGCTAGGTAGTTTGGATGATTGGTTATTGGAGTTGATAAATGATCCTGCAAGTTTTATCTGCCTCCCTTTTCCATCTTCTCAGTCTAATTTCCTTATATCACTTGTCTGGTGGTGGATAGCTAAGCTTTTAACCTTCGAAGAATGAACGGGCGTCTCCTCATTCTTGTACATCAGAGGTTGTGTACCAGTTCTGTCACTGCCGGTCTACCTAGCTTCGTGCCGATGGGGCAGGCACGACACACAGTCAGCTGGGCAGGAAACTGGGAGGGGGAGGCAGGATTCACTTCTTAGCTGGGACGCTGGGTGGGAGGGGGTGGGGTAGAAGGAAACATGTTTTGCCCATCTCTGAGGAAAGAATGAAGATCGTTTTATCCCACCTCTCATCCTGGCATGTTAACTAGTGATACTTAGAATTTTCCTTTATCATTTCAAACACCAACAGCAACAGGAAAAATGGATGCTGCGTTTGTAGTTGGGGCTAAATGCTAAGCAACAGTTGTTAGAGAGTGTGTGAAGACTTAAATTACAGCACATATTCAGGGTCAGGAAAGAGAATGTAGAGGGTGAGGAACAAATTACCCAGCTCACGTGAGTCAAGAGAAAGCACCAGGCCCAAGCAGACAAAGCATCTGGGTTAATTCCCACAATCGGCCAAGGCCCGTTTAATCTCCAGCGGTAGGACGTTTTTGTCTTAAAAATCACTTTTTGGTTTTTCTTTGCTTTTTTCAAGATAAGGCCTTAGTTAGTAATCTCTAAATATCAACTATGCAGATAAACTTACTCTCATTTTCCACATTTTCCCTCTTTTTCCATTCTTCAAATACAGCTGTTAAAGGACTTCTACCCAAAGAAATAAGGCATAAGGATTTTGTTGAATGTGTGTTTGTTCCTTTAGGGAAAATTAACAGAAGCATAAAACAGGTATTTTGTGTGTTCATCTATCCTAAAATGTGAACTTTGTATTCAAAAATTTAAGTATAGATCCTTTTACTGGTGCAAAACTGTAGTGAGAATCATGGAATGTCTTTGGGTTGTTAAGATGAAATCATCCCAGTGTTCAGTTCTGAGAAAGTTCTAGATTCTGTGGCACAGTGTTCAGGTTTGTAGAGCTGAACAGTTGGTCAGACTCTAATTAACAATAGCTTTGAATATTTGATGTTGAATTCCTTCTTTCTTCCTTCTTCTTACCTCTAGTTTGAGCTCTAAGCTAACCATTTCGTCAGCCATGGCTACACTAGAATACCAGTTGCATTTTGTTCAGAGTCCAGCGAGGAAAGGTTAGACTTTCACCTCCTTTTCTCACTCACTCTGGCTGTCTTTCCCGGGTCTCCACTGCGTTCAGAAGTGAAGACTGCAGGCATAGTCCAGGACACTGTCCCGACGCTGTTCCAATCCTAGCACAGACTCTGACAGGGACTCGTAGGATTATCATCAGACTGCCTTTGAACAACTTGATAATAAAGTACATTTTTCTCAGATACTCCCCAAGTATCATTTGCTTGAAAGTAGCTATTTGTGATCTTTAATTTCTTCATACTGTAATTCTTTAACTTCTGAATCTTTCTTACATATTGCCATTTATAGTGGGTTAGCAGTTTTCTGAACTGTTTCCCAAACAGGTCAAGGATGCTTTCAGAAACTTCAGTAGTATAATAAAAGGGGTCTATATGTCCAGGATTTGGAATCAAGTTAGTTCACTGGTGACTGGACTTGTTTTTTCTCTTCTCCCTTGTATTAAAAAACTAGATTTCTCTACTACTATACAGTGTGGTTGCTACAATTCATGGCTCCTCTTGATACTTTTCAAGGTTATTCAAAAGAGATGCAGACCTTTGTTAAGGGCTCTTATTTCTCATAATACTCTGCCTTGCTTATTTTCATATACTTCCCCTGGAATAAACCTGCTTTGCAAAGGTCTGCGTCACACAGGCCATATAAATTCTTAGAACCAGTTTTATGTTCCTCAGAAAACTCTGTACATTATTTTTTCCCATTTTGCTAATGATAATATAATTCTATTTTATCTTAAATCTAGTTTTAAAATATTTTATAATAGAGCACTAATGGAACCCTAATTGAAATACAGAAAGGATAACTATTACTCAAGATAACTTGGAAATATTTCTGTTTTCAAGTTAACAACTCCATCTACCCTCTAAGCACATTTAAGAGTCAGCAGTAACCGAGACCAGCCAGTCGGCTTGTTTTTCTGTGTGACAACCTGCCTTTACTTTGTCAGACCTTACCTATCTTGTACTCTCTGTCCTTGCGGCCATAACCTTTCCTCATTTTTTTGCTGTTCTGTGCTGTTTGCAAGGTTTGTGTGCCCTGGACCAGCACATAAGAGTTTTTCTTTCCCATGCCTGCAAAACTACCAAGGATTACCCTGATTTTGGCTAGGGACACTAAAAAACAAAGAAGTTATTCTCCGCTGATAAAAGTATTGCTGTTTTATATAGTTAGTTAGAAAGTTGGCCATCTTTGGCCGACTTTTTAAATCCTGGCTATGCCTACATAATTAATTACGTATACCATCTGAGACCTTCCGATAAGCAAGGGGCCTCTCCACCAGTAGAGGCAGGTTTCCAGCCTACACGTAATTTCCTCTGATCTATGGCCAGCCACAGAAAAGATTCAAGCTTTGTACTGTCCTTTATGTTGGCTGTCATTGAAAAATTTTATTATAGAAAGTATCAGAATTATCAAATTGTCCTTAAGAAGAATATGTGATCTGGGCCTTGCCCTTGTATTTTGCTCACTAAAACATTGTCAAGCTTAAAAGAAAAGGAAAAGAAATCTCTGGCTGGTGAGAATTTTGTGCCCCAAATAATATGTTAATCAAAGTCTACCAAGGTAACTAAGTGATGGTGTTTTCTCTCATTTATTACGAGCAAGAAAGTTTATTTGCAGTTGTAAAATTATTGTGGGACTGCAGACCTATTTGTTATAACTGATTGGGAATAAGGATTCTGATTTTTAGTCTGGGTAAGCACATATTTCCAACACTTGTGGTATGAATTTTGATAAGGGAAAGACTTTTGTTTGGTAATAGACGGGAAAACAGGACTTACTGATACAGTGAATGTTCACTCCGTAGAGGAACTTCCCTCCAGGTACACATCTTCCTCTTTTGTTAGCCGCCTCCACACTTGACAGAGATGCCAGCATGTTCCACAGCCGATCTTGAAGGAAGGAGCCCCAGTAATTGCAGCTTCTCGGGGTGAAGGGCACTGACGGCTGTCTTGCATTTGTTTCTAGGGAGGTGCATTTTTGCTAACTTGAAGGGATATACTGTATTTTAAATAAGTGTGTGACTTAATATTTTGGGATTTTTTTTTCCTCCTTTAAAACTGGACCTGAACACAGCTTTGAGTTGATATTTGTAATAATCTCAGGACCTGAAAGATTGTAGCATTTAGTGTGTCTTAAAAATTATGTACTGTACCAGCCATGGATTTTTGTAAATATTACCTGTCTCCCTTTTTTGTATTATTTTAGTAAAAAAAATAATAATAAATTTAAATAAAAGGGGGTGGCGATGACATGTGAATGGGTGTGGGTGTGTATGTGTGTGTGTTTGTAATAAGGCTCTTTTGAGACGAACTGGTGCTTGTTTAATTTCCGGCTCTGATTAGAGCAGGAATATGGACAAACTGCTGCTACTGAAGCCTGCACTGAGCCTGGGTATTTCCATTTTGTCTTTCCCCGTGGGTGACTGAATATGGGCTGCCAGGAAATGACCAAGAAGTTAAATTCTTCTTCCCGCTGCCATCTTGCCTTTGCATTCTCTGTTCTGCACACCCTTTGAACTTCAGTGGTAAAGCTTTCCAAACTCTGGGTGGTTTGCTGGTCTCTAGTTTTTAGAGAGCTCTTGTCACTATTTTCTAAGAAGAAAGAAGGACAGGTAAATTTTTTTAACCAAAAAATAATCACACATTTCATAAACCCTGATGAATTTTGGATATGTGAGAGGGCTTAAACATTCCTAAATATGGACCTGTGAATTTAGTAAATTAGCCCCATGGATATACTCCTTCAGTGCAGGGAATTTTTTTTTTCTTCTCTTTTCTTTTTTTCTTTCCTTTTTTTTTTTTTTTTTTTTTTTTTGCAACAGCCTTGCTCATATTCCAGGTGTAGCTAGCAAACCCCTGTTTTAAAGCAGGAGCCTTATTTGATTCAGTGTAGATGTTTCCTGTCTATTCTTCTGTGACAGGACTTTTACATGAGTGTTTTTTTCTTTTTGTATGTGTTATGTGTTGTATTAAATAAAGAGGAATGTACATATTATTCTCGTGTCTGTTGTATTATTTGGCTAACTTGGGTTTTAATACCTCATTCTTACCCGTAGTGGTTGAGTATCTTGTCTGTATTGTGCTGTGTTGGGCACTATCAGAAACAGAAGTAAAGGGCAGGGTCCCCACCCTGAGTGTATTTACAAACACTTTGCAATCTCATGACAAGTTAAAAGATAACAGTTCAAAATTTGTCACAAAGGTGTGGTCCGTTGCTGCCTGACATATGAGTTCCGAGCAGGGAAGAAATTGGACTGGAGAGATCTGGGAAGACTTTGTCAATTGGGTGGCACTTGAGCCGGGTCTCAGAATAGTGGGATTTGGCTAGGAAGAAGGAAAAGGGAATGTCTGAGCAGAGTCAGGAAGAAGCAGGAAAGAGACTAGGCTGGTGTGAGGTGTACACTGGGATTAGTAGAAGCCAGCCTGGGAGTCCTGGAACACAGGCTCACTAGCTTCTTCCTTTGGGTTATAGGGCACGGGCGCGCGTGCGTATGCTACCAGGGTCAAGGCTTGAAATGCAGATTTGGGAATTATCTGCAGAAGTGACCATCCTTGGGGCAGCTGGCTGGCTCAGTTGGTAGAGCATGTGACTCTTGATCTTGGAGGAGTGGGTTCAAGTCCCACATTGGGCATAGAGATTACTCTAAAATTTTTTAAAAATAAAGACCAAAAAAAAGAAGTGATCATTTAAATCCTTACTTGTAGAAGACTTCTAGGAAAAGTATTAAAAAGATAAAGGGTAGAAAAAGAAGTCGACCTTAGAGCTCTGGAGAAGGAGTGGGAGAAAGGATGAAGAGATAGAAAGCAACTTGTCAGAGAAATTGAGCAGTTTGTCATTTACAGGTTTATGTGTGTATATGCATAGAAAATACGAAAAAGGACATACACCCGAAAATATAAAGAGTGGTTATATGAGTGCTTTTTCTTTTTCCTTTTACTTACATGTATTTTTGGTGCTTTATCGCGAAGATGAAGAACTTTTAAAAGGGACGGTCCCCCTGCATGGGGGAGGAGGATAGACTGCAAGTGCTTTTACTAAAAAACTTTTAAGGACAGATTTGCCAAAGCCAGTTCTTGGGAAGTAATAGCCCCTAAAGATACCTGTTGTTATTCGACTGCACTCAACTATGTTATCGCCATCTTTAAATGTGTATTAACATATTAAAGGTGTTATTGCAAGCAAAATTTTTTTTCTTTTTAATGTAGGCTCCATGCCCATCGTGGAGACCAATGCGGGGCTTGAACTCATGACCCTGAGATCAATAGCTGAGCTGAGGTCACTAGTCCGAAGCCCAAACAACTAAGCCACCCAGGTGCCCCTGTAAGCAAGGTATTTTTAAATCTATAATTTCCCCAAGCTTATTTGACCATGGAATTTTTTCTTCATGTAACTCCAATTAACAAATTATATAATAGGCATGTCACTTAGAATCCATGCTAGTAAGCCTTAGCTCTGATCATTCAAACTGGTTCTGTTTTACTATTTATTATATTCTGCAGTTTTAGAAAAGTTTCTAAGAAGATACTTGGCTCAAGGAGTTAAGGATTTCAGAATAATAACCTTTAGAGAGCCAACAAGTAATCCGGTAAAGAAATGCAACCAATCTTCTAGAGTTGAATGAAGGTCAGGTGTCCCGAAGGTGGGGTTTTTCAAGGGAGTATAGAAGAATACATGGAGCAGGAAGTTTTACACTGTCCATGTAGGCAGGAAATTGTGTCAGACCTGAGCTCTGGGACCGGAAAGTGGTTGGTAGGACACGGGTGCACGGAGCGGCAACACAAGTCGGTGATGGAGTTACTTTGTTTTTATAAGTTGATTCTAAGAGGGAGATGGATTATACAAAGATTTCTGTGCAAGGATGTAAAAGTTTGAAACCGCCTAATGCCATGTTAGGATTGGTTAAGTAAATAAAAATAATATTAAATAGAAATTTTTAAAAATAAGGAATGGCCAAGATGTCCAGGCAATAAGAAAGAGCAGTTACAAGTGTAAATGCACGTAGGCACAGAAAAATATACAGGAAGACCTAACACTCCCAAATCGAAAGAGTGGTGGTATGAGTGCTTTTTCTCAATCCTTTCACCTAAAAGTATTTTCAACAAACGTGGATGACGTGAGAAACGGTTTTTTTGTTTGTTAGTTTTTAAGAAAAAAACAGGTGGCCTTGGTTGAAAAAAGGGAGAAAGAAATGGGAGAAGGGAAAAGAAAAGACCTTGTTTCTTCTACTGAGATCCTACTAGATCCCAAAATTGGATCTGTTTTGGAGGGAAGACACACTGAACTGCTTGATTTAAAATAAAGAGTTTTGGGGGCACCTGGCTGGCTCAGTAGAGCATGCAACTCTTGATCTCAGGGTCATGAGTTCAAGCTCCACATTGGGCAAGGAGCCTACTTAATTTAAAAAAAACATTTTTTTTTTTAAAGATTATCCTTGCACTTGGAAAAAAAAAGTACCAAGTACATGGGCATACATTTAGTGCAAAGCATGTCTTTCCTAGCCATGGTTCCTATTTCTTTTTCTCAGAGCAACCACTGCTACCAATTTCTACAGTTATAAGTATAAATATATACCTGACTCTTAAACATAAATTTAGCAAACATACCCTGCTGTACCGTACCTGGCTTTTTTTCCCCTCAGTTATCTTGGAGATTTTTCCACATCTGTACGTGGGGGTCTGTTTTGTTCTTTTTGGCGGCTCACAGGGTTCCATGCTTGTGGTGTCACCACTGTTGACTGTATCTGTTTTTAATTGATGAGCATTGAGATGACTGTCGCCAGGCAAACTGTAATATCCCGTGGACGCACATCGCGCAGACAGAAGTGCATTCTGGCATAGGTAATAATGACTTGACATACTAGATCTGAAAGTCAGTGTCTGGAATCTTTGATGTTGCTTCTTTTCCAAGTAAAGCTTTGAGAAACTCTTGAGAAATGTTTGGTTTAAAAGGGTTTTGAACATTGGAAATCAAAGCAGAAGAGCTGATTCTGTCTGGGTGCACCGTGGGTTGAATTACATGGCAAGTGAGATCATGAGCTTTTTCGAAGGACAGCCCCCTCTGATGCCGATATCCTCTGGTATGTCATGAGGGTCCTTACCTCGAAAATGATGCTCTCCCCCATCAGTATGTGCCTTGACGTGGCTTGGTTTTTCTGTCTGTATATTTACCTCTTCTGTGTCCCTGGGTCTGTCCCTCTACCATTTCCCCACTATCTTTTTCCTAGTAGGTGGCGTAGCATGAAGGAGAACAGGCTGCCATCAGACAGATGGGTTCCCAAGGCCCTACTATGAAGCTGTGGCACTAATTTAGACAAGATGCTTAGCTCCTTTTAGCCTGTTTCCTTAGTTCTACAGTGATGATACCCAATGGTGGGGGCGCGGCTGAATTAGAGACTAGATGTGGAAAGCACCTAGCATAGTGCCTAGCACATACGAGCTAATTAATGGTGGCTGTTATTCTCTCTCTCTTCTGCCTTTTTTCTTAAATTCATTTCTTAAATTCATGCTTCCTCTTGCTCTCCTAATTTCCCAAACTATAGAGGTGAAGCCCATTGTGTTTTTAAAAAGTCTTTTCTTTTTTTAATACTTAAAGTACAGAAGTGGATTAAACAGAATTCTTTGATTGCAGATGTCAAAACCCTGGCTTAAAAAGTAAGAGAAACTTCTCTAAAAACTAGTCTGTTAAACAAAACAGTAAAGGGAATCTTTTGGTTCATATAACTGAGTAGTCGAGAGGTAAGCCTCGTGTAGGTGAAGCTTTCTCCAGTGATTCAGTGTCAAATTTAGCCCTGTCTCTGCGCTGGCATTCAAAGCGTCAGATTTCACAGATAGCCCTCTGACAACTTCAGGCTCTCTCTTCATGGCCAGATGGTCACTCCAGCTCCAAACTCTATGAATGTGTTGTATGTAGTTTACTTCTGCGTTATTGTACCTCACATGCACGCAATGCGTTAACCAGGGGCCTCAATTCAGAGCACGTGGTCATCATCACTCAGTACAAGAACTCATCCCCTCACTGTATTATAAATTCAGTTTCTCCTTCCTTAGTCCCCAGTCCCCTGTATCTCATAGGTGCCCCCTGCCATCCATGTATACTTCTAAAATAGTGTTATTTCGTGCATATACACATTTGATTCATACAAATGGTCTGGGGCTATAGATCTTGCTGTTTCCTACTTTTCTCATTTTCCTTAGATTTGTCCGTGTTGCTATGTGGACAAATTGTGTGTTGCTTATCACTTCATCGTATTCCGCAGTATATACCCACCACATTTTACATATCTGTGTCCTGGAGGTAGGTACCTAATTGCCTCCAGTTTCTCACTATCACAAGAAAGGCTATGGGTAGTCTTCTGCGAGTTGCCTGTTCATCTCTGCTCATTATTCAATTGCATTTTATCTTTTTGTTGTAGATAACGATCTTTTACCAGTTTTAGATGTGTTTGATATTTTCATCTGTAACCTCTCTTTTAACTTTGTCGATGAGATCCTATGGAACAGAAAATCTTAAATTTAACAGTCAGATTGATCCATTTGTTTACATGTATGTGTTGAGGGGTTTGTTAGGAGATTTTTCCCTACCCCTAGGTCACAAAGATATCCCCCTACACTTTCTTCTATTAACTTTATAGTTTTAAATTTTATCTATAGAGGTTTTTTAATGTATTGGTTTCTGGGAACTCTACAATTGTTGCTTTTATGAACGGTATGCTATTCTCCATTTTATATTCTAATAGTATTTACTGGTCTCAAGGAATGCTACTGGTTTCTGAAAGCTGAGTTTGTGTTCAACAAGTTTGCTAAAGTCTCTTACTCAAATAACTCATTTGAGGATTTTATTAGCTTTTCAATGGAGATGATCATATAGTCTACAAAAAATGACAAGTAGGGGTGCCTGGCTGGCTCAGTCTGAAAAGCATACGAATCTTGATCTCGGGGTTGTGAATTCGAGCCCCATATTGGGTGTAGAGATTGCTTAAGTAAATAAATAAATAAACTAAAAAAAAAAAATGACAGTATAATCTCCCCTCCCAATTCTTTCACTTTATTCTTATCTTAGAGCATTAGACTGGTCCTTTAGTACTATATTAAAGAGTAATGGTGAAAGCGACATCTTTGTTCCTTTGTTCCTTATCTCAATTTTCTCCATTAAGTGTGATGTTTATTCTAGATTTTTGGCATATAGTTTTTATGAAGTTAAAAAGTTCTTTTCCTAATGTTCTGGGACTGTTGAGCATGAGTTGGATTATATCAGGTGCTCTCCCTATAACACCAATAACATGATCAACACCTCCAGAAAATTTCTTAGAAATGTACTCATAATTTTTGTATGCTTATAATCTTTGATGTATCTTTGTTTTCCTCTTTCATTCTTGGTTTTGTTTATATGCATCACGCCCTTTTTCTTTTTCAGTCTTGCCAGTCTTATTCAATCTCCAGTCTTACTAATTTTTCAAGGAACGATGAATTTTATTGGGTACATACATGTTCATTATGGTTATATCTTTTTGATCTATTGTTTTTTCCACCAATATATAATGTCCCTCATTTTTCTTTATGATTTGTCCTAATGTTGTTTGATATCCCAGGTATCTATATTCTGAATAATATTCCATTGTATGAATATATCACATATTTATTTATCCATTTAGAAGTTGATAGACACCTAGGACGTTTGCACATTTTGGATAGTACGAATAATGCTGCTATGAACATTTTTGTACCGTAGTCCCCCCTTATCCAAGTGGTATATGTTCCAAGACCACCAGAGGATGCCTGAAACCGTGGATAGTACTGAACCCTATCTACACTATGTTTTTTCCTATACATACATACCAATGATAAAGGTTAATTGATAAATTAAGCACAATAAGACATTATCAATAATAACTAATAATAAAATAGAACAATTATAACAATATACTGTAATAGAAATTATGTGAATGTGGCCCCTTTCTCTCAAAATATCTTATTATATTGTACTCACCCTTGTGATGATATGAAACAATAAAATGCCTACATGATGAGATGAAGTGAGGTGAATGACATAGGCATTATCATGTAGCATTAGGCTACTACCCACCCTCTGACGATGTCAGAAGGGCGATCATCTGCTTCCAGACCATGGCTGACCATGGGTAACTGAAATTGCGGATAAGGGGGACTACTGTACAAGTTTTTGTGTGGATGTATGTTTTCACTTCTTTGGGTATGTACCTAGGTGTGGAACTCTGCTGGGTCATGTGGAAACTCTCTGTTTAACTTTTTGAGGAATCACAAAACTGTTTCCCATGGTAGCTGAAACATTTTGCATCTCTACTAGCAATATAGAAGAGCTTAAATTTCTCTGCGTCCTTGCCAACCCTTGTTATTTTCCATTTTCTGATGATAGCTATTGCAGTACGTATAAAGTGGTACTCCTCCTTTTGATTTGCATTTCCCTAATGCCTCATGGTGTTGAGTATCTTTTCATGTGCTTATTGAGTACTTAGTATATTCGTATAATTATAGTAGATAGCTAAGTATATTAAGTATAAAAGTACTTCCTCAAGGAGAGTTTCCAAAGAGACTTTGTGTTGTGACCTTTCTAAGGCCTTGCATGTCTGAACTTACCATTTTTGCATCCTCACATTTATAGAACAGTTTAGCTGGATATAATATTCTAAGTTATTTTCCTTCATCACTTAGAAAATATGACTTGATTGCTTTTTCGTCTCCAGTGTTTGTTAAAAAAAACGAATGTCAGTCTAATTCTTACTCTTTTGTGGGCTATCTGCTCCTTCTCTCTAGCTTCTAGAATTTTGTTTTTGTCTTTGATGTTCTTCAATTTCACTCTAATGTGTCAGAGTTTTGTTTTGCTATATTTATTCTGTTTGGTGCTCCATGAGACCTATGTATTGGAATCTTTTTTATCTTTAATTTTTGAAAGTTCTTATGATTTCTGTAACTATTCTCTTTCCTAAATCCGTTTTCTCTTTCTGGGACACATATTGTAGAGATATTTACATTATTATCATCATCATCATCATCATCGTCATCATCATCTCTTAAATGTTCTTTCATATTCTCCATCTCTTTCCAGTACCTTCTGGGAGAATTCCTTGAGCTGATCTGGATCATTATTCATTTTTCAGCTATGTAGCCATTCTTGTTTTTATCCAATCTGTGGGGTTTATTCACTATTACATATATCATACCCAGTATTTCCATTCGATTCTTTATAGCTGCTTATTTGTGATTATCGTCCTCCTATCTCGGGAAGGATCTTTATTATGCTTATTTTAAGTTCTTGATTTGTCTTGTTCTCTTCTGGTTTGACTAGTACAGTTTGTTCCAGTTATTGTCTCTTTTGGTGTGACTCCACTCCTCAAATAGCTGATTATTTTCACTTGTGAGCTTGTTTTTTCCAGGGTTTATAAACAGCTTTCTTAGCTGGGGATGTATCCTAAGGGGAGAGGCCAATGTGGGGCCCTGGCATGTGCTTTTAAGAACTGGGTTGGGAGCCTCAAAGGGCATTTCCCAGAGCTAAGTCCCAGGCACCAGAGTCAGAACTTGACCCAAACTGTAGGTCCAGTCTTGTGGTTATTGTTTTCTGCCGACTTGCTCACAGTGGCTTATTTCTGTATGTTCGGTGATTTTTTATTATATATCTCTAAACTTTGTAACTTCAGCTATGGGCGTTCTTTGAGGTCTACATTTAAAGTATGTCCCTCTAAAGAGTTTTTGAGTTCACTTTTTCCACGCTCCTAGGAACATTACCAACCCAGGACAACGTCAAACTAAATGTTAGCTTAAGGGTTTCAGGGCCTCAGCGGCAGGATGAATTTCAACCACAAATGCATGTGACTGGTTATTGCTGGTGGTTAGGAACTCTTACAGAAGGTTCTCCATCCTGCTATCCCACCCTGAGCTGAGATTAAAACAGAAAGGTCTCACGGATCCTGGCTGGTTCAGTCAGTAGAGCATGTGACTCTCAATCTCAGGGTTGTGAGTTTGAGCCCCATGTTGGGTGGGTGTAGAGATTACTTAAAAAATGAACTCTTAAAAAAAAACAAGAACGGGAAAGTCTCTTCTTAGTGAGGTCTGGGATAATTTTTTCATTCCCACCAGTGAGGTCAATTTTGGGGGTTCCATCATTTTGTAAGAGTTTTTTAATAATTCTTTTTTTAAAAAAAGATTTTATTTATTTGAGAGAGAGAGAGCAGGAGCAGGGGAAGGGGCCAGGGGAGGGGCAAGCTCCCCGCTGAGCAGGGACTCGGAAGTGGTGTCCTGGGATCATGACCTGAGTCGAAAGCTTAACTGACTGAGCTACCCTGGTGCCCCAGTTTTGTAAGAGTTTTTGATCTGACCTCCCCCCCATGCTAGTATGAGGCTTTCCTTCCTTTTGATGGCCTACGGCAAACTGAAATCCAGACTCTAGGCCACCAGGGATAGATCTCTTCAGGGCAAATGCTGCTGTCAGTGCTCACTTTCCTATTCCAACTCCTTTGTCACCTCTGGTTATTCTAGCTTCTTTACTGTCAGCTCTGTCACGCTTTGAAAAAGTGTTTTTTTGTGTGTTTGTTAAAATCTCACCCAGTGATTACAGTGTTTTATATTGAGAGACTTCTCTGCACATCTAATCTTTCATAATGTCAAAAACAAAAGTCCTATATATATGTTGTATAAAACAGTTGATATCCATATGTAAATATATAATATGTACATATCAATGTTTAATATAAAATTATAATGTATATGCTATTTATTACTGAATTCCATATTAACTGTCCATTCGCAGTCCGGTTCGTAGGTCAGACTACCGCGTGTCGCCCGCAGTGCATCCTGTGTCCTGGTGCAAGGACAGGAGTTCCATGAGGAGGGGTTGACAATGGTAATTTCATGTACTAAAATAGGACTCTTTCTGTGTCAGTTTCACCAGAAACCCCAAAGGCTGAGGACAAAACAATAGGCACCGAGTGTGTCCACACTCTAAAGGGAGGAGGAGCTAGATCACCCGTGCGGCCCGTGCTAAGAGATCGGGAGATGGATCCTGGGAAGCATTAGCTCCACACTGGCAAGGCTTAGCTCGGCATCCGCCCCAGGCGATGTAAGAGAATGTGAGAGGGTTTCTTTGGAAGTAGTTGTCAGTATGCTGGATGTTTCCCTTCTCCCCAAGAAGGAGAGGGTGGGGGTGCTTCCTCTTTGCCTCATGCCAAATGAGGGGGCACTTCAAGTGGACCCTTGGAAGAGCTTGACACATCCCGTGGAGTTTGAGGGACACGGCGACCGGTGTCTGACTCACTCCTAAAAACCTAAACTCTTCAACCCTGAACAGCTCTTCAAACTGTCGGGTGGCTAGCTCCTTGAGAAGGCAGAAGAGGAGAGACGGCTGCATTCGCAATGGCTTGCACGCCCGATATGGTTTTCAAGAAAGGGAGTGAGGTGTGGTCATTTTAAGGAGGAACCCGGCTGAAGGGAACCCCTGGAGGGATGAGATGACACCAGCAGCGGTGGGGAGGCTGGGGTAGGAATCCTAAGGAACCAGAGAAGGCGTGGCCTGCAGGGGAACTTCTGGCAAGAGATCCCCAGGGATGGACAGAGTCTGGAGAACCCGTGAGAAAGCACGTGTCCGGAAAGCAACCCTGGAATCTGCTCCTCCCAGAGGACACTAGCACCAGGTGACACGTCTGCCGCTCGAGGAAGGAGAACAAGGCCCAGAACAGCAGCCACTGGGAAGAGATAGTGTGTGAGAGGTCAGAATGACACTGACCGTGACCCCCCTTCTCCCTCAGACTGCCAGGCTGGGGAAGGGGAGAAGTTTAAAAGTAACTGACATGTGAAGTTTCAATAAATGACCGGATGACACTTGTCAACACCCAGGAAAAGAGACTATTTCTGAAATGATGAGAAGGAGGAGAACTCTTCAACCTGTTTGTTACTTTACAGAGACTGGAAAAGCCAGCACTTTCATCGAGGCAGAAGGAAAAACAAAGCAGCAGGGCAGGTTTGTAGGGGCACTCTGAGAACATAAAGTCGCTTTCTCTTTATACCTGACAGGTCTAGCGTGTTCCACAAACAGGCTGCATCTGAGGAGCGAAGAGCAGATCAGGCAGCCGGAGAGGTTGGCCGTGTCCTCCACCTCTCCCTGCTCATTTTTCAGCCTACGGCAGTCTCAGCCAACAACACGGAGTTCTACTGGGGTGAAGTTTGGAGTTTTAATGTTATATGGACTGGACTTTTTTTAAAACCAAAGAAAAAAGGCTAATCGTCCTGTTATCTCTTGGAATAGCTGTGTGAACCACCCACAATCTCATGCTGGAGAGGAAGAATTCAGCTAGGAGGTTCTCGAGCCTCGGTGGGGAGAGGAATCAAGTGCTGCCTTCTGCCTGCACCTAGCACGTCAGCCTGCTTGTTAATAGTCACACTTACTTCTGAGTATTATCATGTACTGTAGTTTATATGCCACAGGATGTTACTGGTTACATTAATATAATTACAAGTAATACCTTTCATTAGAAGAAACTACTATGTAATGCAAAGTAGCCATGAAAATCCTATAGACCGCCAAGAGACTGAGTGATTATCGTGTTGGAAAGTATTTACAAGAGTTGTCAAACTTAAAAATTAATTGCTGTTCTTCTTTTACAAAAGAGGCAGGTGTTTCTTAATTGCTCTTCTGTTCTGGGATGACGAGAGGCTGCCAGGAGGATGCTGCTGTGAGGCCCACAGTCTGTTTTCTGTTAGCCAGCGTCCATTCCCATGGCTGGCTGGGTTACTCTCTCTCCCAGTTACGGAGACCGGAATTATGGAAACTACAGCTCCCAAACTCCTCTGCCTTTCTGCCAGTGTATGCATGTGAGATTTTGTAGGTGGGAGGACAAAGTGGTATTTTTTTCTCTGGCAGCACCTAGCAAAATGGGTAGGTCATGGTAGACTTCAAGTTCTGCCCTAGCCTCTAGGTGATCTTTGAGCCCCCACTTTGGTACTCGGCGCAGCTCTGATCAGCAGTGGGGGGTCCCTGCATTTTTCTGACTTGGGTGACACCTTGCTGGCAACTTCCCTAAACTCCTGCAGTCCTTCTAAATGTGCCCGAAGCATCTCAATGCCCTGTTTGCTTGGAAGGCCTGCAGTGGGTTCTCTTTTGCTGACTGACCCCTGATGGTCACAGTGCCTACCTAGCTGGTATTGTGAAAGAAATGAACATGCTTAATGGGTCCGTTTAAGTTAAAAGTAATTTCTTAAAGCTACAAATGAGGCATTAACTGCCTTTGTAAAAGAAATTCATGCTATGACGAGAGAAATTTGAAAATCGGCCTTTAGAAATATTTATCACTATGTGATTCTGTTGCCCAAAATAATGTGTTAAACCAACATTTTCAAAATACTGAAACATATGGAATTACATTGTTTTCAATAAAATAAACAATAATCTTTCTTTACTGAGACAAATTAGGACTTTTTTACGGTTAATAAATAAAATAAAAATATTTTCCAAATATTGTAATTTCATTTTTAAAAACACCCTTTTAATTCTATTTTGTGCATATTTTTAATGTATGCACTACACTGATTCAGTAGTACACGTATATAGTTTAAAAATAAATAGAAACACAGGGGAGGCACAAGATTTTTACTGTGGTGGATACACGATCAAAGAAGTTTAGATTTTTTGACCTGGCTGGCTCAGTCACTGAGTTCAAGCCCCAGGTTGGGTGTAGAGTGTAAATAAGTAAATAATAAAATTACCCTCATTAAAAAATGAGAAATCACTGCTCTCAGACACACATCTACAGTATCACAACTGATGGAAACAAGTGCCTACACATGTATATTCTCTCAGCTACGCCCTCTTTCATTAGTCCTGGCTCTTTCCCACCAAAAATTCCCCCAGGTTCCCATAGGACTGGCCAGGTAGCCAAGTCACTGCTGTAGTTGCAGAGTTAAGACTGAAGCCTCTGGGTCTGTTCCCACAGTTTCACTGGGCATAGAAAACTTGTCCCAGAACTCCTCCTCTTCCCTCACAAAGCCTGAAGGACAGAATGGTGGCCTCACAATGGTTGGGGAATGGAGGCTGGGTCTCTACTTAAAAGTACAGGCACTGTCCCACCCTGACACGGGCACACACACATGCTCAAGATGCTGGATCCCTCACATCAGCTGAGTCTCTGCTCAAATGTCACCAAATCAGTAAGGACATCCCCAAACGCATTACTAAGCAGCATGTTGCAATCCGCTGCCCTCAGCTTTACTTTTCTCCATAGCACTCACCACCAGTTGATAAATTTGATGTTTGATTTGATTCTTGTCCGTCTTTCTAGAATGGAAACTTCGTGAGTATAGAAGTTTTACATATTCTGCTTGCTTTTGCTTCCCTAGCATCTAGAAGAGTGCTTGACTCATGGCAGATGTTCAATAAAAATTCACTGGGTGATCAAATCGTTGCTTTTGAGCCACCCTTGACCAAAACATAGGAACATGACCCAGGCCATGCTAATGAGAAGTCCTCACCCCAGAATGTGGCTCTAGGTAAAGATGTAATCCATTGTGGCCCAAGTAAAAGCAGAAAAACCACTGGCTGTAGCCAGTTTCCTGGGGCAGCAGCTCTGGTGTGCTGGCACCCAGTTCCTGTCTGCTGGCATTGTGTGGACCTTGCAAACTGTTAGCACTCGTGCCTGGTGGTGTTTTCACTGGATCGGAACTGGAACGGGATTCTGGGTGAGATCTTCTTCTGTATAGCTTCTAAGTCTGGTCTCTGGCCTTTCCAGGAAACTCTGAAAATTACCCAGCATCTTTTTAATAAGGATCCATTTTCTGCTATAACTTAAAAAAAATATTTTTAAAAATATGCTTTGGAGTCAGATTGCCTGGAGCCAAATACCAGCTTTCCACAGACCAATTAATCATGTTGACTAAACCATGAAACTATTCTGAGATTGTTCCCACATTTGTAAGTGGGTAAAATCAAAGTACTACCTCATAGGATTGTGGTGAAGGTCAAGTGAGACATTGCCTGTAAAGTGCTCTGGGACATCATCATTCACACACTTGCAATCCTAGGTTATATAACAGAAGGGTTTTGTTTGATAAACTGTTTTTAAATTGATTGCTAACATTTAAAAGTTAGGGCATTTCATAAAAATGCTGGATTTACAATTATTGAAAAGTCAGCAGCTCTGGCAACACTGGGACCACATTCCTACTTTGCAACAATGAGATTGAGCCGAAAAGTGTCTAGCTCCTTTGCAGGAGGGAGGAACCCACCTGGCTGGATTTACTCTTGTATTACCTGCCTGGTCTCTCCTGTAGGGTTTTGAGTTTGTAGCCCTTCAACTAGGAACCTAAAGATTTTCTAAAACTCCAAAATTGAGAAATTTGGTTAAATTGTCTCTATGAACTTTTTCAGACTGTTTTGTTGTTGCAGAGTAATTCCAAAACTTAGTGGGATTATTCCCAAACAATAGGCACTTTATCATCTTTAATGATTCTTTGCGTTAACTGGGTTTAGCTGGGCAATTCTCTGCTCCATCTGATGTTGGCAGACTGTGGTCATCTGGGAGTGCCACTGAATTGGGACATTCAAGATGGTTTACTCACAAGGTTGGCAATTGGTGCTGTCAGTGAAGAGCTCACTTGGAGCCATCTCATTACTCCTCCGTAGGCCTCAGGGATTTCACAGCATGGTAGCTAGATAAAACACAGGAAGTGAAAGTTGCCAGTTTTAAGGCCTGGTCTTAGACGGCCTAGAATGTCACTTCTGCTGTACTCTATTGGTCAAAGCTAGTCACAAGGTCAGCTCAGATTCAAGAGGGAGAAGGGTGGGTGGGAGGGGAAATGAGCTTCACCTCTGATGTAAAGAGCAACATATGTATGTATAAAAAGACTGCTAAAAGGCCATCTTTGGAGGCTAGTGGCTACACATAGCTAACCATTTTGTGATTATTTACTCTTTCTTAGTATAAGAATGGCTTAGAGCAGAAGAAAAAAGTCTCTTGGCCATTCAGTAAAAAGGAATTCAGAATTACTTATTACTCTGTACCACAATGTATCAAGTTATCGAAGAGCTATTTCCAATATTCTCCCACTTCCTCAGAGCTGGCTTAAATTTGCTACATCTTAGAAAGCTAAACAAATTTATATTGTTAAATAACAAAAATTCAGCTGACTAAATTTGAAAGATCTAATTGGCTTTATTAATCAAGTCGTGAATCAGGTAGCATCCCATCCAGCAAGTATAGGGGAGCTCCAAAGGGCTACAAAAAAGGAAAGGCTTTTTAAAGATAGAAATGGTTGAAAAAAGGAAATTATTAGCTAAGAATCCATTGTTTTAAGCAATGCCGCCTTTCTAAGGGGAAGAGAAGGAGTCTATCAGTCAATTTCCTAGTGCGGACCAGGAAATTTCCATACTGACTGGTTATAGGTTCCATTTCTGGGGGCTTATAACTGCGGTCAGGTTAGGTGTTAATTCTTGGTTTACTGACTTGGGGCCTTAACCTAAGTGAGGCCATTTTCAGCCTGTGGTTTTCTCATTAAAAATATTAAGAAGAGAATAACTGATAACATTCTCCCCAACCCCTACTGCAGAACGTGTCTTTTAAAATCAGATACCTGTGAATTATAGGTTGATACATCTTTTATGAATGTCACAGGGAGAGATTAATTCATTCACATTAAGTCATTCTAGTCTGGCTTCCTCTAATGTTGATTTTGGGTATCAGGATTCCACCCAGACTATGAACCATTACCTCCAAGTTGGCCACAGCTAGAGCTGGTGGACCCTGACAGGGACCCAGGAGGAGGGAGCTGTATAAATGGGAATTCAGGGGTGCCTGGGTGGCTCAGTCGGTTGAGCATCTGCCTTTGGCTTGGGTCAGGCTCTCAGGGTCCTGGGATCCAGCCCCCCATCTAGCTGAGCCCCCATCGGGCTCCATGCACAGCAGAGAGCCTGCTTCTCCCTCTTCCTCTGCCCCTTCCCTCCACACTCTCTCTCAAATGAATGAATAAAATCTTTGAAAAGGGAAAAAAAAAGTGGGACTTCAGGAGGCTGAGCAGTTGTATCCTGGCTCATGGGGAAGATGATGGAATGGAGACACAGGTAACCTACTTGTACAAGGTAAGATTAACATGTAATCTAGAGATTAGTGCTCAGAGGTGAAATGAATCATTTTAACTTTACCATATTGCCCACAAAGACCTAGAGCAGTGCTTGACCTAGACTTTCCAAATGGAAGCCCAAACGGTATATAGGAATATTAACGCAAAATGGTTAAACCTCAGGCAGAAGGAAGAACAGAGGAGTGGAGAAGACAATGAGAGAAGTCGGGACACCCGGCGCAGAGGGTGTGAATAAACGAAGAGAGAAAGATGACGGTTACGATCCAGGCAAGGGTCCAGTAGTCCCAGGGGCAAGGGGGAGCCACCGCGAGATTTTAAACGAGGACTTAAGGTCGCTGATACTCAGAAGTGACTTGTCCAAGTTGCACAATTAGGAACAGAACCAGAAAAAGACCTTCCAATTATTTCTAATTACCTAATTCCTAGCGAATTAATAAATTCCCGCTATCTCACGTTTATCTCCGACCCGCCAATTCAGAACATAACGGACACAACCCTAACTCGCCAATGGCTCTGCGGAAATGGCCTCAGGGCTTCAACCGGAAACAGAAAGTGACCGATGCAGACGCCACCTAACGGCCAGCTGGAGGCAAGCTAAATCCGGGAAGCCGCAACACCGGAAGGGGCCGGCTATTTCCGGTAAAAAGCCGACGCTGCAGAAGCTCAGAGGGCGAGTCTCCGAGATTCGGCCAGTGTACCCAGCGCGCTCCGCTCCGCGACATCGCATGCTCACTTTTGCGCAGGCGCGGGGGCTACCGGGCAGGCAAACGCGTACGCAAAACCGTGCGCGCGCCCGTTCTCCGTCCGGCGCATCGGTGCTGTTTCGAGGGTAAAGCCTTTGGAGCTGGAGCAGGGACTCTTGTTCTCTGAACTACAACTCCCAGCATGCCTCACTCCTCATATTGGTACTAGGTGTGGTTTCTCAGGATAGGTTAAAAGGAAGCGTAAATGGTGATGACGTGTCAAAGAGGAAAAAAAATTGAATACGTTGCTGGAGCGCCTCGCTCACAGAAGCCCCAGTGGCCTAATGGATAAGGCATTGGCCTCCTAAGCCAGGGATTGTGGGTTCGAGTCCCATCTGGGGTGATTAACTTTTTTTTTCCACTGAAAATGACTTTTGCCGGTCTTAAAGAACTACACCGAAATACGCTAACAAAATTTTACTTTTTAAAAATGGTAAGTATATGTGTGGTTTTTCTAGGTGGTGGGCTACAGTTTGAGAGAATAAGAATACGCCATGTCCTCCTTCTGAGTCGTAGTGTCGTAAGATTTCTGGGAAATCAGCACTTTGAATTTTGCTATCCCCTCTAGATACCAAAACGTATCTTTCATTTTCTGTTTCATATCAACACCCACTCCCACCAGGCGTACTTATTCTCGAGACTCAGCGGCCAGCTAATGACGTTTTAAATGACGCAGGCACCAGAGAAGCTTTCCCCTAGCCCAGTCTTTCCTCAGACTTTAAAGACCTGGTGAGTTAGTTACACTCGGCTTTCGTTTGCTTCTCTCTTAACTCCTTAGGGCGCCGTTCGGCGTTTGATTAGTAAGGCCCCGCGGAGAAGGGAAGTGAGATATTCCACTACTCTGCGTTCGATGAGGGGGGGATCCGGCAGCCTGGGTGCGACCGTACCATTTAGCTGCTAGGCGGGGGGCGGGGCAGGGAGTTAGAGTGGCGTAGGGCGCCATTGGGCACCACGCTCCGAAGACGGGAAAATGGCGGCCCTAGGGTCCCCGGCGCGCACTTTACGAGGCCTTCTACGGGAATTGCGCTATATGAACGAGGCCACGGGCCGACCCTATCGCGACACCGCGGCCTATCGGTACCTCGTGAAGGCTTTCCGTGCACATCGGGTACGGAAGCCCGAGTCCGGTGCTCCAGTGCCCCTTCCACCGCGGGGGGCCGGGGGGAGGGGGGGCTTGGGCAGGGATAGGGAGCGTTGGGCCGTAGCGCCTGCATTTCTGTAACTGACCCTCCCATGTTCTGGCCAAAAAATCCAGACCCTAGGCCCTCGTCTGTGGCCCAAGCCCAGGAACTAACCAAGGACCAGCAGGACAGCAAAGTCGCCCTGGGATGGAGACGTCCCGAGGATTTCATTGGTTGGTCTGTTGGAGGTGCCGAGGAGAAAGATAAGAGTGAAGTCGAGGAGATGGGGGAAAATAAGAAATGGACTCGATGGAGAGTGTAGGGTTACTAGCTGCAGCATCTATCACCATTCTCCTCGCCCTTCCTCTAGTAGTTACTCTGAAAACCAGTTTTTGAGGCAGAAAAGAGAACTGTAATAAGATGAGGAATAATAAGAACTTGGCAGGAACTGTGTTTTACTTATGTTGTATCTCATACCCCACTTAAGGAAATTGTGCTTTGTAGAGCTGAACTAGAAACCTGTAATGAGATTGTGCTGTCACAACATTAACGTGATATCTGACCAGATATATTCTTTCCTAATGTAGCAGATAAATTTGAACATATGGGAAGCCATCCTTGGGAAATTGCTTTGTGAAATCCACACTCCATATTCCCCTTAGGCAAGAGCAGGTGGAAGCTGTTTTATTTTTCAAGTGGAGCAGCTGAGGCTCAGGGAAAATGACCTGTGCAAGGACTTGTATAGGAATAGCTAGAACCGAGGTTCCCAAATAGGGGTCTTCCATTTAATTTTTGCCTTTAGAGTTCCGGATGGGGCTTCCCAGGAAGTTGAAAGCAATCTCTGAAATATTCGTTGGAGAGTCACTTTGGGCTGTAGGGTAGGAAGCTTACTGTCTTTTGAGCAATGTGGGAAAAAGAAGAACCAGCATCTTATTGAATCTTTGATCCATGGAAGTTACAGCGCAATATTTTAGAACTAAATTTCAAAAATTTTAAATTTATATGTATATATATATTATTGAGTAAACTCTATGCCCAACATGGGGCTAAAATTCAAAATTTTCTTTTTTCTTAAGATTTATTTATTTGAGAGAGAGAGAGAGCAGGTAAGGGGCAAAGGAAGAGGGAGAGAGCGAGACTCCCAAGCAGTCTCCACGCTAAGTGTGGAACCACCACAGGGCTCAATCCCAGGACCCTGAGATCATGACCTGAGCTGAAACCAAGAGTCTAACGCCTAACTGACTGAACCACCTAGTCGCCTCTAAAATTCAAAAAAATTTGAAAGGCCAAAATGTTAGGGACTTTCAGGAACTTGACTAAAATTATGAATAAGATGCGCATGAGTCCTGTCTTTTAAGAAGCTTGCAGTCCAACTGAGGAACCATACAGCAACAACAGGAGGTCCTCATATAAAGGAGTAGTGGGATTTCAGGAGGAAAGTCACCAAGCAGGGACTTTAAATAAAAATTGGAGTTAGCAAGCAAATGGGGGTTAGGGAAAATGAGGTCCAGGTAAAGAAGCTGCACCACGAAAGCCCAGAGGTGACAACAGACAGTTGAGAATAGTTAAAACTTAGGGTGTGATAGGTGAAGTAGGTGATGTGGTAGGCAGGAATTTTAACTTCGTAGTAAATGTAATGGAGGGCCATGCTAAGATTCTTTTTTAAAAGAGTTTATTTATTTGAGAGAGAGAAAGAGCACAGGGGAGGGGCAGAGGGACAGGGAGAAGCAGATTCCTCCCATGGAGCAGGGAGCCCAATGCAGGACTTGATCCCAGGAGCCTGGGATCATGACCTGAGCTGAAGCAGACCATTAAAGACTGAGCCACCCAGGCACCTTCATGCTAGGATTTTTAAGGTGACATGATTATAGTTGTACCTTATGGAGGCAACATTATTGCCCTTGAGAGAGGCTTGGTAATGGCTCTCAAATTCCTGGGAAATACATTTGAAATTCATGCTACAAATTCCAGAAACACTATTCTGTGGAATGCAAATGAGGCTACAGGGAAATGCTTTCTATTTCTGCTGGCTCAGCGCTAACTCAATACCATCTATGCCCATTTTCTTTATCTTTTCTTAAACTGAAGGGGTTCATTTAGGGAGGAACCTCTGCTTTCTCCTTAAAAAAAAAATACAGTTTTCTTTTACTATTTTTTTTAAAGATTTATTTAATTGAGAGAGAGAGAGAGATATGGCATGAGCAGGAGGAGCAGAGGGAGAGGGAGAGACAAAACTCCGAGCAGAGTGGCACTCTATCCCAGGACTGTGAGATCGTGACCTGAGCTGAAACCAAGAGTCGGATGCTTAACCAGCTGAGCCACCTGGGTGCCCCAAGTTTTCTTTTTCATTTGATCTCTTTTGGTCCCTTGTTACTCATTTACTGCATGTATTGTTGACCCTTCTCTCCTGACTCATGCTTCAGGTTCGGCTGAATCAAGATCCCTATTCTCCTGTCCTACACGAATGTAGAATTCCTGTTTCAAATCCTATCAATTTGGGCTTATATAATAGACATGGATAGTACCGTTTGTTGATGTTTGACATTGGTGTTGGTTGCTCATAAATTTTTAATTATAAAAGTTAAATGATTAAAGCAGATGAATTCTTTTTTTGGAGCAGCTTATGAGTGCCATTTTCACATATGTGATCTGCACATCTTTGTGTGTGTGTGATCTGCAGATCTTAAACCACACTTTCTAGTTTTCAGACTCTAACCCTACATATTCAAACAAAGATGAAAGAAAGGGGTTTGCATAGGCAGTGGTGCCCAGAGATTAATGCGCAGTTAGATATACACAGGGCTCAAGTCACTTGAAGCCATGCACACATCTGTTTCACCTTTCCTGCTGTCTGCTCACAACCTCAGAACACAAAACTAGTCAAGTAAAGGACAGTGTACTAAATCTGGAAATTATGATGAAGAGAAAACAAGGTTTGGAGTCATTGGGACTTCTGAATGGATGTAGTTTCCAGCTTCATCAGAATCTGGATTTTTCAGATAAGTACATTGAAAGCAAGTATAATTAAGTAATATGAATATGTGCCTATTACTTTTATATATAGAACCTTCATTTTGTTACTATTGAGGACAAAGCTGTTCTTTTTCAGACAAAACTTTCCATTGAAGTGAAAGACCTATACCACATTAACCAAAGTCAAATATAAAAAGCAAACTTTGATTTGTCTGAAGGCGAGAAAGTTCTCTATTTTATTCCTCAGGCGACCGTAATGATTCTAGTTCCCCATCTCTGCCAGTAACCAACCACTGAAGCCTCTCTGGGCTTTATAGTTCCCTCATTTGTAAAACATCTGCAAGACAAGGGAGTTGAAATGACTTTTTTGGTATTAAAATCTGAGGACACTCAATGAAACTCTTCAGTGTTGTAAAATTCCTCTTCAATTAATTGGAGATCAGCTTTCCCAGTCAACTGCTACAGGGTGCTTCTACATACGTAACTCGTGTACACATATACATGTTTATATTTCCTCTGTGCAGTTTACTTTCATTCTAGAGGCTTATGAAATCTCTGTGGCCCTGTATCTGAGCTGGGCTGCTAATAAAGTATGTGACCTTGCTACTTTCTAGGTTACCAGTGAGAAGCTGTGCAGAGCCCAACATGAGCTTCATTTCCAAGCTGCCACCTATCTCTGCCTCCTACGCAGCATTCGAGAACATGTGGCCCTTCATCAGGAATTTCATGGCAAGGGTGAGCGCTCAGTGGAGGAGTCTGCTGGCTTAGTGGGTCTCAAGTTACCCCAGCAGCCTGGAGGGAAGGGCTGGGAGCCATGAGAGTGGAGAGAGTCCTTGGATGCTGCCGTCATACAAGAATTTAATCATTTCTTTCAATATGTATTTATCATTAAATTTTTGTTTAAGTTTAGGGTTTTTCTCTGTAATTTTATTGACTGAATGTTTCTCGGAGGTTTCATCCTTTCATTGCATTTACTGAACTTCTTGTATTAGGCTGATTGATGCTCTTGATCTACTTCTAAAACTCTTATTATTTTTATTTTAAAAGTATACAAACTTACTGTTTTAAGTAACTCAAATGATACAGAATATAAAATAAAAGGTGTCTTTTTTCTTTACCCTTGTCCCTCCCCTATTACATCCCCATTACCAGGTGGTAACTGTTGCTAACGGTTTGGTGTGGGTCTTTCCAGCTATTTCCTATATACAAGCATACAATTTTTTATATATACACACTCTATTTATAAATACACAAATATGATGTGTTTGAGGTCCCAAAAGAAAGCAGTAACAAATAGGGTTACTGAGGAGAGTTAATGAAGGGGTATAGAAAGATGTAGGCTGAATTACAGTCAGCAAGTTGGGAAGCTCCAAGGGGCTAGCACCATTTGCGGGCTATTATCTGCACAGGGTGACAGAATCGACCCTTAGGTATAGGACTATGGCCCCCACTCAACTGCAGGCCGCAGGGACAAAGTCCAGGGAGAGGGTGGGGGAGGTGGAATGAGCGTACTGACTCTGCCTTCTAATCTCAAATTGCTCTTCCTCTAGAATTGTCTATCAGCGTGAAAGGCTCCACCATGCACTTGGCTGACCAAGTAAACTTTGACTTCATTCTGTATTCCTCTCTCCTTACTCTGCATATCTAATCAGCAATTTCTGCTTCTGCAATGGCTCTAATATCCTTTTCCCCCTCTCAGTCTTCATTGCCTCTCTTCTAGTTCAAGCACTGATCATCTTTTGGCTGAACTATTAAACTACTCTCCTCAGTGGTCTCTTTGCTTCTAACATCCTCAAAGAGAAATTATTCTGTGAACTACCAGCAAATACCTGCCCACTTTGTGCTCTAGCTAAGTTTCTCGTAGGCGTGGCTTACAACTTCTTTTTCCCCGGACTGCAAGCTCCTGAAGAGTAAGGACCGTGTCTCATTCATCTTTGTAGTCTCCAAAGCACATTCCACAGTGACTTTATACATAGCATTATTCAATATTTTGAATACGTGGCTCAGTGAGTACTACTCACGAGGAGGCCTGCAAACCAGAAGGGTCTAGTCATAAAGCCGTTCAAAACACCATCTAAGAGATTAACATGAAAACAATAGTATTAAGAGGCCAAACAAGCATTTATTTAATTAATGTATCAAAGAAATAGAAATACTTAACATTTTTTCCCTTGCTTTATTTCATGGGCATTATTATCTGAAGATGTTTTACTTTGGTAAAATGAAGAAAGCAAAAGGATTAGGGTAGGTTAATGTTTTGATTTCCTTTGTTGTTACAATATTGTATATATAATAAAGATCTGAGGAAGAATTGCCTAACCAGAGTAAGACATTTATTATGGGTTTGAAGTGATAGAGACCTAGATTTTAATCCACTTTTATAATTTACCAGCTGTGTTATCTTGGGCAGGTTAGTTGACCTGAGCTTATTCCCTCTTCTGTAAAATGGGAATGCCAACAAGGTGGCTGTAATAAATACATAAAATACTTGCACAGTAAATAATGAATGCCTGACAAAAAGAAAATCTTATTGTTTTAATCATTTTGCCACACTCTCATTCTTTTATCCTGAACCCTTCTCTTAAACCCTATTGCCACTTGTCTTCTGGATTATAGACAGGTTTTTTGTTTTTTTCACAGTTGAAATAATTTGCTCAGACCATTTCTATTCATATATATTCAAACCTGTGGCTCTTACTAATGGACTCACCAAAAGAATTAGCTGAACTCAGTTTTAGATATAGAAGGAAATGATTTTGGAACATAAACTATTAAAGATAAACTTTCTATACTGGTAAGTTCTGAGAACTGAGGTTTTGGCACTGTGTTAACTTACTATAGTCTTTTTTTTTTTTTTTTAATCTATCCATTTAAGAGAGAGCACACATGAGCGGGGAGAAAGGGGAGGTGGGAGAGAGAGAATCTCAAGCAGGCTTCACACCCAGTGGAGCTGGACATGGGGCCTGAGACAGCCAAAATCAAGAGTCGGATGCCCAACCAACTGAACTACCCAGGTGCCCCTACTAGTTTTTGATGTGGTACATACTTTATCACATTCCTTCATTTGCTGTCTGTTTTACCCTCTCTCCTTTGATTTTAACTGCTTCCTCTCAATTATAGTAGCATTTAAACATGCTCAAGGCTCTTCCACCTAAAAACAATCACAGGGCGCCTGGGTCCCTCATGCTCAGAGCAGAGGCTGCTTGAGTTTCTCTCTCCTTCATCCTCTGCCCTTCCCCATCATGTTCTCTCTCTGTAATCTTTTTTTTTTTTTTTTTTTAAGATTTTATTTATTTGAGAGAGGGAGAGAATGAATGGGAGGGGCAGAGGGAGAGGGAGAAGCAGGCTCCCGCTGAGCGCAGAGCCTGAAGTGGGGCTCAGTCCTGGGACTCCAGGATCATGACCTGAGCGGAAGGCAGAAGCTTAATCCATTGAGCCACCCAGGCGCCCCTGTGGAATAAATCTTTTAAATAAAAAAATAGGGGCGCCTGGGTGGCTCAGTCAGGTAAGTGTCTGACTCTTGGTTTCAGCTCAGGTCACAATCTCATGAATCATGAGATGGAACCCCACCCTGGGCTTTGTGTTCAGCACGGAGTCTGCTTAAGGATTCTGTCCCTCTGCCTGTCCCCCTACTCTCTCTCAGAATAAATAAATCAATCTTAAAAATAAATACTCAACCTCTTACACAAATGCCTTTATAGCAACTACCTCTTCATGAATTATTTAATGAATTTATGAATTATACTCATTTTCTACATTTTAAAAATATTTTTAGGTTTTTTTTAAGTAATCTCTACACTCAACATGGGGCTCGAACTCACAACCCCGAGATCAAGAGTCGAGTGCTTCTCTGACTGAGCCAGCCAGGCACCCCTCATTTTCTACATTTTAAAACATGAAGTAGGCTGTAGTGACGTATAATTTATGTATAATAAATATACCCATTTTAAGTGTGCAGGTCAATGAATAATGACATATGCATACTTCTGTGTAATAACTACCCCATTAAAGCTATAGATCATTTCCAGCAGTCCCAAAAGTTGCCCTGGGCCCCTCTGCAGTCAATCCCCCTTCCCCACACCAGGTCCCAGACCTGCTTGCTGTCAGCATAAATTAGTTTGGCGTGCTCAGGAATTTCATCCAAATGCAGTCCTATAGTATGCATTCTTAGTAGGCTTCTTTTGCTCACCATACTGATTTTGAGATTAATAATCCCTGTTGTTGCATTATTTTCTGCATTTTTCACTGCCTAATCATCCTCAATCCACTCTAGTCTGGTTTCTGACCCTCCACTCTACCAGAACTCCTTTGCAAGGTTACAAATGACCTTCGGGTCACTAAACTCAGTGGATCATTCTTTACCTTGCTTGATCTCTAGGGAGCACTTTTTTTTTTTTTTTTTTAAAGTAAACTCTACCCCCAGTGTAGGTCTTGAACTCATGACCCCGACATCAAGTATCTGATGCTCTACTTACTGAGCCAGTCAGGTGCCCCTCTAGGAGGTGTTTGACCCTACTGGCCATTCTTTTCTCTTGACTTTGATGACATCACATCCTTGTTTTCTTCTCTTGCTCTAGCCATTTGTCTTCAGTTTACTCTCCTGCATATCCCTAATATGTTGACATTCTTTGGGTTCAAATCTAGGTCGTTACCTCACACTTGATATGCTTTCCCTGGGTGAGATCACCTCTACTTCCCAGGCTTCAGTTAGCAACAGGCTAACTCCAGTCCAAGCCCTCCTGTAGACCTCTGTCCAGCTGCTTCAGAGACACGACCACTTAGATGATTCAAAGGCATCTCAAATTCAAAGCATCCAAAATGGACTCCTCATCTCCCCCTATAAATCTCCTCTGGTATTGACACTTGTACTCCATCGCTCAAACCAGAAAACAGAGTCATTCTTGACTGCTACCTCCATCATACCCTCAGTTAAATTATCACTGAATTAATTAGATTCTACCTCCTTAGAATCCCCTGGATCTCTCTAATACTCTAGTCCAGACCTCTTATGTCTTGTATGTTTTCCTTGAACCACTTGCTTATCCCTTGTAAATGTAGCACATAAAGGCACGTATGTATAGGCTTCAGGGCACTTGCCAGTTGTGTAGTAATAGCTTTGTATTGAAACTGAGCTACACTTTTGGTGGGTTTGTAGGGTTAGGAATGCAAAATGCAAATTGTAGGGCCCACCAAGGTAGGCACTCTAAAAAGTCTGCATCCACTTGAATCTAGAACCCTGAAGTTCACCCTCAAGAGGAGCTGTAAGTAAAAAGTCCTTGCCAGGATTTCAGCCCAGAGTTTTGTCATTTTGGTGGTCAAGAGGAATTGAGGCCTTGAACCTTATGGTGGTCCTTGACTAGTAAGGTCTTCCGTTTCCTATTAGACAAAAATAGAAATCTCTGGAGGAATATAGCATTATATCCTACTTAGACATATAGTATTTTTTCAAATACATTTCAACATATAAAGATAACTAGACACACAAGAAAACAAGACTCCATAACTGAAAACTAGGAGAAGCAACAGACAACAGAAACAAAACTTCAAAAAAGTTCAGATAATTGGATTTAGCAAACTTGGATTGCAAAACAATTATGTTCACTAGGGTCAAAGAATAGCCAGGCTTAGAAATTTTAACAGGGAACCAGAAACTATTAAAAAATGATGCAGTAGACTTGAAAAAGAACCCAATAAAAATTCTAGAACTGAAAAAATAAATAATTCAATTGACGGATTTAACAGCAGACTAGATACAGATGAAAGACTAGTGAACTATAAAATTTGTCAAAAAAAAAAATCAAGAAGGCAGCTTGGCAAGACAAGGTAGAAAATGCAGAGTAAAGAGGGGCACAAGGGGCACTTGGGTGGCTCAGTCAGTCGACTGGCTGACTCTTGATTTTGGCTCAGGTCATGATCTCGGGGTCCTGGGATTGAGGCCTACATCAGCCTCTTCACTCAGTGGGGAGTCTGCTTGGGATTCTCTCTCCTCTTCTCCTCCTACTGCCCCCCCCCCATGCACTCACTCTCTCAAAATAAATCTTTAAAAGCTGAATGAATCCTGAAAGCAGCAAAAAATCAATCCACACCCAGATACATCATAATAAAATTGCCGGAAACCCAGAGCAAAAAGAACAAAATTTTCAAGCTGCAAAGGAGTGACAGACTTCATAGGAGCAATGGAAGGTAAAAGGCAGCAGAAAGATGGAATGTACATGCTGAAGGAAAGTAACTTCAAACCTAGAATTCTATACCCAATAAAAATACCCATCTAGAATTAAGAAAGGCAAAAGAAAGACCTTTTCAGATCAACAGGAATGGGACAGTTCCCCACTAGGAAACCAACACAAAAACAAACTCTGAAGCAGGTTAGGCAAACTTCTGTAAAAAGCCAGATAGTAAATAATTCAGTCTTGCTGGCCATACAGTATGTTATCTGTCACAACCACTCAACAATGCTGTGGTAGTGCAAAAGCAACCAGAGGCAATAGTAAATGAATGAGCCTGGCAATACTCCAATGACACTATTCAGAAAAATGGGCAGTGGGCTGGATTTGGCCTGTGGACTGTAGATTGCTGACTGCTGTCCTAAAGTTTAAACTTCAGACAAAAGGGAAACGATCCCAGATGGAAAGGCAGAGATTCCAGAAGGAATGAAGAGAAAAAAAATGTGGCAAATAAATGAACAGTATGGGAAGTTTGGTTTTAAAAAACATAGAACTAAAACACATGATAACAGGGGTATATAACTTTAGGAGAGGTTAAATGGAGTTAGTTTTCCAGGTTCTTTTTATTATCTGGGGGAAGTGAAAAGGTATTAAGAATGCCTATTATAACTTTTAGGGTAACTACCAAAAGAATAAAAATAAAATAAAACTTCCAAACTACTAGAAGGGGGAAAATGGAATGATTAGAAAGGAGGCAGGAAAGGAGAGAAAACTGAATAGATGAGACAAAAGACAAAATAAGAACATTAAGCCCAAACATATGAGTAATCACACGAATATAAATGAATGCTTCAATTAAAAGACAGTATCTGATTAAATAAAAAAACCAACTATATGCTGTTTTTAATAGACCCATTTAAAATGTAAGCAACCAGAAAAGTAGGAAGTAAAAACCAAATTCTCTTCATTAACACATTAATTATTCAACATGTTAGTCTACTTCGCTCCTAAGGACATTGTTTTTCAGAAGATCATACTGTATATATGTATATATAATATACCTCCCTCTAGGACAGAATGATTTGTAAACTTTTATTGTAAATTGTTTTCAATGATATTCATAGTTTTGGAGTGTTGGCATTTTGAGTTCTTTGAATAACTGGAGGGAAACTATTTTGTCAGTTACAAAAGACAAAGTAATTTAAAAAATTTTATTGGCCCAATATACATTTTAGTTTTGTTTTTTTTTTCAGTAATCTCTACACCCAATGTGGGGCTTGAACTCACAACCCTGAAATTAAGAATCACATACTCTACTGAGCCAGCCAGGTGGCCCAATGTGCATTTAAAGGGATCTTGGGACTATGATTATTATTTTTTACTAATTTTGCTAATAGATTATAAATTCCAGGGTAATGCACATAAATTTTTAATGAAAAATTTTTGCCATTACTTCTTTTCCAAGTATCTAGGAAGTACCTATGTCTCATTTTAAGGAATTAATATTTTGCGAAAAAGTCAAAGTATCAAGCTCGGCATTTTGTTAGCTTATTCATTCCTCATAACAATGCTATAAGGTATGTGTGTTTAGATCCAGAAACATGAGATCACAAAATAAATTGCTGAAGGTCCCAGTTAGCCATCAGTCGACTAAGATTTTGAATCCAAGGTGATGCCAAGCTATGGAACACACAGGCTTCCTTTCCCACTGTCAATGCTGCTGATAACACTGAAAAGGCCTTACTCTTCAAACTTACCTCTTAAGCAGGAAAAAAAGAAAATTTCTACAAGATCACCTTTCCTGAGATTACTGCTAAATTTAGACTAACAGCGTCCCGTTACAAATAATGATAATCAATCCGAATGGGTTAGATCATGTTTCCTAGTGTATTAATTTCAGGTGATACTTCCTGAACTTGATTTATCCTAATGGGGGGGGGGGGTGCGGTGTTTCGGCTCTGTGCATAGAGGAAGGGAAACGACCCAGATGTCAGATCTCCGGGGCTCCTTTTGTAGAAAGTCAAGGCAGCAGTGGGGAAAAGGTTGAGCGTACAATATTCTGGGTGGGCCCCTGAAAACGAGTTAATCGGCCAATGAATAATTATTAGAAATACTCCTGTATTAGCTACTAAGACTGCTAACCTCAGTCGAATCGACGGTCAAGGCCTCCACTTACTTTCGACTCGGGGTAACCCTCTGGCACATTTGCTAATTTGGGTCTGGTTCGCCAGCACAGCGTGCCGCGCAACCCTAGCCCACTTGCAGCTGGGAACGTGAGGCTTGGCGCCTCGGGCAGATCCGGCTCGAGGGTCGTTTGATAACCAGAGTCTCGCGAGATCTGGGGGAAAGGGGCGGGAGAAGCTCGCGTGCACGCGCCCGAGAGCCGTTAGGGTGGGACCTCTGCCGGGCGGAGCGGGTGGAGCAAATACAGTTGGACGCCAGTTGGTGGAGCCCCCGCGGGAAACAACTAAGCGCGAGGAGCGTGCGCGCTCACGTCGCGGCGACGGTGGCGGCGAGCGGCGTCAGAGCTCGAAGGGGGGGCTGACGGCTTCTGGCGGGTGGCGGTGTTGGAGGCGAGAGCTTGCTTAGCCTGTAACGCTTCTGTCCCAAGACCCGACGGAGAGTGAGGGAACGAGGGTTGCTTTCGGGGGCTGTTGCCTTCTACTTACGCATCGTCGTGAGGAGCGCAGCCCGGACTTTCCTACAAGCCCTCCGGCTCCCTTTCCACACGCCTTGAGGCAGCGGCGGCGGCGGCAACTGAGACAGCGTCTTACCTTCCCCCACCCCTTCCCCTGTCCCCCCCGCCCGAAAGGGCCCGGTCTGCGCCCCACCCCCGCCCGCTCGCTACGCCGCCGCCATGTCGGCGCAGGCCCAGATGCGCGCAATGCTGGACCAGTTGATGGGCACCTCCCGGGACGGTAAGTGTCTGCCAGTGCCCTGGGGGTGGGGGAGGGGATGGGGAAAGCGAGGGGAAGGGGCTCCGCGGGCGTACCTGGGCTTGCGTGTGTGGCTGAGTAAGGGGCTCCCGGATTGGTAACACGAGGTCCCGGCTCCCGTCCCATCCAATCAGGGCTGGGCAGGCGGCCTTGGGGGGCGGTGACCGAGCGGATTGGCGGGAACTGCTGCCAATGGGGTCAGGCGGGGCCTGGAGGCAGAAAGGAGAGTTTGAGATATGTTGACTTGTCTGGGACGGGAAAGCCCACGTCTCTCTTGCCGTAGTCGGCCATCCCGTTTTGTGGCTGATTAGATACAGGTGGACCGCTAAAGCCTCCGCCCCTTGAACTAATTCCTTAACCCAGAGCTTTGGGATCATCCCTCGCCGCCGCCCTCCAGAGCATCCAGAGAGAACTGCCCCACCCCCACCTCCCGCCCCTTACCTGGGTCCGGAGAAAACCTTCACTATGAACCCAATCCCAGAAGTGCACTCTCGATCCCCACAGAAACAGTTCTTCTTATGGGAAAATCTGACCCAAACCATGGTTTCTTGAAGTGGGTATGTTTGGCCCCATTTTGTGAAAAGAAAAATGTTATGGCCTGTTTTTTTCCGAGAGACCTCCATCTTGTTAGAGAATTTAATAGAAGCTTTGTTCAGTAAATATTGACAAATCTTGCATGTGCCCCAAATAGAACCATTTTGAAAATGTGGTGCCCAGTGAAGTAGAATTGAGGGAAACAACGATCCTTTTAGGCACTTAGGTTAGAGTTTGTGTAGCAAATTACTAAATGCGGATCTTTTTGTCATAAAGAGAATTTCTAAATGAAAAGATGAAATGCTGTTGCTTTTTTGGTGATGATAATGTATTATCAACTTGATCTTAAATCCATGCTAATACGGAGGAAAGGTCTAGTTCAGTACTTTCTTAAAAGCAAAACACTTGCTTATTTATATATGTTGCTTGTTTAGACAGATTGTTTCCTAGCTATTAAATGCTTTTTTCTTGAAAAGTTAAATTGCTTGACGTAAGGGAAAAGCCACACATTTTTAACAGTTGTTCTTGTAATTTTCTTCAATACTTTGCAGCAAAATATGTGAGTAGATTAAAAAATATTTATTGGATTCAAATATTTTTCGCAGTACATACAGAGAATGACTTTTCAGGGTTCACAGTTAAGTTTTAATAAAAACCCATATTGAGAACTTGTCTTCATAGGTCACATAGACGAACAGGTGGAAGTGGCAAACCTACTTGTGGTTGTGTGGAGAGGAGGGGAAGATTGGGAAGGAAATGAATTTTGTGTAGTAAACTCTTGAAAGCTAACATTACTAAAAGATGCCCCTGGAGAAACTTTTACCTGTTCATTTTTCACTGTTAGATAACAATGGTTATTTTATAACTGCAGCATGTGTTAACATTGCTCCTTTTCCATAATGAAGATGGTATTGGGAAGGGACCTAATTCAGGATTTTAGCTGATAGAATAACAAATTTTTGTAATAAAAGTATGGAAATCATTTAAGATTTTACATGAACCTTTTAATCCTAAATGGATACCATTTTTGGTACCTTCCGCATGGATTGAATTTTCTAATTTTACTGGGAGGGTAGTTGGATCAAAGTAACTGCTGTCACCTGTATCACTTGATAAATTTCCAAACGAGGTAGCCAATCTAGTATTGCAAAGCTACATTTAAATATATATATATATATAAACATATATTCCTGTGTGTGTAGTCAGCAGAAACATGGATTTCTTAAAATCCGTTCTGCTTTGTATACAAATAAATTTACATTTTTTTATGTGTATGTTACCGGATTTTTTTTGCCTCCAGACTATGAGGATTTACCAATGAACTCATGTTAACGAGTCCACGATATTATTTAACTGAAATGACTGGATTTTCACTGCTGTGTTGGGCCAGAAGTAAGAAACATACTACTTTCAAGGAAAAGAAATGAATGTTTTTTTAGATATCCATATTAGTTCTTTTATGTATACAAGATAAGAATCAGAACTTTCTTTTCCTTACCAGATAATGAGTTTACATATTTCATCTTATGATTCAGGACCTTTAAAATAATTAGGATTGTTCTTTTTTTAGCATACAGTCAACTTCCAAGTTATCCAGGGGTAGGGGAATATGGATACGTTCCTGAATAACACCATATAATTTAAAACCATATAATGGAAAGCTTTGTATTGGACAAAGGAACAGCTTACAGGGAATGGTGTTGGGTGTCTTTGGCACTAAGAGGTGGAAATGGGGATCCAAGAGGTGGGAGAGAGATGGAAAAGGTAGGTAGGGGAGGGTGTGTTTAAGGCAGCTCTACCTCTCCCCCCTTTTTTAAATCATCCCAGAGACTGACTATAAAACAACTACTGTCTTCTGGGGCAGTGGGACTCAAGGTTGCAATAACCCCTCTTGCAGTAATCCCTCCTCTACCCTTAGTGTCCTGTCTTTGAGGGAATCTGAAGTGGCACAAGAGGCCTAGGGCACTGGGAAAATTTTGTTTCCCTTTCACCTCCCCTTCTCCTCCACCACTAAAAATATTTATTCCTTATTCCGCTCTCCCAACTCAGTTTTTAATTAGTTCCTTTTTAAACTCTTTGGAGATGTAAGTCTATTAAAATTACCTTATTCTGAGTTACTTAATTCAGTTAATCATATAGATAACCTAAGCTTTATTGAAATTCTCAGAAATGGGAATTTTAGTGTCAGGGAAATGGAGAGGTAATTTTGAATCACTGGGCACTCCCAGAAAGGACAGTCTTGGGTGAGTGGTGGAAGTGGGGGGCTTTGGACAACCAGAGGGCAGCATGATGGTGCTGGGAGGCTGGGCAGGGGGATGACCAGGAGGTGGGAGAGGAATGCATAAGGGTGGTGGGAGGGCCAAAGACAAACTTTGCCTTCTTTGCAATTTTGCCTAGGGCCCTGGTGGTGGCAACCGCCTGTGTGCCACTGAAAATCGTGCCGATGCCTGGCATACTGCATAAATGGAAGCAGGGTACCGCGTGAGTTGAAACATTGGTCACACTATATAAAGTTTGTATATGTGAATCAGTGTAACTCATACCCATGTAACTGGGGGTCTGACTGTATTTGGATTTTTCTGATAAGGCATCATGGGCTAAGGAAAAGAGCCCTGGGCTGAGACTCAGGAGACCTGGTTTCTAGCCCCACCTGTACCTCTAATTGTAATCTTGGGTAAGTCACTTAACCTTTTTTGCCTCAAGTTAAATCAATAATCTGTTAAATGGGAAACCAAATAATTTCCTATGTTACACTAAAAAAATGTTGAAAAATAAATATATTTTAAGTTTTTTTAGGAGAGAGGAACCATAAGTAGATATAAATTAGTATGTTATTTTATCTAAAGTTTGAGGTAAATTAAACTTTATAAATACCTTTCTGTTGTAGTTGTTAGCATTAATAGAAGGGAGAGGGATAATTTTTTCCCCCTGAACATAGTCCATTTGAAAGTAGGGAGGAGCAGCAAAGGAAAATTCAAGCAGCAATTTGAGAATTGTCTGTGTGACAGTTGGAGGAACTCAGTATCCTTGCACAGACTGTAGTTACTTTCTCTGAGTTGGTTTAATTGCAGGGATGTCCCTTAGCTAAAGCTCTTTTGCCAGGAAATAGAATTTGGTTATAAGCCTCTGGTCCTGACCCCTAAAAGGCCTGCCAAGGTGCAAGGGATAGGAATTAAAATTGAGGGTATAAATTTAGATTATATCTGAAGTTTAGAAACCAGGGAATTTACAGAAGGAGTATTGAGGACTCCATATTCTTTAATTATTTATAATCTTTAAATGGCAGAGATCATCTCTGAAAGGTTAAAACAGGCCGGGAATGGCAATCACCCCTTATTCACCCCTCCCCCCAGCCTCATGTCCCAAACGACCATTGGACTAATAGAATGTAGAATATAGAATAGAATTTTATTGCATCGTTAGTTGCCCATTATGTTTAGGGAATGTCTAGGGCAAGTTAAAGCTTTCAGATAATTGTGCCTATTTTTGAGAATAATCTTTCCAAACATACAATGATGTACTTCCTAGTTTATTAGAGTACATTTAGTCCCAATTTACTATTTTTTGCTGATTAGTTACATTGTATAGTAGTTTTATAGAATGTAAAATTAAAACTCATCCTAGGAGGTAACCTGGAAAACAGAGTTCAGAAAATCATTTACTTGTTGCTAATATAAGTTTAATGATACATAGCTGTTGAACCTGTAGGATAGTATGACATTGCTGCCTTTCTGCAAAATAAATCATTGAATCAGAGATAGAGGTAGTGTTTTCTTCAGTGGATTTTCTTCATAAAGTCATCTTTACTGTAATCTGTGTTCCTTGACTTGTCATCAACATTGAGAGCATTTTTTTTTTAATTTTTCTCATTAGCATAATGAGCCATATTTATTTCTTGGTCAGTTGTAAGCCATTTCTATTCTACTTGGATTGTTCATTTTCAGTGAAGGAGGCATAGCCTTTAATGTACAAGCACACATTTTTAAAAATAATAATGGGGCATATCTTACTCCAGAGTTTGTAAATTCTTTTAACATAAGAAATTTTGGCAGAAATAAAGTTAAATAGTAGTTAAACATCAGGCTAAATAAGTTTTGGTGAATATTTGACTTCATCAGAGGTTTAGGCGTATCAAAACACTGAAAGCTCTGTTAACATCCATATGGTGAGTCTGTTTTAAACACACTTTAATAACTAATTTTGCATTTTGAATTCTGAATATTTCTGTCTGCAGAGCAGCCCAGAAAACAGTAATAGTATCATTTCATATAATCTTGTTTTGTCCTTGGATTCTCTACAATTGTTTAGCTTTCCTCAAGGAAGCCTATGCTTGTGAGATATTCTTTTACTTTGGGTATAGAAAAAAATTGAAACAAAAAAAAAATCATTTTGTCTATCACTTGCATAAGCTCTATAAGCAGCAAATAAATGCTTTGATTTGGATAACATGTCACATAAAGAAAAATGGTGGTAAGCTGCATATTCAAGGTGGGTAGCAGGAAAGGTGTCATGGATCATGGTCTTTTAATGAGTCAGATAATGGTGTTCAATACCAGGTGGTTCGAACAGACGTTAAAGCTTAAAGTTGCTAAGAGTTCAGGCAAGTGGTGGGGTTGCAAAGATAGGTAGATGGCTTAAAATGAAGGTCCCTTAAGTGTGGGCAAACTAGGTAAATGAGGCAGATGCTCCTCACGGATGGAATTCTAGAAAGGTACATGAAATGGGTTGAATCTTAAAAGCCCAGGGCTGTTAGTATAGTCTACGAGGAAATAGAAATGATTGTTCTAACCAGCTCAGTCAGTCTACTAAGAAGTTGTAGAAAAAGAAGATGAAGAAAGTTGGAATATTTTGCTGGAGAAAGAATGAGGGAGCGAGAGAGAGGGTACATTTCTGACAGGAATCTTATGAATTCAGCACCAGCAGAAAAGTCATTCTGTTTGTTTTTGGTTTAAATTCTCATGCACTGGTAGCCACTAGGGTAGAAATTGGAAGGCAAGGCCAGAATACATCAGTCAATTTTTGTAAGGTGATTGAGGTTATAGAGAAGAGTAGTTTTGTAAAAACTGAATAAATGTCATATTTTGCTGTTCAACATGGGCTAAAGAAAGGAGTCTTTTAAGTTTTTTCTAAAAAAAAAAAAAAAAAAGCTCACTAGATATTGATCCATATGTTCTAATTTAGTTGTGAACCATGTGCAGTGATGTTTGACCTGTGTGATTCAACATGAAAAGAATTTAACCAGCTGCCCTTGCTGAGTCTTTTGTCATGTCTCCTGAATGCATGGTAAATTGTTCTGTTTTTATCTTCTTGAGACTTCAGTTTTCTCTTTCAGAGTTAAACTTTCCAAAGTTTTACCTTTCAATAAAATAAGTTGGATATTTATTGGATAGTATCTATAGTATACTTAGCTATTCATTACCTCTTTATTTTGTACTACTATTAGATTACGCAGTATACCCTTTTTTAGTTATTTGAAGGTATATTTTAGATCAGGATTGGCATTTTGGCCCACCTGCTTTTTGTAAATAAACTTTTAAATGAATACAACCATGTCCATTTGTGTACCTACTGTCTATTGCTACTTTGCCTTAAAACAGCAGTTGAGTAGTTGCAAGAGACACATATGGCTGGTGAGTTTGAAATGTTTGCTGTCTGGCCCTTTAGGAAGAGCTTTTTATTTATTTTTTTTAAAGATTTTATTTATTTATTCGACAGAGATAGAGACAGCCAGCAAGAGAGGGAACACAAGCAGGGGGAGTGGGAGAGGAAGAAGCAGGCTCATAGCGGAAGAGCCTGATGTGGGGCTCGATCCCATAACGCCGGGATCACGCCCTGAGCCGAAGGCAGACGCTTAACCGCTGTGCCACCCAGGCGCCCCAGGAAGAGCTTGTTGACCACTGTTTTGATGAGTGATTCTCAAAGTGTGGTCCCAAGACTTTAGCAATACCTGGGAACTTGTTAGAAATGCAAATTCTTGGGCCAGCTCCAGAAGTTCTGGGGATTGGAACCAATAATCTGTGATTTAAGAAGCCTTCTACATGACTCCGATGCACATTAAAATTTAAGAAACTGTTCTAGATAAATGTTTCCCAAATGTTAGTCACGCATACCACTTCGACTATTTTTAACCCTGTTTTCTGTTTGTTTAGTATTTTCTTCATGTCAACTCACTTTCTAAAAATTTAATTGTAAAATGAAAATTTATGTCACCAGGAAAATACAGTGAGAACAACATGGTATTTTAAGAGATAGCTTAGACTCTAAACAACAACAAAAAATGATAGCTTAGACTCTTGTCACATGTGCTAAACATTAGAACTTGTTAGATGTTAAGCACCAGATGGACTTCATCCTGTACTTTTAAAGTTAATCATGATAAATAATCACTAAATGATTCAGTGGTGTTTAAAATGTTGGTGAAATCCTGTTGGTGAAATCAGATAACACCTAAAATCATCTTCTGTATAAATCTCATACTTTGGAAAATACTGTTGTAGTTATTCATGTGAAAGAAAAAGCTGTTTGAACTGTACATACCCAAGCCCTGAAGTAGAAATGAATGACCAGAAGAAATACATACCTGTGAGATGGAGAGATCTAGGAGTCTCTAGAGAGGTTCATCTAGCCCGACAGGGTAAAATTACCTCATATAGCTTGAATTCTCACCTCTCTAATAGCGTTTTGGCCCGTGGTAGCCAGCAGTTCTGCAGGATTTCACCAAGCTGTTTCACAATGGGAATGTGAAAAGGTGCCTGGCTATGGGAAAGGCTACTTACAAAAAATAACCAACAAACTATGGGGGAGGTGTCTGTGGTTTTATGTTGTGGATAGGGGAACAGCAGGACATGCTTGCTAGGAAAATGGTTGATTCATCTCAGATTCTGGAAACCATGCGTTCATATTTTGAGAAATTCCCATGTTATTTAATTTGCCTGATAGTATTAAAGGGATACTGCCCTAGACATGGTGTTCTGTGTATTTACTGGCTGATGTGCTTTAGGGTATAGTAATTGTTGATAGGAATAGAATCTTTCTTTTCCTGAATACCCCCAGGTTGCTGAGTTGCTTTAGTTACTTCTTCCTTTCCTTAGAGATTATGGACACATTTGTTTCTGTTGTCTTTTGTCTCTGCGATAAAGTAGTGACATAGGACACTAATCTTAGGGACTGAAAGTCTAGTGGGTAATGAAGGTTTATACATGAGCAGTTATGTTTAAGTGATAAATTCTGTGATGCTGATTATAGGGGTCTAATTTTGCAAAAACTGTTAAATACAAAAGACTATCAAAACACCAATAGGAGGGAACAAATATTATTTTGTATATTTTCTTCAAATTAAAAACAAACAAAACATTACAAATGAAGTCCCTCTGTTCCCCTTCACAGTCACAGTCCTTTCCCCAGAGGCAATCCTTGTGAATTTGATGTGTATTCAACATGACACAGTATTTCTGCTGTGTCGTTTCAGTAGTCGTAAGGCTCAGTCTCCTTCATGGTAATCTCTGTTTTTCATTTTAACTTCCTTTATCATTGAGTTGTCTGTCACTTCTGTCCTTTGGTATTCTCATTTCTTTTCCTTAATTATTTCTTTTCTTCACTATTTTTTGATTTGGGGAGGCTCTGCTTAGCTTTTATAGCTATAGCCGACTGATGAGAATTTGTCTTTTTTGGTAAATCAGCCAATCACTTTCTGTTTGGTTCTTTTCAGCTATTTCTTCATAGCCAGAGATAGCTTTCATTACTTCTAATTTTGTGTAGAGAAAGTTCTGGATGATAGAAGGCACCAGATATCCCCAGTACAAGTGTTACTGTATCAGAATTGCAGCTCTGCAAAGTAAGTATCAAAATAGAAAATTTAGCAGGCTGCAACTTTTTAATAACTGACTTTCCTTCATGACATGTATTATAAAACAAATTCTATATAATCTGCTTTTAGAACTTAATTTTTAGGTAACCGTTTATTCATGCTTTTCTAATGTATTTCTTTAAAAGGAGAAACATGTTGATATATTTCCCACAGCATATATTCTACCACCACCCCTGCCAGTGGCCAAGACTATGCTTGTGTAATGAGAGAAGATAGTTGTGGCGAAGGGTGGAATAGAGCCCTTGGAATGTAGCTACTTTAGTATTCCTGTTCTCACATTTCTATCACCATTCTGTTAGCTCTTAAATATCCTGTAAGCTTTTTCACCTAATAGCAAGGCTGTTCCCATGTCTCATTCCTTATAATTTTGTTACATGGATTTTCATAAACAAGTAGACTGGTAGATTTTTTAAAAAGTTATTTTAACATTATTAATCTTTGTTATATTCAGTAAGAATGAACTTGTTCTAGCAATTTCTACAATGAGCATTGCAGTTTTTTAAGTATTAGGCTTGTCTTGGGGCTTCTGATAGGGTAATAGTAGTACCTATTTGTAATTATAAATCTATAGGGCCCTATGGGAAGATTAAGAGGGATAGCCTTTCTGGGCCATATAGGACCCTTATTTTTGCATTTTTCTGGGGGAAAGGAAATTTTCTAACTTGGTATGACTTTATAAGTTCTGTTAGATAGAAGTGACTTGATTTGGAAGAGACAATGCCATAATTGGTTTTTCCCACTGCCACCTTTGTCTGAGTACTCTTTCTTTCCTTATGTAAAAAATACATTACTGAAAAGTTTGACATGTGTCACGTCGTGTTAACTGTTGCAAAGCACCTATAATCATAATATGTTAAAACATGGTAGTGAGTCCTTTTACAAAAGAAATGCTATATTTTGAGCTGTATAACTATGCAGTGCATTAAACTAAGTATATTGACAATTACCTGGAGTAATAGATTTTTTTTTTAAGGATCATTACAAATGAGTTCTTAGAGATGAGCTTTAGGCTGAATTCTAAAGGAACAGCAAAGGTAGGTGGGAGAAGTTAGTAGAGTTGATGAGAAACTTTGAGAAGAGTGTAAAAGTAATCACATTGGTTTTTCAGTGTAGCAGTCACTGTGCAGCATTTTACCTCTGAAGACGAGGGTTTCCTGGGACAGGACAAGTGTCTTCCTGCCCTGCGCTAGACTAGAAATTGGCCACCGGTCTTTATATAGTTGCTGTGTTACTATGTGGACTGAGTAGCTGATATAAGAAGTGGTAATAAGAGGGTGAAACATTTCTCTGCATTTGATGATTCAGAGGGCACAAGGAAATGAGGAACTTTAAGCTATCGGTTATACACCTTTTTTTTTTGCTCTGCTTTCCTTTCACTGAAGGGGTATGGATTTTATTTCAGAGGGAATGTGCCTTTCCTGTCCTAAGCCAGTGGTGACACTTGGCCCCTAACAAGTGTACCTGTGGGGAGGGCTTTCATTGTTACATTGGAGAATATGGGAGGGCTTTCCCTCTCTTGGCCCCATTTATAAGCTAGGGGTTGCTTCCGTTTGCTTTGTGTGCTGTTGAGTTTTCTTCTGTTTCCCTAAGCTAAGCTCTAAGCTAATTCTATACGAAAGAAATACTAATTAGTTGTTTTTATAAATTGCTTGCCATTAATGCCTGATATAATATGCAGTAAAATAAGGATTCCGCATACCATTATATATGTCAAATATTACAAAGTTTAAGGTTCTTTTAATTACAATACTAAACTCAGTTCACTTTTGCTTAGCCTTCACAGTTGTTGATCACATAGCATGGTCATCCACTCACAGCTTAAAAAAATACAGGGAGCATCGGAGAGAATGGGTAAAGTAAAATTTTGATGTTTTTAAAATAGCACCTAAATCTATGAAAGTTTATTTGATTTATTGTTTGTATGGGAGGGAGAGGGTGGGTGGCACTGGAGGGGAGGGGGCGGGTATTGGGAAAATAGCATGCACCATGTAAAATGATGTCCAATACCATCTAGGCTGAAATTTTAAGTGTTACTACTACAGTTTAAGTCAGTTTCAGAAGAGGCAGGACCATAAAATAGTGGTGTTGGGATTTACAGTGGGCTTATTTTTCCCTCCCAACAGATTGAAGGGGATTTTGAGCATAGCAATATTTGAGTACAGTCTGGGGGAGGAGCTGCCTTTTTAGAGTGGCCTATCTGTATTCCCCAAGTGAAACTGCCTCAGTACCACGTTAGGCCCTGTTAACTTGCCGAGAAACTTTGAGAGGAATAATAGGCATTCCAGTTTTTATTGTACACTTGCAACTCAGGTGTTCCCAAATGCAAATTACACAATTCATGAAACTCATGAGGGGGTTGAACCAAAGAGAGAATTAAAGAAAGTTGTTACTCTGAAGTTAGTTGCTTGGTAGTAAATATTAACAAATTTGATGCTTCCATTCAAATGAAGAACATTTTGCCTACCAAAGTTCTAAATCAAATTGCTAATTCTAAAAACTTGGATTATAGTTACGTACAAAGCCTAATTAATTACTGTAGAGGTTACAGGGAAGAGAAACCTTCATGTTTTTATGGGTAGGACTTTGTATTGCTGTTAACTCAGATAACTTGGTTTAATCTCTGTCCCATTATTTTTTAAACTTTGTTTACACACTAAAATCTGGATTGAAGAAAAAAATGAAAAAATTAAGAAATCAGATTTTACCCAGAAAATACTATTCTGGCCCCAGCTTTGCTATTCCCCCATGTGTAGCCATTTGCCAAAGCCAAATTTGACTTGGAGTATTTAGTATTCCCTAAACCTTTCTGCCTTTATAAGCTTTGTCAAAGATGATATTCCAGTTTGAAATGTTCTTCTTTTCTGTGGTCTGAGTCCTATCTTTTCTTTAAATTTTGGCTTCTACTTTTTGTATGAAGCCTTTTCTAACCTCTCCATCCTTGGTGGCCATTTTAGTCTTAGAATTCCTGAAGTACTACTGTTAGACATCCATTTGGCATTCGGGTCATGCTACCTTTATTACTTGCTATTTGATTTAAATGTCCTATTTCTTTATCAACATCATGGACTCCTCAAAGGTAGAGAGCTTGCAATTACATGCCTATTTGTAACCCCATTGACTAGCACAGAGGATATATGCACTAATAGGTTTGATTCTGTGATTTGGATCCAATGTTAGTGTAAGAGTAATTTTTTTTTAACTCAGGTTATTTTTATATGAATATATGCCCAGAAAACCCAAAGATACAGTATTTGAATTCATAAGTAGTTCTTTTTATTAAAAGATTTGATTCATAATTGTTTTCTATTAATTGTAGTCTGCCTTTCCCCTCCCCCCCCCCAAAGGGCACTGTTTTACCTAGTTTCTTTTGAAAAACATGGTTTGGGCCAGATACCGTGATAGAAACCAAAATTACCAGTATTTTTATTTTAAAATTCTTTGTTGGTTTAGCTAAATTACATGTTTCATGGCATAAGCCCGAGTAAATTTATTAAATACTGCATGGTAATGTAGCCAAATTATTTTAAGATGTTAACCTTTAAATATCTTAAGTAAAACTTTAAAAATACCAATTAACAGATACTTACTTGCTAGTCCATCTCGGGATATTTCTGTATCTGAAAATTATTACCAGTTTTATTATTTCATGGTCTTAAAGGTTTTTGTAATGTGTAAGCTGGTATTTGATAGCTGTATTTATTGTGTTTGCAGTTATCAAATGTTTATAGAGCAACCATTCTTATGCAGTGAGAAGTTACTTTAAAATGCTTTTTGGCATTTATAGAAGTATGCTTTTTGTAAGAGCTCATCAGGGATAATGTTTGCTAAATTTGTATTTGGAATTGTTTATATTTTACCTGATAGCTGTGTCTTCAGGGCACATGTATCTTAATATTAGACTTAATGTTGTGATTTCTGAAAGCAAAAACAGTCGCCCTACTTCACAAAATGTTTGATTAGTGAAACTTCTAAGAACCTTGACTTTATTCTAAGGCCTGGTTTATAATATTACTGAGCCATTAGTTTGACATAGCATTGAAACAATACTGTTGTTGCATGCTAAAAAGCTTAGATATTGTAGTAGGGAGAGTCCAAGATATGTAAGGTTTTTTTTTTTTTTTCCCTATTTAAAAAAGCTACATCATCTTTAAATTTCTTAGCATAATTTGGGTACAGATTAAAAATAAGACCTTTTTTATTACATGCCAGTAAGCAAGAAACTTCTAATACATAGCATTGCCCTTCTGGTGCTAGCTTATCATAATCCCATTCTGACGTGAACTTAGGCCCTCACCAAAGTCTTTATGAATAAAATCTTTAAAAAAGCATTTTTTTTAAAAACTTCAGTTGGCCCAGAGACCATTTCCCTGAGTTCCAGCGTTGGACTTTTTCCTGTGGTCAGTCATATTCTTCTGTAGGGTTACACTTGTTAAGTCAATATTTTGAAAAATAAAACACCCTGATTTTGTTCACTTTTGTTTTCATATACAAGAATCTTTACAGTCAACATGTACTTCTAGATGCTGTATTGAAATTGCTGGCAGAGTCTATTCTATACAAACTGAACAATCTGGCCCCTTGTTTTATTTGTAAAGGTTCAATGTATCTATGCCTGCCTACTTCAATCTGCAAGGGAGTGTCAGAAAGGCCCCGCATTCGCCGAGCCGTGAGTTATCACTAACTTTTCAGATGTGTTAATGAATGTGGAACAAAAGCAGTTGTGTTTAAAAGGAAAAAAGGACCATCAAAATAACCTTTATTATAGTAGCAGGCGTGAACACTAAATGATTTATTCCAAATTGTGGTGTCAAAAATAACCTACTTTAACTAGAGACTAGCCTCTAGAAAACCTATTGTTGAACTGCTCTGAAGCTATCATTTAGCTATAAATTACTTTTCTTAAATTTTATATACCCTGATTGCAAATAAGAATGTTTTTAAGTCTTTTTTAATGGAGTTAAAACAATTTGAACAAAATCTTACCCCACCTAAAAATGACATACTTAGTTGACTTTGCATTAAGCTCTTCAAAATAAGACCATGTGAAAGGGGTAACGGCTTAACTTTTTTGTTATTCACATGTGAAAAACAGAAATAAATAATTGAATCACTTCCTAGATGAGTTTTTGGAGTGCCCCAAGCATCATGTGAAGTACAGAGGTATTTACAATCTCTTTTGGTACCAACATTTCTCGCTTCAGTAATTCATCAGTAGGTTTTCATTCATCAATGATGATACCAATTTAAGGCTAAAATAAAACACCTACATTTCTTAGGGCTTATCATCCTATGTAGAAGAAAATGCCCTTAAGAGTTTTTTTTTTTTTTCCTTTTTTTTCCCAAAGAGATTCTAAGCAAAAAAATTGTAACTAACATCTATATTTTGTTACTAGAGCTAGTTACCTTTCTTTTTCTTAGACTCTTTAAAGTTTGAGTTAGATAGGCATATTTGATTAGGAGGTTGGATGCTTCTCTTGCTTAGGAGGTGTATCGTGTTATATGAAGACAGAATAAATTTAAATGTACCCAGTTTGACCATATGTAGCACAGACCACCTAAAATTTGAAGGTACGGTACCTTTGGAGGCATTAAAGTTAACGTTTCATTTAGGCAATGTGCCTTTGTCTGACTGGTGTGTAAGTCCTTCTTCCAGGTTTGTACACTCTTAAACACGCTATTCTACCCTCTCTAACTCATCCCAGCAGCAAAAGGGAGACACTTCAGCTGGAACAAAATAGTGGAAGAAATGGCGTCTGGGGTTCAGTGGGGATTCGCAGTGTGTATGCAATGTTTGCAAGATTACTTTTTATGTTTTTCAATTAATGTAAATAATTACAAAATAAATCTGTGCTTAGTGCCAAGTAGGGAACATTGTATACCAATAGAAACTCTCCTAGTGGGTCTGCTGCAAGTCGCCTAACCTCTTGGGGCCTCAATTTCATCATCTGCAATGTGAAGGAGTTGGACTCTATAATCTTTAAAGTCCATTCCTGCTCTGTATCCTATGCTTTTCTGAAGTACTTTAACAGAATGCATTGCTTTCCCACTTTGACTATTTGAATTACATTTGCAGTACACATACTGCAACTGCATGTCTAAAATAGTTTTTCTATAGGATATTATGTAAAAAAAAACTAATCCCTCTTGAGCTGATTTATAAATAAATATATGTGTGTATAGCCACACACAAAAAGCTAGTGATAGTAGGGCTCTCAGAAAATAAGTATTTTCCAGTTGTCTAACCTTGAATGTTATTAACTTTCCTATATTACAGGAGATACTACCCGTCAACGAATCAAATTCAGTGATGACAGAGTATGCAAGAGTCACCTTCTCAACTGTTGTCCCCATGATGTCCTCTCTGGAACTGTACGTATTTATTAAATTTATCGTTTGATTATTGGTATCCTACAGAAATGAACTACTTGATAAAGACTTAATTCCTTGTCACGTTATTATGCAATCATTTTTTAAAAACCGTTTTAGAGGAGGGATTTGCATCCCTTATATTATTTATTCAGGTTGATGATTTAAATCTACAGAAACGGAATTCCTCTGAAAAGTTATTCCTGTCCTTTGCTTTATAATTTTTTCCATTCTTCAGAGAAATTTTTGAAAAAGCATTTCTTATTTGGAATATAGAGGCAATTATTACACTGTAGTTGCTCTTTTAGTTCTGAAATTACAGAATGATTTTTAAAATAGTTTTCTTTACTGTAGAACAGAGTAGACTTTTATCCAAACCATTATATGTTTAGATTTGTGCACATTATATTGTGGAAATCATAGTGAGGAAAACATAATAGTAAATACTTAAATTCACACAACTTAATTTGCTAGTATTGTTGTCACTTAAAATGCACTTATATTTCTTTTTTTTTTTTTTTTTTTAAGATTTTATTTATTTATTTGACAGAGATGGAGACAGCCAGTGAGAGAGGGAACACAAGCAGGGGGAGTGGGAGAGGAAGAAGCAGGCTCCTAGCAGAGGAGCCTGATGTGGGGCTCGATCCCGTTACGCCGGGATCATGCCCTGAGCCGAAGGCAGATGCTTAACCACTGTGCCATCCAGGCGTCCCTGCATTTATATTTCTGACTCCTAATAATGTAAAGCTCACTTAATTTAGATTCTGTATCTAGTGATGTTGGTTGACCTTGGAGTATCATCATTTTAATTGGAAAGATAAACCACATGATGATGGACCTATTTAAATGGAACAAAGAATCTGATTTTTTGACTTTGGGGTTTGGTTGAAATGATTACTCACTGCAAGAGTTTCCCTTCACAGGCTACATGTGATGGCAGAGGAGGACTAGTAGGAGCTAAACATTTAGCTGGCTTTATTTTTCATTTGCCAGAAATGACTGAAATGAAGAAAAGATTTCTGACTTCCATTTTCAGACATGATGAGTTCCTGTAGTTAAAGTAGTTTAAGTGAGTAGTTTCTTCTGGATAGGGAAAGTTAAATACGTCTAACAGATATCAAGGCATATACAATAGGAAACACTTCTGTCTTTTTCCAATAGGAAAGACTGTTGAAACTGTATTATATTAAAAGGGGGGGGAAGCCTACATTAAAAAATATATGTGATACCTCAGTTTTTTTTAAGTGTAATAACATAATCCAGATTCTGAGCACTTGAATTAGAACTATGACAGATAATTAACCCTCATTTCTGCTCTTTAGAATGTACATAATTTTCTACTGTGCTTATAAAACATTTGAAATCTGTAAAATACAGAATTATCTGTAGTATACTTTGATTCTCCACATTTACTATTGTATTAAATTCAACAGTTATTTAATGGCTAAATTATCACTTCAAATAATTTTTGAGAACAGGGTTAATTAGAGTGACAGAGTTTTTTTTATTTTTTAAAACTATAAAATCAGCCATAGCAAGACATGGACATAGTGTTATATTCTTCAGATATGCCATTAATAATAAAAATCTGACATTGTAGTTGTGCTTTACGTTTTATAATGTACATATGCAGTTATGCTCATTTATTTCTGTTTTTAAAGATTTTATTTATGAGAGAGTGCGAGCGGGGAGAGGAGCAGAGAGGAAGAGAAAGGGACAAGCAGACTCTGCACTGACCGCAGAGCCCAGTGTTGTGCTCGATCCCAGAACCCTGAAATCATGACCTGAGCCAAAACCAAGAGTCAGATGTTTAGAGGCACATGGGTGGCTCAGTTAAGTGTCTGACTCTTGATTTTTGCTCTGGTCATGATCTCAGGGTCTTGGGATTAAGCCCTTAATCAGGCTTGGTGCTCAGTGCAGAGTCTGCTTGGGATTCTCTCTCTGCCTCTACCCCCCATGCTTGTTTGTTTGATTGTGCATGCACGCATGTATGTGCGCACGCGTGTGCTCTCTGTAAAACATAAAATCTTAAAACTGTTTTATGATCCACAGTTAGCCTTAATGGTAGTAGGTGAGTATTCAAAGTCACATAGTTCTATTGATTTAAAGTAAAATTGGGACCAAACACAAGTTTTATTTAGCATGTTTTCTACTCTGTAGGGAATACTTAGTTTTTTATTGTTAAGTAAAAAAGGAGGAGTAGTTGGCCTTGGACTTTCCATCTTGTCAATTTCTTGCCTGGTGGATTTATAAGATGCACATTTTCTCAAAGTCTAACATTTCTGAAATACACATTTTAAAATGATGCTAGAAAAATTTTACCTTAATTGGTAACATTTTCTTATGGTACAGAATTGAATGGTGTGGCTTAAAATTGACAATGCTTGGATTATATTAAAAACAGTTAACAAAAAACCTTCTGTAGGCACTTGCCAGGGAAACTCTGGATGAAAATATCTCCTTTTTGTCAGTGTAATAGACCTGAATTGCCTTATGTAAGGATGATATTTAGTAGTTGTTTCTGTGAGAATTTAAGCAGAGCTTGTACCGATGGCTATGGGACTTTGTGAGACTCCAGGGTTATCACAGAGTGGTCTCCTTGATAACTCAAAACCATCCATGGTGTGACTTTCTCATGACTCTTATTAGGGAAAAGAGCTATTTATAACAGTCATCCTGTGTACAAATGGTTTATAATTACAGAGTTATGACTTATTTAGCAACAATCTCTCTAGAACAACTTTTTTTGGCACAGTCTAACAGTTCATACCTCTTTATGTTGAAATGCCTGTTTCTCTTTTTCTTTCTTTTTTTAACATGTTAGAAGAACTGAATTGTAGCTTGATTTTAGAATGCTTTTTCTTTGTTGTATAACTAAAATTTACCCTTTTCCTCAGATTTGTCACTTCTAGCAGAATATGATTCACCAATACCCTAGATTATTTATTTAGCAGAAGAATACACAGAAATGTATTTTCTGGCATTTTTGGAGATGGAGAATGTGATTTCTAAAAATGTACTCAAGACTGACTATTAGTATGAAATATTTTTGGAATTCAGTTTGGTGAAAAATGCTCCATAATATTTTACCTTTCATTAGTCTGATAGTCTGATATAACTAATTCATAAGCTAATAAGTCAGTCACAGGAGGTCAAATGTAGAATAGAGAGTCAAAATAATTGTATATATATAAATTTTTTTGGGTTACGATTTTTATAAGAAGCATGACTTTCTTCTAACTGAGGAAGCTGCTTTATTTGAAAGGCTTGTGTTATTCTCCTAGTCGCTGAGAATATTGTCTTGTTTTAGTCTCATTCTTTTCCTCCTTTTGGCACACTTAATTTCTTCCTGCTCTAGTCACTGTGCAAACGGTAGGCAGCATCCCCTTTCAGATTAGGCAAAAGCAAAGTTGTTCTTTTTCCCCTGAACACATTATTTCTGGTACATATCTTCCCTGAAGAAAGATAAGTACATCAAAGTGCTTAAAAAAGTCTTTCCATCTAGTTTCTTGTGATCTGGAAAAAAGATGCGTAGTAGTAATAATTTAGAGGCATTTTATCTAAAGCAGAGACGGTAACAGAAGCTTGAAATTAAGATCTGCAGAGATGAAAATGTATACTTTCATGATGTGCCTGTCCTAAAATCAGAAATGGCCACTACTGATTTTATTACAGCCTTCATCATAGTACAATTTTAGGGTTGACAGACTATCATGTAGTGTAAGGTCATCATTTCATAGGTGAGAAAAATTAAGGCTCAGAGAAATTGTGCTTGCAGTTGTCTCACAGAGAATTACGGTATATTGTACAACACAGGCATCTTAGAGTTATTTAAATCTAAATACTTTAAAAATGTTTTTGTGGGTTTTGTTAGTTTTTAGATAGCACATTTACTTAGGGCAGTGAGTTTCAGATGTTTCCGAAGGATCCCTGGAGGCATTTCATTCACTAAGTTCATGGGGACTAGCCAGTCTTTCCTATTTCAACTGGACTTTTACACATTTCAAGTATAGGGATTTTCCATGAGATTTTGTTTAAAAAAGATTTTACTGCTCAGAAATCGAATTTAAAGTTTAAAATTGAGAAATACTTTGAGACAAGGATAAAGTAAAATTTTTTTTCTGCCTTTTTGAAGTGATTGAGTAGGAATATTGTCAAAAATTCTGACTGAGTTGATTTTATGGTGCCCCAGTAGGTTCTGGTTTTTATCTGAAGTGCAGTTTTTACTAATTGAAAGTCCTTTATTATACTTCTCTAAACCATTCTATTTAAGGGCTGGTCTAAAATCGGTTACTTGGGTACATACAAGCCTGAACTTTAAAACTTATTAAAGTCTCTTCGATAGTATATATGCAAAAGATTCATGAAAGTATGGAGAAGCAGAATAAGTGATAAAGAAAGAAACCACAGAATTTTCTCAACCAGCCACTAGAATGTAAGTTTCATAATAAGGGCAGGGATGTTTGTGCAGTGCTATGTCCTCAGCATCTAAAACAGTGTCCCTCCATTTTGTTGAATGAGTAATCAATCCGCCCAAAGTAAAACACTAAATAAGTCTGTTACAAAACTAACTTGAGTTTGAAAAATTAACAATTATTAGTTACTTTAATTCCCTTTTAACACGTAGGGAGCTGGAGAGTATCTTGGGTTTGTTGAGTCGCTTATCTAAATAATGATAGCAGTAGTTCCACATGCAGATGTGAAAAAATTAGTCTTTAGATACTTTAAACTCAAAATTTCTTCCCCAAATGGTTTGTTTGGGCCTATTTTAGTATTTTTTTTTAACAATTGTTCTTAGCATTAGCCCGGAAAACTAGCTTAATTTTTTTTTTCCTTTGTAATTTACATGACAGATTTCTAGAGCTGCCCAATTTGTAAAAATGCCAGTTTTTGCAACCTAAGTCTTACCAGTTAGGCCTTTTTTTTTTTTTTTTTTTTAAGATTTTATTTGTCAGAGGGTGTGCGCACAAGCAGGGGAGTGGCATGCAGAGGGAGAAGCAGGCTGACCTGCTGAGCAGGGAGTCCAGTGTGGGACTCGATCCCAGGACTCTGTGATCATGACCTGGGCTGAAGGCAGATGGCAGATGCTTAACCAACTGAGCCACCCAGGCTCCCCTGAAGTGATTTTCTTTTTTTTTTAAGGTGACCCAGAGACCGTGTATTCTAGCATCTTGTTCTAGTTTAGTCTGTCTTTAGTTAAGGTTGCTCAGCAAATTTATCCATTATTTGGATTAATGATTAAATACAAATACACAGTTGACCCCTGAACAATACAGGGCTAGGGGTGCCAAGCCCTGTGTAGGTATAAATCCCTGTTATAACTTTTGACTCCCCAAAAGCTTAACTGCTAATAGCCTGTTGTTGACTGGAAACCTTACCGATAACATAAACAGTCAATTGACAATATTTTGTTTATAGTGTGTGTGGGTGTATTTACATACTGTATTCTTAAAGTTAAGCTAGAGAAAATGCTATTAGTAAAATAAAGTACGTTTACAGTACTGTACTATGAAAAATGCGCATATAAGTGGACCTGCGTGGTTGAACCATATAAGTGGTTCAAATCCAGGTTGTTCAAGGTTTGACTGTACATGCATATAGTTAAGATGAACTACAGTGTTGATATTCAGTCTTTATAAGTTAAATTACAAATTAATTTTACTTTTAACTCTTATTCTATAATGAATTAGTCTGAGGGAAGAATTTCTAACTTCTGTAATAGAAAATTTTAACTATAAATAGAAGTAGAATTGTATGATGAACTTCATGTATCCATACACCAGCGTCAGTAAATCTTTACCACATAGCTACTTATTTATAATCACTTAATGTCCTTTTGTTTGTTATTTTGAAGCAAATTTTAAATCTTGGACCTATCTGATAGGATGAATCTTGAAACAATATAAAATAGTAAAGACCAATTACTCCCAGGCAAAGTAGAATGAGATCTGGAAGTCATTGTTAAAGCAGAGTGTTTTTCATAGTTTGGTACTTAGTTAACATATTTCTGTGTCATACTTGTTTTTCCATACAGTGATTAAATAAATAATAAATAATTATTACCTGAGAACCTCAGATCATCCTCTGAGTGTTCCCTGAACTTGTCAGATCTGTTTTAGAGATGTGTACAGTTTTATAAACTGTTTTAACAAGTCTGAAGAAACTAGTGTGTCTCTGAGGTGACTATTAGTGTAAAAGAGAGGATGGAGTTATAAATGCATCATTTGAAGGGTGTAGACAACACAGAATAGAGCAAACACATGATAATAAGTGAAAACTTGAAACAAATATTTTTGTTGTGCTAGATTAACCACAAACATCAAGCAAAGTCACACAATCTCTATCACTGGAAATATTTTTTAAACTGATGAATTTTACCTTGATGTACAGGTGGCAAGACAGATGATTCACTGAAATCCTTTTTAGTTTGATGATTCTCACTCATTAAGGGAACGTAAAATGATTTGGTATTTTATTTAGACCCATATATAGTAAAACACTGTGAATGTATATTGTCCCATAGACATTACTGGTCTATAGGATCAAAAAATATAGGCATATATATTAACGTATTTGGATAATGTGTAAAATTTCCACATTTCGGTACTTTTTTTTCCCTTTTATGGTATTTATTGTAGTGTTTGGAGTAATGAAATTTAAGTAATATTGAAATTAAGAAGAGGAAGAAATAGAAAAAGGTGAGGAAGGTAGTCTGAATGGAGAAAGTAAAGAGAAATCACAGTAAAAGTTAACAGAAAATTTCTCTTCAAAAAGTGATTTTTTTTTCATTTCTGGGAGTGGTACTGATTGCTGAAATCAGCATTCATTCACTTAACAAGTACTTACTGATACAGAAGTGAACATGGGTTTCTTCTTTAAGTGGTGGGAGCTAGCATTCTGATGTGGGAGACGCACAGCTAACTGAAAAGAAATAATGTGATTTCGGGTAGTGATTTAAGTTGCTAGGACAAAAACATGGTTAGGTAACTTAAGACTGTCTCAGACAATGGTCCAGGGGCTACTCAGGGTGGTTAAAGAAAACTGTTTTGATAAAGTGACATTTGAAGAGATCTAAATGTTAAGAAACTTAAGCCAATCATTTCTGAG